>NC_138768.1:307019893-307322393 GCF_965119305.1 Pelophylax lessonae
GGCAAACACATGCATGTGTATTTCAACTTTGGGGTGCACACCCTAATGCAATAGGCTGCGCACACCTATGGGCGGTGTAGGTGGAAGCGTCGGTGGAGGAGGACCAGGGTCGGATTAAGAGCATCAGGGGCTTGGTGCTGAGGATTTTGAAGGGCCTTAAGGGCCGTGCCTTGGCATGCACCCAGAGGAGGAAGGGTGCAGCCATGCATGCCTAATTCCACATGGGATGCTGTCTCTGAAGCCCATAAACACATCCATGCATCGGCAACTGTCCCTCCTTGTCTGGCCTTCGTGCTGTGTGGGGAGGTTCTGAGGGAGCGGCCTGGGGAAGCGAGCATAGAAGCCAGACTTCTGTGTTTACAAGTGACAGAAGAGCGGTAACAGTGAATATGGCCAACCCGGGGCCTATATAAAGGTAGGGGCCTGGAGCTGCAGCTCCAATAGCCCTACGTTAATCTGGCCCTGAGGAGGACGAGGTAGCCAACACTGCTTCTTTTCACAGATTTTAAATGAGGGTACACCCCAAAAGAGTGAGAAAGAGCAAAAATGGAACAATGGCTGGGTAAGGTCGGTATCCATCGCTATTCTGCACAAGGTACGGAAAAGTCCCGTGGGATCCATGCCTGGTTCATTTTAACGAACGTGAGCTTGTCCACATTGTCTCTGGACAGGCGGCTGCGCTTGTCTGTGATAACGCCCCCAGCCGTGCTAAATACCCGTTCAGATAATACACTGGCTGCAGGGCACGCCAGCACCTCCAAGGCGTAAAGGGCAAGCTCAGGCCATGTGCCCAACTTGGAGACCCAGAAGTTGAAGGGAGCAGACCCCTCATTCAGTACGTCTAGGCGTGTGCACGCACTGCTCCACCATGTTCGTGAAATGCTGCCTCCTGCTAAGACGTTCCATATGAGCTGCTGGTGCTGCTGTTTGTTGTGGCGTGCTGACAAAGCTTTTCCACATTTCGGCCATGCTAACCCTGCCTTCTGAGGTGCTGGCGGTGCCCTGGTTGCGTTGGCGACCTCTTCCTCCTCCTCTGCCTTGTGCTTCCACTGTGGCCCCGCTGTCAGGTGGGAATGCCAGCAGCATCGCGTCTACCAGCGTGCGCTTGTACTCGCGCATCTTGCGATCGCGCTCCAGTGAGTGAATTAAGGACGGTACGTTGTCCTTGTAACGGGGATCCAGCAGCGTGGCCACCCAGTAATCAGCACAAGTTAGAATGTGGGAAACTCGGCGGTTGTTGTGGAGACACTGCAGCATGTAATCGCTCATGTGTGCCAGGCTGCCCAGAGGCAACAAAAGGCTGTCCTCTGTGGGAGGTGTATCGTCCGTGTCCTCTGTATCCCCCCAGCCACGCACCAGTGATGGCCATGAGCTGGCCTGGGTGCCACCCTGCTGTGAACATGCTTCCATCTCCTCCTCCAGCTCCTCCTCCTCATCCTCCAGAACTGTGCCCCTGCTGGACAATTGTGTCCCTGGCGTTTGTGTGTGCAGGAACCCACCCTCGGAGCCCCTTGCGAATGACTGCCCTGAAAGCCTTGGAAATGTTACCTCTTCATCCTCCTCCTCCTCATCCTGTGCCACATCCTCTTCCATCATCGCCCGAATTGTTTTTTCAAGGAGGCATAGAAGTGGGATAGTTAAGCTTTGAACGGCGTCATCGGCACTGGCCATGTTGGTGGAGTATTCAAAACAGCGCAACAAGGCACACAGGTCTCGCATGGAGGCCCAGTTTTTGGTGGTGAAGTGGTGCTGTTCCGCAGAGCGACTCAGCTGAAACTCCACTATGGCCTGCTGCTGCTCGCACAGTCTTTGCAGCATGTGCAAGGTGGAGTTCCACCTTGAGGGCACGTCACATATAAGGCGGTGAGCGGGAAGGCCGAAGTTACGCTGCAGCGCTGACAGGCGAGCAGCAGCAGGGTGAGAACGCCGAAAGTGCGCACAGACGGCCCGCACTTTCTGCTGCAGCTCTGACATATCGGGGTAGTTTTTAAGGAACCTCTGCACCACCAAATTCAGCACATGCGCCAGGCAAGGGATGTGCGTCAAACCAGCTAGGCCCAGAGCTGCTATGAGATTTCGCCCATTATCGCACACCACCAGGCCGGGCTTGAGGCTCGCTGGCAGCAACCACTCATTTGTCTGCTGTTCCATGCTCCTCCACAACTCCTGCGCGGTGTGTGGTTTGTCCCCCAAACAGGCAAGTTTTAAAACTGCCTGCTGTCCTTTACCCCTGGCCGTGCTGAAGTTGGTGGTGAAGGTGTTACGCTGTCCGGATGAGGAGGCTGTAGAGGATGAGGAAGCGGAGTAGGAGGAGTTAGGAACAGGAGGCAAACTGAAGCGCCCTGCAATCCTCGGTGGTGGAAGGACATGCGCCAAATTGCTATCCGCCTCAGGCCCATCCGCCACTGCATTTACCCAGTGTGCCGTTAGGGAGATATAACGCCCCTGACCGTGCTTACTGGTCCACGTATCGGTAGTTAGGTGGACCTTGCCACAGATGGCGTTGCGCAGTGCACACCTGATTTTTTCCCCCACTTGGTTGTGCAGGGAAGGGATGGCTTGCCTGGAAAAGTAGTGGCGGCTGGGCACGACGTACTGTGGGACAGCCACCGACATAAGGTTTTTAAAACTGTGCGTCTCCACCAGACAGAATGACAGCATTTCAAAGGCCAAGAATTTTGAAATGCTGGCATTCAGGGCCAGGGATCGTGGGTGGGTAGAGGGGTACTTCCTCTTCCTCTCAAGTGTTTGGGAGATGGAAAGCTGAACGCTTCCATGGGACATTGTGGAGATGTTTGCTGACAGATCCTCTGTTTGCGGGGTGGCAGGTGCCGGTATCACTATGTAATGTTCCGGTACCCTTGTCTCCATATTTCTCCTCTCCTAATTGCGTCCCATCTTGTGTAACAAGAGACGCATATACCTTTAAGACCGGATGACATCATTGCCGAGTGCCGCTATGAGCGGCTATTTCAATCGCCGGTTTGCTCTCACTCATCGCTCGTTCAAACCCACATGTTCATCGCATCTACGCCTGAGAAGTCGGAGCTGCTGACATACCTCCCTTGCTGAACTGAAGCCGGAAACCTCGCTGGTGATCCGTATCTCGCTACGGGATCACCCCTCTCCAATGGACACTGTTATTCCTAAACCTATCTAAGTGATAAGTACCCCGCAGGGGATTCTTGCTAACAAATCTCCTACTGTCATCTACTGCAATTACCAAGACTATCTGTATCTATCTATTCACTATCATCTGCATAGACAGCTCTTGGGACTACCTTCAACTATCCTTGCACTAGGTTACTCTGTCTAAGTATACTCCATCTGTGTCCTCTTACCATCTGCACTATACTTGACATCAGAACCTATCTGCTTACCATCACCTGCAACTCTCCTAATACTACTTCTAGTGCTCACCATACAATAGCCTGTCTCTCATCTATATATCCTCATATACTCTATCCCTCCATTAAACATCTATTAATATATATATATAGTATATAACAGGCTTTACACGGTGATGAAGTCCTGAGAGTTGGATATGTTGTTCAACAGATTCTCTACAAGGCTACTGAGTGTAATAAATCTGCAGCTGTAAATCCATCCACAAACAAAAACGCATGAACGTTACACACTACAGATGTGGCTGGAGCGGCCGAGACTGCAGCAGAAGAGGAAGCAGGATGAGCCAGAGACGTTTCTTGGTTTTGAAGGTGTCTGCTCCACTGCAGCTCGTGCTTTGCACTTAGATGCCTGATCATGCAGGTTGTGCTCAGGTTGAGAAGGTTTATGCCTCGCTTCAGGCTCTGATTGCACAGGGTGCAAACCACTCGTGTCCTGTCATCAGCACATTTTCTAAAGAACTTCCACGCTAGAGAACTCCTTTGAGCTGACTTTGGTGCGCTTGTTCCCTTGCTGCGTTGGGCAGTAGCGGGCGTAGTGTCTAGGGCATGGCCGCTCCGCTTCTGCACCTTGCTCCCTCTTCTGCTGTGCTGGTGGCTCTGTGCGACCACCGCCTCTTCCTCCAAACTACTCAGGTCACCTGCATGACGTTCATTCCATGTGGAGTCGAGGACCTCATCGTCCTCCACATCATCTTCCACCAGTCTTCACCCCTGCCCTCCTTGTCGGTCTCCACAATTCTGAACGCGGCAGCAGTTGGCACCTGCGTTTCGTCATCATCGGAGACGTGCTGCTATGGTCCTTGCATGTACTCATCTTGAGAAATAAGTGGTTGGGCATCGCTGCACTCAATCTCTTCCACTTCTGGGGCAGGGCTAGGTGGATGGCCCTGGGAAACCCTGCTAACAGAGTCCTCAAAAAGAAGAAGAGACTGCTGTATGGCTTGGGGCTCAGACTGCTTGCCTGATTTGCAAGGGGGTGAGGTGAAAGACGGTTGGACATTGGCTGCAGGTGCCAACTCTGACCTTTCTGCAGTAGACTGGGTGGGAGACAATGTGAAGGAACTGGAGGCACTGTCAGCAACCCAATCTACTATCGCCTGTACTTCTTCAGGCCTCATCACGTCTAGAGGCGCATTATGCCCTACAAAATTCTGCTGCAGGTTCTGTCGCCTACTCACACTTGAGGAAGGTGTTTCACTTGTGCGTGTAGCTGGCACAGATCGACCACGTCCTCTCCTTGCAACAGGAGCTCTACCAGCAGCACCACGACCCAGGCCACGGCCCCTATTTGACTGTCTCCTCATATTTCTGTAATTTATGATCTTGCCCTAGAAAGGTGTTTATTGAATAGCGGAACAAAACAACAACAGTATCGCACGGGTGTATCTGACAGTCAAATATGCAAACTATGCCGCAATTTAATGTTTTTTACCCCAAAAGGGTGTATATTGAATAGCGAAATAGGAAAAAGGATAAAAAACGGTGTATCTCACACGTACAAACACAGACTAGGCCCCGATTAAAATTTTTTGTACCCTAAAGGGAGGATGAGGAAGAGGAGTAGGAGGAGTTGGGAACAGGAGGCAAACTGAAGCGCCCTGCAATCCTTGGCGGGGGAAGGAGATGCGCCAAACAAATTTAAAAGGTGTATCTCACACGTACCGATACAGACTATGCCGTAATTTAATTTTTTTACACTCCAAAAGGGTGTATATTGAATAGCGGAATAGGAAAAATTTTATAATACGGTGTATCTCACACGTACAAACACAGACTAGGCCCCGATTAAAATTTTTTGTACCCTAAAGGCAGGATGAGGAAGAGGAGTAGGAGGAGTTGGGAACAGGAGGCAAACTGAAGCGCCCTGCAATCCTCGGCGGTAGAAGGAGATGCGCCAAACAAATTTAAAAAGGTGTATCTCACATGTACCGATACAGACTATCCCGCAATTTAATTTTTTACACTCAAACAGGGTGTATATTGAATAGCGGAATAGGAAAAATTTTATAATACGGTGTATCTCACACGTACAAACACAGACTAAGCCCCGATTAAAATTTTTTGTACCCTAAAGGCAGGATGAGGAAGAGGAGTAGGAGGAGTTGGGAACAGGAGGCAAACTGAAGCGCCCTGCAATCCTCGGCGGTAGAAGGAGATGCGCCAAACAAATTTAAAAAGGTGTATCTCACATGTACCGATACAGACTATCCCGCAATTTAATTTTTTACACTCAAACAGGGTGTATATTGAATAGCGGAATAGGACAAATTTTACAAAACGGTGTATCTCACACGTACAAACACAATCTAGGCCCCGATTACAATTTTTTGTACCCTAAAGGCAGGACGAGGAGTAGGAGGAGTTCGGAACAGGCAGGAGGCAGACTGAAGCACCCTCAAATCCTCGGCAGTATGAGATGCGCCCCAAAAATTGCAAAGGTGTATCTCACACGTACCGACACAGACTATCCCGCAATTTAATTGTTTATACCCAAAGGTTTTGATTAAATAGCGGAATAGAAAATATGATCAAAAAAAGTGTATGTATCTCACACGTACAGAACCACACTAGGCCCCAATTACTATTGTTTGTACCCCTAAAAGGCTGGATGAGGAGTAGGAGGAGTATGGAACAGGCAGCACCCTCAAATCTTCAGAAGTATGAGATGAACCCCAAAAACTTGGAAAGGTGGATCTCACACGTACCAACACAGACTATCCCGCAATTTAATTGATCCCCAAAGGTTTTTACTGAATAGCGGAATAGGAAATATGATCAAAAAAAGTGTATGTATCTCACACGTACAAAACCACACTAGGCCCCAATTACTATTGTTTGTACCCCTAAAAGGCTGGATGAGGAGTAGGAGGAGTTTGGAACAGGCAGCACCCTCAAATCTTCAGAAGTATGAGATGAACCCCAAAAACTTGGAAAGGTGGATCTCACACGTACCAACACAGACTATCCCGCAATTTAACTGATCCCCAAAGGTTTTTATTGAATAGCGGAATAGAAAATATGATCAAAAAAAGTGTATGTATCTCACACATACAAAACCACACTAGGCTCCAATTACTATTGTTTCTACCCCTAAAAGGCTGGATGAGGAGTAGGAGGAGTATGGAACAGGCAGCACCCTCAAATCTTCAGAAGTATGAGATGAACCCCAAAAACTTGGAAAGGTGGATCTCACACGTACCAACACAGACTATCCCGCAATTTAACTGATCCCCAAAGGTTTTTATTGAATAGCGGAATAGGAAATATGATCAAAAAAAGTGTATGTATCTCACACGTACAGAAGCACACTAGGCCCCAATTACTATTGTTTGTACCCCTAAAGGCAGGATGAGGAGTAGGAGGAGTTTGGAACAGGCAGCACCCTCAAATCTTCAGAAGTATGAGATGAACCCCAAAAACTTGGAAAGGTGGATCTCACACGTACCAACACAGACTATCCCGCAATTTAATTGATCCCCAAAGGTTTTTATTGAATAGCGGAATAGAAAATATGATCAAAAAAAGTGTATGTATCTCACACGTACAAAACCACACTAGGCCCCAATTACTATTGTTTGTACCCCTAAAAGGCTGGATGAGGAGTAGGAGGAGTATGGAACAGGCAGCACCCTCAAATCTTCAGAAGTATGAGATGAACCCCAAAAACTTGGAAAGGTGGATCTCACACGTACCAACACAGACTATCCCGCAATTTAATTGATCCCCAAAGGTTTTTATTGAATAGCGGAATAGGAAATATGATCAAAAAAAGTGTATGTATCTCACACGTACAGAACCACACTAGGCCCCAATTACTATTGTTTGTACCCCTAAAAGGCTGGATGAGGAGTAGGAGGAGTATGGAACAGGCAGCACCCTCAAATCTTCAGAAGTATGAGATGAACCCCAAAAACTTGGAAAGGTGTATCTCACACGTACCAACACAGACTATCCCGCAATTTAATTGATCCCCAAAGGTTTTTATTGAATAGCGGAATAGGAAATATGATCAAAAAAAGTGTATGTATCTCACACGTACAGAAGCACACTAGGCCCCAATTACTATTGTTTGTACCCCTAAAGGCAGGATGAGGAGTAGGAGGAGTTTGGAACAGGCAGCACCCTCAAATCTTCAGAAGTATGAGATGAACCCCAAAAACTTGGAAAGGTGGATCTCACACGTACCAACACAGACTATCCCGCAATTTAATTGATCCCCAAAGGTTTTTATTGAATAGCGGAATAGAAAATATGATCAAAAAAAGTGTATGTATCTCACACGTACAAAACCACACTAGGCCCCAATTACTATTGTTTGTACCCCTAAAAGGCTGGATGAGGAGTAGGAGGAGTATGGAACAGGCAGCACCCTCAAATCTTCAGAAGTATGAGATGAACCCCAAAAACTTGGAAAGGTGGATCTCACACGTACCAACACAGACTATCCCGCAATTTAATTGATCCCCAAAGGTTTTTATTGAATAGCGGAATAGGAAATATGATCAAAAAAAGTGTATGTATCTCACACGTACAGAACCACACTAGGCCCCAATTACTATTGTTTGTACCCCTAAAAGGCTGGATGAGGAGTAGGAGGAGTATGGAACAGGCAGCACCCTCAAATCTTCAGAAGTATGAGATGAACCCCAAAAACTTGGAAAGGTGTATCTCACACGTACCAACACAGACTATCCCGCAATTTAATTGATCCCCAAAGGTTTTTATTGAATAGCGGAATAGGAAATATGATCAAAAAAAGTGTATGTATCTCACACGTACAGAAGCACACTAGGCCCCAATTACTATTGTTTGTACCCCTAAAGGCAGGATGAGGAGTAGGAGGAGTTTGGAACAGGCAGCACCCTCAAATCTTCAGAAGTATGAGATGAACCCCAAAAACTTGGAAAGGTGGATCTCACACGTACCAACACAGACTATCCCGCAATTTAATTGATCCCCAAAGGTTTTTATTGAATAGCGGAATAGAAAATATGATCAAAAAAAGTGTATGTATCTCACACGTACAAAACCACACTACTCCCCAATTACTATTGTTTGTACCCCTAAAAGGCTGGATGAGGAGTAGGAGGAGTATGGAACAGGCAGCACCGTCAAATCTTCAGAAGTATGAGATGAACCCCAAAAACTTGGAAAGGTGTATCTCACACGTACCAACACAGACTATCCCGCAATTTAATTGATCCCCAAAGGTTTTTATTGAATAGCGGAATAGGAAATATGATCAAAAAAAGTGTATGTATCTCACACGTACAGAAGCACACTAGGCCCCAATTACTATTGTTTGTACCCCTAAAGGCAGGATGAGGAGTAGGAGGAGTTTGGAACAGGCAGCACCCTCAAATCTTCAGAAGTATGAGATGAACCCCAAAAACTTGGAAAGGTGGATCTCACACGTACCAACACAGACTATCCCGCAATTTAATTGATCCCCAAAGGTTTTTATTGAATAGCGGAATAGAAAATATGATCAAAAAAAGTGTATGTATCTCACACGTACAAAACCACACTAGGCCCCAATTACTATTGTTTGTACCCCTAAAAGGCTGCATGAGGAGTATGGAACAGGCAGCACCCTCAAATCTTCAGAAGTAATAGATGAACCCCAAAAACTTGGAAAGGTGGATCTCACACGTACCAACACAGACTATCCCGCAATTTAACTGATCCCCAAAGGTTTTTATTGAATAGCGGAATAGAAAATATGATCAAAAAAAGTGTATGTATCTCACACGTACAGAAGCACACTAGGCCCCAATTACTATTGTTTGTACCCCTAAAGGCAGGATGAGGAGTAGGAGGAGTTTGGAACAGGCAGCACCCGCAAATCTTCAGAAGTATGAGATGAACCCCAAAAACTTTGAAAGGTGTATCTCACACGTATCAACACAGACTATCCCGCAATTTAATTGATCCCCAAAGGTTTTTATTGAATAGCGGAATAGGAAATATGATCAAAAAAAGTGTATGTATCTCACACGTACAGAAGCACACTAGGCCCCAATTACTATTGTTTGTACCCCTAAAGGCAGGATGAGGAGTAGGAGGAGTTTGGAACAGGCAGTACCCTTAAATCTTCAGAAGTATGAGATGAACCCCAAAAACTTGGAAAGGTGGATCTCACACGTACCAAAACAGACTATCCCGCAATTTAATTGATCCCCAAAGGTTTTTATTGAATAGCGGAATAGAAAATATGATCAAAAAAAGTGTATGTATCTCACACATACAAAACCACACTAGGCCCCAATTACTATTGTTTGTACCCCTAAAAGGCTGGATGAGGAGTAGGAGGAGTATGGAACAGGCAGCACCCTCAAATCTTCAGAAGTATGAGATGAACCCCAAAAACTTGGAAAGGTGGATCTCACACGTACCAACACAGACTATCCCGCAATTTAACTGATCCCCAAAGGTTTTTATTGAATAGCGGAATAGAAAATATGATCAAAAAAAGTGTATGTATCTCACACGTACAGAAGCACACTAGGCCCCAATTACTATTGTTTGTACCCCTAAAAGGCTGGATGCGGAGTAGGAGGAGTTTGGAACAGGCAGCACCCTCAAATCTTCAGAAGTATGAGATGAACCCCAAAAACCCCAAATATCATTCAGCTCTGCTGCAGGCCACAATTTAATTTTTTTTAACCCAAGGCTGTATATTGAATAGTGGAATAGAAAAAAAGTGTATGATTTTTGAAACCACTCAATAATAGCACATGTGAACTGAACACAGCAGTGTATGATCAGTCAGCACAGCACAGCTGAAGGAAAAATGCTGCACACAGTGACTGATAGAAAAATACTTTTCTCCCTCCTCCTCAGTGGGCAAAAAAGATTGTGTTCACTGCACCCCAAAAAGGTTGTGTTCACTGCACCCCAAAAAGATTGTTCACAGCAGCCCACACACAGCAAAATGGATGTGGACCACTGACACCTGCCTATCTCCTATCCCACCCCACACAGCAATATCGATTGTAGTTTGTAGAACACACTGTCTGACCCTAAAAATCAGCAGACTCTCTCCCTAAAAGGATTAATAAGATGATGATCGTAGATAGGGTGACTGCAAACCCCACCCCACACAGCAATATCGATTGTAGTTTGTAGAACACACTGACCCTAAAAATCAGCAGACTCTCTCCCTAAAAGGATTGATAAGATGATGATCGTAGATCGGGTGACTGCAAACCCCACCCCACACAGCAATATCGATTGTAGTTTGTAGAACACACTGACCCTAAAAATCAGCAGCAGCCTCGCCCTAAAATGCCTACAACTCGCCCTGCCTAACACACTCCGACCTGTCCCTCAATTCTATCCGGACACAAATGTTTTTTTTTTCCTGTCTGTCCCTAATCAGCAGCCAGCACGTTGATGTGTGCTCTGTCCCTGAACTAAACAGCAGAATGACGCCGCAGCGGCGCTGCCTCGAACTTATAAAGACTTGGTCACATGCTTCAGATGGCCAATCACAGCTACTAATACATTTGTAGGCATGGCTGGGATGGCTTAGGCACACCAGTTAAACGCTTGTTGATTGGCTGTTGAAAGCCCGCCATGAAAAGCGCGCCAATGCATGCAAAACCCAGAAATAAAACGACCGAACACGGATTTTTACCCGAATATACAGTAAAGTTTTCGGGTCCGTGTTCGGGTAACAAAAATCCAATTATTCGGTACGAACTCGAATAATACAGTCCGTGTTCGCTCAACCCTAGTTAGCACCGCTGCCTTGCAACAGTGTATTTGGGTGTTCGAATCCCTGAACTACCTACAACTGTATGTTGTTATATATGACAAGCAACACTAATACGGCTTCTCCCCAAAAATGAAACATTGTATATGTGTGAAATTAATATATTTTTGGGTTGGTTAGATATAGGAAGTAACAATAATATATTGTTTTTTGCATATATATATATATATATATATATATATATATATATATATATATATATATATATATATATATATACATGTATATATATATATAGATATATATATATATACATATGCATATGCAAAAACCCATATATTGTTACTTTCTATATCTAACCAACCCAAAAATATATTAATTTCACACATATACAATGTTTAATTTTCGGGGAGGAGCCGTATAAGTGTTCCTTTTCATATATATATATATATATACACATATACATATATATATATATATATATATATATATATATATATATATACACATAGGCAAATCAATAAATAAGACATATATATATGTATTATATATATATATATATATATATACATATACATACATACAATTATTTTTTGGGCATCTATATATATATATATATATATATATATATATATATACAGTGGGTACGGAAAGTATTCAGACCCCCTTAAATTTTTCACTCTTTGTTATATTGCAGCCATTTGCTAAAATCATTTAGGTTCATTCTTCTTCCTCATGAATGTACACATAGCACCCCATACTGACAGAAAAACACAGAATTGTTGACATTGTTGCAGATTTATTAAAAAAGAAAAACTGAAATATCACATGGTCCTAAGTATTCAGACCCTTTGCTGTGACACTCATATATTTAACTCAGGTGCTTTCCATTTCTTCTGATCATCCTTGAGATGGTTCTACACCTTCATTTGAGTCCAGCTGTGTTTGATTATACTGATTGGACTTGATTAGGAAAGCCACACACCTGTCTATATAAGACCTTCCAGATCACAATGCATGTCAGAGCAAATGAGAATCATGAGGTCAAAGGAACTGCCTGAAGAGCTCAGAGACAGAATTGTGGCAAGGCACAGATGTGGCCAAGGTTACAAAAAGATTTCTGCTGCACTTAAGGTTCCTAAGAGCACAGTGGCCTCCATAATCCTCAAATGGAAGACGTTTGGGACGACCAGAACCCTTCCTAGAGCTGGCCGTCCGGCCAAACTGAGCTATCGGGGGAGAAGAGCCTTGGTGAGAGAGGTAAAGAAGAACCCAAAGATCACTGTGGCTGAGCTCGAGAGATGCAGTCAGGAGATGGGAGAAAGTTGTAGAAAGTCAACCATCACTGCAGCCCTCCACCAGTCGGGGCTTTATGGCAGAGTGGCCCGACGGAAGCCTCTCCTCAGTGTAAGACACATGAAAGCCCGCATGGAGTTTGCTAAAAAACACCTGAAGGACTCCAAGATGGTGAGAAATAAGATTCTCTGGTCTGATGAGATCAAAATAGAACTTTTTGGCCTTAATTCTAAGCGGTATGTGTGGAGAAAACCAGGCACTGCTCATCACCTGTCCAATACAGTCCCAACAGTGAAGCATGGTGGTGGCAGCATCATGCTGTGGGGTGTTTTTCAGCTGCAGGGACAGGACGACTGGTTGCAATCGAGGGAAAGATGAATGCGGCCAAGTACAGGGATATCCTGGACAAAAACCTTCTCCAGAGTGCTCTGGACCTCAGACTGGGCCGAAGGTTTACCTTCAAACAAGACAATGACTCTAAGCACACAGCTAAAATAACGAAGGAGTGCCTTCACAACAACTCCGTGACTATTATTGAATGGCCCAGCCAGAGCCCTGACTTAAACCCAATTGAGCATCTCTGGAGATCCTAAAAATGGCTGTCCACCAACGTTTACCATCCAACCTGACAGAACTGGAGAGGATCTGCAAGGAGGAATGGCAGAGGATCCCCAAATCCAGGTGTGAAAGACTTGTTGCATCTTTCCCAAAAAGACTCCTGGCTGTATTAGATCAAAAGGGGGCTTCTACTAAATACTGAGCAAAGGGTCTGAATACTTAGGACCATGTGATATTTCAGTTTTTCTTTTTTAATAAATCTGCAACAATGTCAACAATTCTGTGTTTTTCTGTCAGTATGGGGTGCTATGTGTACATTCATGAGGAAGAAGAATGAACCTAAATGATTTTAGCAAATGGCTGCAATATAACAAAGAGTGAGAAATTTAAGGGGGTCTGAATACTTTCCGTACCCACTGTATATATACACGCACATATAGTTATATTTATGTATAGATATATATATATTTTTTTGTGATTCATATATATATATATATATATATATATATATATATATACATACATAGATATGTGCAAAAAAAATTTTTTTTATTAGCGACGGAATAGCACCGTTTTACCGTGAATTTGTGGCGGTATTTGCCGCAAATTCAATAAAACTCCCACTAACGTTTTCAAAAATTTTAAGCCTAATTTTTGGTTTGGAGCATGCGCACATGGGCTATCTGCCAGAAATTGACTCTCGAGCTATTTTTGCATTTTACACTTTTATTAATATCTTTTTTTCTACTTAACATTTTCACACAGTTTAAAAGCAGTTTAGCTCAAAATCATATAACACATCTTTCCCACACATTTTTTATTTTTTTCCTGCCATATTTTGTGATTTTGAAAAAATTAGTCCACCTTTTAGCTGGACTGTTTTTAAGTCCAGTCCTGACATTAGTTGATCTTAATGAATTTGACACTGCTCATAACGTTTCTGATGGTGTTAGAGTGAATTGCATTTGCACCTAAAAATAGTCAAAATGGAGGTAAAATAGAACAGAATCAGCATTGGAGGTACAATGAATTTGGCCAATAGTCCTAAACCACTAGAACCCCAATGCCTCTAAGGACTAAGGCAACAAATATGAATATATAACAAATCATGATAAATCATGATGAGATATTATAGAAATCTAGGGTTCACTTGTGGTAGGCGTGGAATCGCGACGCGTTTCGCTTGGTCGCTTCCTCAGGCGATTCCTGAAAGGTTGTCTAAAGAACGGACATATTTACTTAACCCTTTGATCAAAATAGGGTGTCCAGTTTATATGTAGGCATATCTCATAAGGCTCCACCGTTATGTCCCTTATTAGCCGCCAAAAGAATACTAATGGTCACAGATACGGTTGTAGGGAAAAATCCGTTTGTTTGCAGAGGAATCGGTCTATCCAGTGCACCCTTCACTTAAAGGTGAATGTTCAAAAGGTATTCTATTAATAGAAGAAAGCACCGGTCCTGTGTGAACACACCAACGGCTTCTCCTCAAGGATCTCACGCTGTTTCTGACCCGTTATCTGCTTGGCCTTGGTGAAGGTCCCTGGTGCCTCTAACAATTACTTTCCCTGTTTTTCGGTCGAGTGTATACTCAACTCACTCAGCTCTGTTTTTTGTCATGGACTTTCTGCATATTTAGTGAATTGTATACATTTTTTGTCATTTGCAAAACCCAAGGGCAGAATATAGAATATTTGACACAGTCCTGACCTCAGTATCTGAGGAAAGGGATTTAGGAGTAATTATTTCAGAAGACTTAAAGGTGGGAAGACAATGTAATAGAGCAGCACGAAATGCCAGTAGAATGCTTGGATGTATAGGGAGAGGTATAAGCAGTAGAAAGAGAGAAGTGCTTATGCCGCTGTACAGAACACTGGTGAGACCTCACTTGCAGTATTGTGCGCAGTACTGGAGGCCATATCTCCAGAAGGATATAGATACTCTAGAGAGAGTTCAGAGAAGAGCTACTAAACTAGTACATGGATTGCAGGAAAAAACTTACCAGGAAAGGTTAAAGGACCTTAACATGTATAGCTTGGAAGAAAGAAGAGACAGAGGGGATATGATAGAAACTTTTAAATACATAAAGGGAATCAACTCGGTAAAGGAGGAGAGCATATTTAAAAGAAGAAAAACTACCACAAGAGGACACAGTTTTAAATTAGAGGGGCAAAGGTTTAAAAGTAATATGAGGAAGTATTACTTTACTGAGAGAGTAGTGGATGCATGGAATAACCTTCCTGCAGAAGTGGTAGCTGCAAATACAGTGAAGGAGTTTAAGCATGCATGGGATAGGCATAAGGCTATCCTTCATATAAGATAGGGCCGGGGATTATTCAGAGGATTCAGATATATTGGGCAGACTAGATGGGCCAAATGGTTCTTATCTGCCGACACATTCTATGTTTCTATGATGCGTTTTTTTAAATGCTTTTTTTTTTTTTTTTTCAAACTAGCACCGGTTCACTATACATACCTTCATTTCTGTTAGTATTTGTGAAAATGCAGAATTGGCTGTTGGTTTTGTGTGGGAATTTGTCACATTATTTATATCCTACCAATATCTACTTCCCCCTGACTCCATTCTTTCTTGTACCCAACTAGCAGTGCATAGGCTTTCTACCTTTTTTCAGTATTGCCGTCAGTTGTAGCTGCCACTGATCACACTGATTAGTGTTCTGACGGCGGGGAAGGCTTCCTGCTGTCAGAACACAAATGCTCAGCGGGAGTGATTCCCCCATCCACACTGAAAGTATGGATGAGGAAATTTGATCACTTTTTTTTGTTCTACCCGCTGAAAAAAAAACAAAACAAAAAACATTAATGTATGGCAAGCCTTACTCCCACAATGGAAGATCCCAACCCCCACACCCCCTTCAGGAGACCCTTTCTTTTTAGGGGGCAGAGCACCTAACCACTCTACCCAGGTTTCAGCTCTTCCTTTCAGTGCAAGACTTGGGCAACAAAGCCTTCTTTCCAGTCAAGGATTGCCCTCACTTCTAAATGTGTGGGGACGGTTATGATAGGTAGTCTCTTTTTTTTGGCACAAGCATCCCAAACCTGTGGGTTCAATTGGTTTTAAAGGAGTACAAAATAGAGTTCAAAACTTTATCGCCTCACACTTTCTTCTCTCAAGCAAACCTAAACCTGCCCAAGAACAGTTGATTTGTAGAATGCCCTAAATTCAAAGGATTCTATTTAAACACGTTTACCGTTTAAAAGTCCCCCCTATTGTGTCAAAAAGATATAATAAAATAAAAATTGTACGTGAAAAAATGCCACACACATATCCCTCCCCAGAAACCACACCCCATCCACAGTGTAAAAATTCCGCCGATCAAAAGAAAAAAGCAAAGAAGGAAAAAAATATTACCAATATTTATTCAAATATTTATTCAAACCCCAAACCATATCATACTTGTCTCGGATTGTGACCGCACTCTATGTGCAGAAAGAGAGAAAAAAATTTATAATTAAGGGAAGGATACACGTTTATTCGTGATCTTCCCCCCCTAAGCTCCCCAAGCACAAGGGGGGGATTCCACTCACACCGTGTTCCATCCTGTAAGACTTCCTAATAAGGAAGTTTAGGTGAGCAATATATGACCCCTCTCCTCTTCAGAGAAGGGAAAGTGAAACATACAAAAAAAAGAAAAAAAAAAAAAATCCCTTGTGAAACCCCCCTCCCCCCCCCCCATACCCTATTACCTTTTAAAGTGGGGAGAGGAACCGTACTCCATACCAAACATAAATACTTCACTTCCTCCCAAACATTCCAACACATTATTACATTATATACACCTTATATACATTACAAAATATCCCTCCTGACTTTACTCGTCAGGCCTCCTAAAGATCCCTCCACTGGCACACCGCGAAGAGGGGTGTCTGGGAGAGACACCCCAAACCCCCCCCCCCAACCCCACCCCTCCCACCCCCCTACTCTCCACCCACCCCCATTATCCTTTTCTCCTATCCAACCTCCTCGAGCGTCCCGTCCTCAGGGCACCCCCTCTAACTTATCAATCTTAAATAATCCTCTGAACACGTAAAATGGGACCATGCCTGCCATCTTAACCTGAATCGCTCTTCCGTACATAAACGAGCTGCTGTTAACTTTTCCATCCTATATATTTCCCTGATTTTGGCAAACCACAATTGCACTGTAGGTGGGTGTGTTTGCCTCCATACAGCCGGTACACAAGCTTTTTCTGCATTCAGGAGGTGTATCAATAAGGAGTTCCTGTATTTCTTGACCGAGCTCCTCGTGCCATGTAGTAAACATAGCACGGGATCCTCCCGTATCTTAGTCAATGTTAAATTTTCGGTTATATGAGCTACTTCGTCCCAGAAACCCCTTATCAATGGACACTCCCAAAAAATGTGTAGCATCGTTCCGCCCTCCTCTCCACATCTCCAGCATCTATCCTGATGTTTTCTATCAATTCTATGCAGCTTTGCTGGTACGCGGTACCATCTGGCTAGGATTTTATAGTTAATCTCTTGGTATCTGCTTGATATCGATGCCTTATGTGTCAATCTTAGAATTTTATTTACTTGTTGCTGATTTAGGGGTATCTCTAACTCTCTTTCCCAATTTTGTATGAATTTAGGTGGTCTCCCCTCCTGTGATGTCCCCAAGAGCGCATACATATATGATAATGCATGTGGTATTCTAACCCCTTCTCTGCACAGGGTCTCAAATGGAGTTAGTGGTCGTGGAGTATATCCCATCCTTTGTATTTGTTTTAAATAGTGTCTAATCTGGTAAGCACTGAACATGTCTAAGTTTCCTTCTGGCCAAGATAACATTTCTGTCGTCGTCGGAGGTTCCCTCTGGGTCCACATATCACATAATCTGACCCTGACCCCCTTGATTAATCCTATGATTTTAGCGTTAGAACTCCCTGGGGGAAAATTGGCATTACCTGCCAGGGGTGTCATCGGTGATATTGCTGGTGCCACTGCGCTATGCTTCTGTACTTTGGCCATTTCGCTTAATGTCGCCCCGATCGTCGGATGTAGATATATCTTATCATCTTTCGATATAGGAGTCCATGTAGCTAAGATAGTTGCAGAATTCATGATCTCCTTTTCTAATTGCACCCACTGCTTATATTCCCCGTTGCAGTGCCAGTCTAACACTCGCATTAAATGTGCAGCCCTGTAGTAGCACATTAGATCTGGTAGACCCACACCTCCTCTCACCTTCGGTAAGGTTAAGGTCTGTATGCCAATTCGCTGGGATTTTCTGGCCCATACAAATGACCTTAATACAGCCCTAGTCTGTGTAAAAAATGTCATTGGGATTGCTATCGGAATGGCCTGTATCATGTACAATAATCTTGGTAATACGTTCATTTTTACTACGCTACACCTCC
The DNA here is from genome assembly GCF_965119305.1 of Pelophylax lessonae. Classification (NCBI taxonomy): domain Eukaryota; kingdom Metazoa; phylum Chordata; class Amphibia; order Anura; family Ranidae; genus Pelophylax; species Pelophylax lessonae. The sequence continues at coordinate 307,038,253 of NC_138768.1, forward strand.
CAAACCAAGACAAAACAAGTGTCTGCCATTTTTGTAAGTCTGCTTTAATGGATTTTATCAGTGGAGTAAAATTTGTCTCAAATAGATCACTAGGATCTGCTGTGATATGGATCCCTAAGTATACTATTGATTTGTTCTTCCACTGAAATGGAAAAGAGGCTCTCATATAATTCCACCTGTTCCCTGGTATTGACACGTTCAGTACCTCCGACTTAGACATATTCATTTTAAAGTACGAGACCTCTCCATACTCTCGAATCGCTTCTAATATTGACGGGAGTGTTCTGTCAGTGTTTGTTACGTAGAACAGAAGATCATCTGCATAAGCTGCCACTTTATGCTGTCCCCTGCCCATTTGTGCTCCTTCTATTTCAGAATTTTGACGGATCTTACATAAAAAGGGTTCTAGAGCTAATATAAAAATCAGTGGCGATAGAGGGCAACCTTGTCTAGTGCCGTTTTTTATATGAAAAAAATTCGAACACCAGCCATTCACTCTCACCGCCGCCGTGGGATTAGAGTACAATGCCAGAATAGATGTCGTCATCCATGTTCCCAGGCCAATGTGTGACAGGGTGGCTCGGATGAAATTCCATGCCACCCTGTCAAACGCTTTTTCTGCATCTACTGAAAGAAGCATCATCGGGATTCTCCGGGCTCGCATATCATCTATCACATTGATTGTTCGAGTGGAGTTATCTCTTGCTTCTCTTGTGGGGACGAAGCCGACCTGGTCGTAATGAATTAGTTGCGGTATGTAAGGGAGAATCCGATTAGCCAGTATTTTAGAAAACAGTTTTGTGTCTAAATTCAATAGAGATATTGGGCGGTAACTCCCGCACGCCGCTGGGTCCTTCCCCTCTTTATGAATCAATGTGATATAAGCTCGCAAGGAATCTAATGGTACTTTCCCTCCCTCCCCAATGTAGTTCAAATGATCTAATAATGGGGTCTTTAAGCTTGTATAGAACTTCTGATAATATATCAGTGTCAAGCCGTCCGGACCTGGTGCTTTGTGTGGTTTTGCTTGCGATATTGCTGTTTTTAACTCTTCCTCTGTTATCTTCCCCTCTAATGCTGAAATTTGGTCTTCCTTCAGGGAGGGCATATCTGTAGTTCTGATATATTTAATCGCCTCATCGAAGCCAGCATCCCCCCTACCAGCTGATTCCGATGAGGCGATGTCATATAACTCTTGATAAAATCTGCTAAATTCTTCCGCTATTTCTGGTGATCCATGTTTCATTTGTCCCCCTCTTGTTTGTATTTGTGCTATTAACGTCCTTTTCTGGGGTCCCCTTAATGCTCTAGCCAGCATAGTACCCGGTTTGTCAGAGTATTCGTAATAATGTCTTTTTTGTGACACTATAGTTCGAATAGCCTTCTCAAAGAGTAGCTCATTCAGTTTTTCCCTGGCCGCGGTGAGAGGCATCAGATGTTCCATTGCCACTGATTTCTTATGACTGGCACTCAAAACTTCTATCTGTGTTAACAGCTCAGAGATCTTCTCTTCCTTTTCTCGCTTCCATTTTGCTCCCATTTTGATCAGTACTCCCCTGATAACACATTTATGTGCCTCCCATAGGCTCGATGGTGTCACTTGTGGTGTTTGATTTTCTTGGAAATACCTCCTTAATTCTGCCTCTATCTCTGTTTTTGTTTCTAATCCTTGTAATAGCGATTCATTCAGTCTCCATGACGGTAATTTTACAGGACCTACGTCAAAGTCAATTGTCATATGAATTGGAGAGTGATCCGACATGGAGAAAGATCCAATCTGTGTAGCTACCACTTTGTGTAAGTCTCCCCGAGATATTAGAATGCGGTCTATTCTAGAATATCTATTATGCACCGTGGAAAAATACGTATAGTTCTTTTCGCTGGGATACATAATTCGCCATGGGTCGACTAGATTAAGGAGTGTGATTTCCCTGCTAAGTCTTTTTAATCGAGCGTATGAGAGGTGTGATGTCCCTTGGGAGGTGTCTAATATTGGCTCTGGGGCGTAATTAAAATCCCCACCCATAATTACCATCCCTTCTTGGAAGTCTAACAAAATTGGTGCAATAAGCATTAAAAATGAGATTTGATTATGATTAGGGAAGTACACATTTATCAAGGTAATCATCTTTTCCCCAATCTTGCCCTTAACCATCAGGTATCTTCCCTGTGGGTCAATACGTGTTTCAAGAAATGTCCATGGTATCTCTTTAGCTATAATGATGCTTACCCCCTTCGACTTAGGGATGGGGGTGGGGGCGTGATATGACCAAGGGAAATCTTACTTTATTCTGTAATTTTGGGGTTGCTTCCTTTTTTAAGTACGTCTCCTGGCAGAAAAGTATCTGTGTCCGATTTCGTCTCATGTCCGCCAGCAGACGTACTCGTTTTTCAGGTGTGGACAATCCCCTAACATTGAGCGAGGTGATTTTGATTTCCTGCATTTCTGTCCCAAGGTACTTCCCCCTAATTTTATTCCCTTGGTTACACGTATTCTCGCCCCCTCTCCCACCCACTATCATCCCCCCAAAAATAGGAGAGGTGCCGTGAGTCCCCAAACACTCCAGAAAAGAAACCCCCCCCCTGGAGCACCAATTTACCCCCCCTCCCCGCGGGTATGCCAGTAAGTCGGGATCCTATGTGGTCAACTTTTGACCATGCGTAACAAGACGCAACCTAATTGAGTGTGCGATCCGAGGATTCGCACCGTGAGGAGGAACAGATCAAATAACAAAGGTAGCTGTTTCTCTTTATGTGTTGATAAAAAATGAGAAATAGAAAAGCAAAACAAAAAGCACAGCACACCCAAGAGCTAAAAGATCTCACCCTTTACTCCTGTTGGATAAAGGAAAAATAAAGGAAAATAAAAATACAAAAAGGTGAACACATCAAACGCAACAGGTCCGTGCACCCAGGGCATCCGCCCCTTTTCTACTCTCCCCAGAGAGGCCTTGGGGGTCCCCATATATTATTCCCTACCGATCTGCCTCCCTACTTAATTCAATCTGCCAGTGTCCCTAAACCTACTCCTATTTAAGAGGCTGTCCTTGTCTTGATCCCCAAAGCTCTCCCGGTACTTAATATCTAGGCATCCTCCTACCATTATGCCTCCCTCCTTTTACTCACTGCCACCCATATTCTCCTCATCTCCTACTCTAAGCCCCCTGCTCGCCATGCTACGGCTGTCTAATCACTCTCCTGTTAATTCTTTATTCTCCGAGCCTTTTTTCTCTCAAACAGACAGAGCTTAGCTACACAAAGATAACAAAAGGAGAAAAAGCAAAAAAAAACACATTAAAAAAATATAGACTCCTCCGTTGGAGACCCTTAATACTACTTTATATAAAAAAGAGAAAAAGGGGAAAAAAAAGAAAAATCAGGATTCCTCCCTTACTCCTGAGTTCACAGCCATCTCCCACCCTACTCTGACCGTGACCCCCTAAGAGAAAAAAACCAAAAACATAGAAAAGGGAAAATCGCAGGAGGCAAGAACGAAATTGCATAGCATCATCAAACCGTGATCAAGTCACTGTTCCTGTAAAATGATTCCTGGGCCTCTCTTAGACACTTGGGGGTCCAGCCAATCAGAAACTTGCACCGGCTGCGTCCCCAAAAAGGAAAACAGTCCTGGCAGTTGCTCAGGCCATCGTAACGTAAAGGACAGTTCCCCTTTCATGACCTTTAGGTGGAATGGGTGGCCCCAGTGATAGATAGCTCCTGCTTTCTGAATTTCTTCCAGTAAGGGTTTAACTGCTGCATGCATTCTAAGAGTATTCCTTGATAGGTCTGGTAAGAGTCGAATCTTCGAACCTTCATATTCAAAGGGGCCCCTATCCCATGCCTTCCTCATTATTTTTTCTTTGAGTGCGAATAATGGATCCTAGCTAGGACATCTCGTGGATAGCCTGCCCCCATACTCCGCTGGGCCTTACTCTATGGACCCTGTCTATCTCAATTGGCTCCAGTTGAGGTCTATCCAGAAGCCCATTGAAAATGCCTGTTATCTTGACTGACAATTCCGACCCTTTTATCATCTCAGGCAACCCCCTAAGACGTATATTGTTGCGCCGATTCCTATTCTCTCCGTCATCTTGCTGCAGCTGGATCATGATTAACTGTTTGGATAGTAATTTCTGATGCGCCCCTATACTTTCAACTTTTTCTGCGATCTGGGTCTGCTCCTTTTCCACCCCCTCTATTCTACTGTCCATTTTCTGCATTTGGCCCTTCAAGGAGTTAATTTCAATGGTAAGTGAGCTTACTATGGAGGCTGCAATAGCTGTCAAATCTTGTTTTGTGGGCATAATGGCTAGTAGCTCCTTCCATTCCAGAGTCTGTGTAGGCGTGCTTTGCTGGAGGGAGTCTTGTGAGGTTAACTGCTCATCACTTGGTGCTACAGTCTGCTCAGATATATCTTCCATTTGCTGGTCATGTGTCTCTTTACTATTATTACTGCTTTTACTGTCCTTCTTTGCTCCTGTGTTTCCAGATGCACCTGGCCTTATTGGTGCCATCCTAGACTGTTCCTCCACCCTCCCGCTTTGTGCACCCCTAAGAAAATATGCGGAAATGTCCGCCCTCCTTCCTGGTCTTCTTATACTCTGGGGTTCATTTTTCTGCATGGGGGGTAGGGGGAATGGGGACTTGGTAGCTTATTGGTGTTATGACTTCTTCACCTCTAGCCCACCAACGTCTAGTTAGGTGTGTCCATATTTTTGTCCCACACTCTCTATCCCCCTTGGGTAACGTGGAACTCAGCCCCCCCGATTGTAACAGCAGGTCAACCAGTCTCTGCACTCACCAGGGCCGTCTCTGCACTTTCTCCATGGTCAGCTGCAATCCCTGTGCTCCCGCAGTGTCGACTGGCTGTTTCCGTTGCCTCCACGCTAGTATGGGTGCAGGAAGTTCCGTCTTATTTGGTGAGTATACTTCTTGGGACCGGGCGGGGTTCCTATGTTTGGGAGTCTCGGTGTTACTCTGTCCTCCTCGGGTCCGAGTCGCTATGTTCGGGAGTCTCGGCGTCACTCTGTCCTCCGCGGGTCCGGGTCCCCATGTGAGGGAGTCTCAGCGTTACCCTGTTCTCCCTCTGGGGTCGGCGCCGGTCTCCCGTGCTACCACACTCGGCGGTATCTGTTTCAGCCTCGTGTGCTCTCTTCCGGCGTCTGAAGGGGGAGGATGCCGCTGCTTGCTGCTATGGGCGGATGCCTGCCTACGGGTGTCGGACCTCTGCTATGAGCCTCCTCACGGCGTCATCCTCTTGCCACACCCTTGTATTTTCAGTCTTGAGGCACCCAGTCTAAGACTTGTTTCACATTACCGCGTGTTATTATTATTATACAGGATTTATATAGCGCCAACAGTTTGCACAGCGCTTTACAATGTGAGGGAAGACAATACAGTTACAATACAATTAAAAACAGGAGGAACTAGAGGGCCCTGTTCGTTAGAGCGTGTTGGAAAAGGCTTGCAAAATCACGTGTGTTCCTGACACGCAGAGAAACGTGCTGCCCTTTTTTTTTTTTTATTAAATCTTTTATTTATTTTTTATATTGTTTACAATCATTATATCATATAGCATATACATTGGAAAGGAGATCAATCACAGCATTTAGATTTTTTTTAAACCAACCAATTTTCTCCTTTACTTATACAGTATATCTCCCAATTGGTTGTACCCCATCAAATACGCTCTAGCATCCATTCTCTAAATTTTAAATAAAAAAAATAAAAATAATCAAAGAACTCCCCCCCCAAAAAAAATAAAAATAATAAGGGGAGGAGGGGAGGGGGGGAGGGAAAAGGATATTGGGAAGAAACCTCTGTGTGCTACAGGTCCCGTCTATCGCTCTGGACCGTTACACAATCTCGTATCTCTTCAAAGTGAAAAAATGATTCCAACCACTCCATCTCTTCTTATATTTGTCTAATTCGTGATTAGCATTTAATACAAGATTTTCTAGTTCATAAATCTCCTCCACTTTCTTAAACCACATATTAATCTCGGGGACCTCATTATTTTTCCATTTGTGTGGGATACACATTTTCGCCGCGTTTAATAGATGGGGAATTATCAAATTTCTGTATTGATTCCTTGGGATGCTGGACATGTGTAGGAGGAAGAAGGCTAGGTCCATCACTACCCTGTGTTCCGTAAAAATCTGTATTATTTCACAGATCTGTTCCTAGAATTTTTCTATCTTGGGACATGACCAAAAAATGTGTAAGAGTGTCCCTCTTCCCTCTCCACACCTCCAGCATCTATCAGTATTTACTTGTGAAATTTTATTCATTTTCACTGGAGTTTGGTACCATCTGGTCAGAATTTTGTAATTCACCTCCTTTATTTTTGTACATATAGATGCTGCAAATGTTGATTGGAATATTCGACTTTTCTCTTCTATGGAAAATATGTGGGTTAAGTTCTCTCTCCCACTCAGTAATATAGGAGAGTTGGTAATTGTCGTCTGGTCCAATCAACATTGTGTACAGTCTAGATATTGTATGCGTCAAGACACCTCTTTGCGAGCATATCTCTTCAAATGGTGTCATCTCTAATTCCTCTCGGTTGGGTATTGGTAAGGACCTCAAGAAATGTTTGAGTTGAACTGCTCTCCAATAGTCCAGTAGAAAGTCTCCTGTGGATTCTGTTAGTTCTTTAACTGAAGGCCATATTGTCGGTGTTAGAAAGTTATTTACCCGAAAATATCCTTTTTCCATCAAATTTTTAAATACCTTATCTTGTTATCCAGGAGTGAATAGGGGGTTTCCTAATATTGGAAATATGGCCGAGTTCTCACTTGTTAATTTAAACTGTTTAAACATTTTTGAGCAGACTTTAATTGTCTGTCCAATAAGAGGGTGTGACCGCATAGATTCTGGCAGATAACTGAAACAGAATGGGGCTCTTCTAAGAGGTATTTCGAATTGTGCTTGTCCTAAATTGGACCACAACTTAACTTCCGTATGGCGACACCAATCAACAAATCTACCCAGCTGTATAGCCTAATAGTATTTCCTCATATCCGGTACCGACAGACCTCCTGCCTCCTTTGGGAGTGTAAGAACTTTCTTATTGAGCCTAGGGCGCTTAGCTTCCCATATAAACTCCTTCAATATAGTGTCAATTTGTTTGAAATAGCTGAGTGGTACAAATATAGACGAGGTTTGAAATAAATATAAGAACTTTGGAAGGATGCACATTTTGATGATGTTGTATCTTCCAAACCAAGAAAAAAGGCCCTTATTCCAATTTTGTAATAAAGTCCGTACCGATTTCAACATCGGGGGAAAGTTAAGTCTATACAGCTGGGAGAGCTCAGGTGATATAGAGGTTCTTAGATATTTCAATGCCACTCCTGTCCACTTCAAACTAAAGTTTCATTGTAGTTGTTGTAGTGTTGGCTGTGTTATTCCTACTCCCATAACCTCTGACTTATTTAGATTTATTTTAAGATTAGACAAAGTTCCGTATTCGCCAAACTCCCGAAATAAATTCGGAAGTGAAACGATCGGGTTTGTAAGCGTGAACAGCATATCATCTGCAAATGCAGATATCTTATGTTGGGTTTGTCCTGTTTTGATCCCTGTAATGTCCAAATTTAGCCGTATCTTGCATAAGAACGGTTCCAGTGTCAGAACAAATAACAAAAGTGAAAGAGGGCACCCCTGTCTAGTTCCATTCCGTATATCTAATTCCTCTGACAAAATGCCATTCACTAACGTGCTGCCCTTTAGCAGACATGGAGGGGTGTCATTAATTCTTAATGGTACCCCCACACATTGGCAAACACATGGCATTTTCAGAGCTGCGCTATTTTAGAAAAAAGTCAGGCACTTCTTTCCCTGCATTTCTGCAGCTAGGACAGCCCATTGAAATAAATGTGCCACAATGCATGCAGCTACACAGATGTGAACAAGGGGCTCACTCAAGCATGAGGTTTAGGGGGTGGTAAAACCACCCAGTTGAGCTGTGTTTTTACCACCCCCAACTGCTCCCTCTTTAACTGCAGAGGCAGCAGCCAGGGTTGTATATATGCGGCACAGTGATGCTGCATTTGGGAGGTTAAAACAGGTGTTGAGGAAGTATTGCCTTTTCACTGCCAGTCAGATGCCTGTGAAAAGAAATGTAAGTAACGTACATACATATACAGTATCTCAGAAAAGTGAGTACAACCCTCACATTTTTGTAAGTATTTTATTATATCTTTTCATGTGATAACACTGAAAAATACAATGTAGTGAGTGTACAGCTTGTATAACAGTGTAAATTTGCTTTCCCCTCAAAATAACTCAACACACAGCCATTAATGTCTTAACCGCTGGTAACAAAAGTGAGTGAAAATGTCAAGATTGGGCCCAATTAGCTATTTTCACTCCCCGGTGTCATGTGACTCATTGGTGTTACAAGGTCCCAGGTGTAAATGGGGAGCAGGTGTGTTAATTTGGTGTTATCGCTCTCACTCTCTCATACTTGTCACTGGAAGTTCAACATGGCACATCATGGCAAATAACTCTCTGAGGATCTGAAAAAAAAAAAGAATTGTTACTCTACATAAAGATGGCCTAGGCTATAAGAAGCCTGCCAAGACCCTGAAACTGCGCTGCAGCATGGGGCCAAGACCATACAGCGGTTTAACAGGACAGGTTCCACTCAGAACAGGCCCTCCATGGTCATCCTCAGAAGTTGAGTGCACGTGCTCAGCGTCATATCCAGAGGTTGTCTTTGGGAAATAGAGGTGTGAGTGCTGCCAGCATAGTGGCGGGGGTCAGCCTGTCAGTGCTCAGACTATACGCTGCACACTGCATCAAATTTGTCTGCATGGCTGTCATCCCAGAAGGAAGCCTCTTCCAAAGATGGTGCACATGAAAGCCCACAAACAGTTTGCTGAAAACAAGCAGACTAAGGACATGGATTACTGGAACCAGGTCATGTGGTCTGATGAGACCAAGACAAACTTATTTGGTTCAGATGATGTCAAGCGTGTGTGGTGGCAACCAGGTGAGGAATACAAAGACAAGTGTGTCCAGCCTACAGTCAAGCATAGTGGTGGGTGTGTCATGGTCTGGGGCTGCATGAGTGCTGCCAGCACTGGGGAGCTACAGTTCATTGAGAGAACCATGAATGCCAACATGTACTGTGACATACTGAAGCAGAGCATGGTCCCCTCCCTTCAGAGACTGGGCCGCAGGGCAGTATTTCAACATGATAACGACTCCAAACACACCTCCTAAAGAAGCTGAGGGTAAAGGTGATGGACTGGCAAAGCATGTCTCCAGACCTAAACCCTATTGAGCATCTGTGGGGCATCCTCAAACGGAAAGGTGGAAGAGCGCAAGGTCTCTAACATCCACCAGCTCTGTGATGTCGTCATGGAGGAGTGGAAGAGGTCTCCAGTGGTAACCTGTGAAGCTCTGGTGAACTCCATGCCCAAGAGGGTTAAGGCAGGGCTGGAAAAAAATGGTGGCCACACAAAATATTGACACTTTGGGCCCAATTTGGACATTGTCACTTGGGGTGTACTCACTTTTGTTGCCAGTGGTTTAGACATTATTGGCTGTGTGTTGATTTATTTTGAGGGGACAGCAAATTTACACTGTTATACAGCTGTACACTCACTCAATGTGAGTGGTGTACTCACTTTTGTTAGATACTGTACATACCAATAGCCTTTTAAAATTCTGCCGTATTGTACCTGCACTGACACGGCCAGTACCGTAGGGGGAGGTGGAGAGCGCAGCACACATTCGGGAAGACACCTTCCCTTCCACTGCTTTCACTTTCCTGATTGAGCTGCTCCTGCTTCTGTGGCACTACCTCCCATCCAGTTGTCAAGAAATGTTCACAGGACAATTAGGATGCTCCAAGCTTTCAGTTGGGTGATTAATTTAAAAAAAAAAAATCTACTCTCTAGCCTTCTCTATGCTTGGAAAATCTGTGTTTAGTCCTGGACATTTCCCAAGCAAAGACTTTCTTTCCAGAAAAGAAATTTCATTTTCTTAGGGCCCACGCTTGAGAATTGAGGTCAAAGACATCCCTCAATGAGATTCTCTCTGAGTGCTAGGCCTCATAGTAACCTTCAAGGCTGTACTTTGACTAGAAGAGCTCTCAAACAACATCATATCAATTTGGAGCAGGCATGCTCCTTCTCTTGGCTTACTCATGCTCCTGTCCAGCCAAGTAAGTAACTTCCTATCTTGAGACCAGCCCTAACAATAAGGATGACTTTCCTTTCCTATCACTGGAAAGTGATAACAGATGCAAGTCTTTCAGACTGGGAAGCAGTATTCCAGTCCCTCACAGTCCAGGGAACCTGATCACATATGGGAGCCAAGCTCTCTATCAACACCCTAAAGCTCAGAGCAGTTTGGATGGCTCTGCATTATAGGACCCCCGCAAGAACATCCAGTCAGAGTTCAGTGAGACCGTATCAGTGCCAGACACGTCATATAATCTCATGGATGGAAACTCAATCCAGCGATCTCTGCAGTCCATATCCCAGGAGTGGAAACCTGGAAAGCTGGACTACCTCTGCACCCGTCAGGATCAATAGGATAGGGCCCTTCACCCAGACATTTTCAATTTGGTATGTAAGAACGTAGACCTCTCAGCTTTCAGATTCAACAACTTCCTCTGTAAGTACAATGAAATGCCTGTTTTTCTTCTTTACACATGCTGTAATTGCAGTTAAAGATGTGAATATCAGCTGATGCCCAAACCTTGATTTGCATGGCTCCACAGTAACATCCTCTGCTGTGCTTCACTAGACCTTTGTACTGAAAGGTTTCCAGCAGAAGTCTGGCAATCTCCTCTGAACTAAGCAAAGCAGAGAGATGTCCGAAGTCAGAAAGTTTTAGACCAGCATGTCAAAGGTTAAGGCTATAAAAGCATATCCAAGCAGTTTGATGATGTCCCTGTAACTACAGTTACAAATATTATGTTTAAGATCTATTGCAGTTAGCCAACCTATCTGAATATGGCTGCAAATATGGCCCTCATTGAACAGAAGGATAGTGTTACTAATAGACAGTCAAGGAAAACTTCCAGAGCGATAGTTAAAAAAAAAAAAAACAAGGAAAAATTTGTTAAAATGCATATTGATTGGCCATAATGCTCCTGGGAGAATAAGACAAAACCAAAACTTTTTGGCAAGTCATATCTGCTTTATGTTCACAGATGTGAAAACAAAGCTTTCAAACAAAAGCACTACCTACTGTGAAACATGGAGGATGCTCTTATGTTTTGGGGCTGCTTTGATATGTTTGGCATGGGATGCCTTGAATGTGTGCAAGCCAAAATAAAATCATAAGACTGTCAAAGCTCAGTCTCAGTCAGGTCACACATGTCCGGTCACACTTGGGTCTTCAAATAGGTTACCCACCGAAAACACGCAGCTAAAAATGCCAAAGAAAAGCTAAGAACAAAACTTTGCAATATTCTGAAGAAGCCTTTTAAAATCTCTGATCCTAATCCTATAGAACATCTAGGGAAAGAGCTGAAACATGCAACCTGGAGAAGGCATCCACCAAACCTGAGACAGCTAGAACTGGTTTCTCAAGAGTGGTTCAAATTACCTGTTGGCAGGTGAAGATGTCTTATTGAGAGCTACAGAAATCACTTGTTTGCAGCAATTGCATCTAAAGGCTGTGCAACAAAATACTTAGGGGCCCATACATTTTGTCCATATCTTTTTCATTTGTTTTATTTAACATATTCTTTGAAATCGGAAAGTAAAATCTAAATTTTTATCAAATATGAAATAAACAATGATGTCAATTACTTTTGTTGTTTCAAAGAAAATTGTGGGTAGCAAAAAATGTGTCCACTACTGTAAAATGGCTTGGGATTTGGCTTGTAGCAGCAGGGACAGCAGACTGCTGCAGGTATGTACTCTTGTGCGCAGTGCTAGAAAGCTGAATCTTGGTAGTTTCCATCAAAATTTACTTTGCATAGGGATGAAAGGTTTTCCCTGCACTACATGCAGAGTTGTGAATGCAGCCCTTTGACACTACTTGCAAAGCAGTCTAGGTCTAACATTAAAGCGGAACTCCACCCAAAGGGAAGTTCCACTTTATGCCCTCTTCCCCCACTGCGCTGCCATATCTAGCATATTATTGGGGGGGGGGGGGGCAACCGGCTCCAACTTATGCTTAGATCACGGAAGTTCTCTCCCTCCCCTCCCTCCTTACAATCTTCTGGGACGTGTGCACTGCGGGACCAATCACAAAGAGCAGTGCGGCTTGTCCATGCGCAGTGGGCAGACGGCTGTGAATCCGAAAGCAGCAAAGACGACTGCCCACAGTTAGGATGCTGGCCCGACCAAACCGGATTCATCCCAGGCAGAGAAGGGAAAGACAACGTAATCCGTACCCTGCTACTTCTACAAAAAAACATGAGGTCCCCTCCATCCTATTATCGATTGATGCCGAAAAGGCTTTTGATAGGGTGGACTGGGACTTCATGAAAGAAACCATAAAAAATTTAGGGATTGGATTAAGAATGAGGCAATGGATAGAGGCACTATATAATAAACCCATGGCAAAAATTAAAATAAACGGAGGTTTATCAGAAAAATTTGGAATGAGCAATGGGACGAGACAGGGGTGCCCCCTGTCACCCCTATTGTTCGTACTAACCCTGGAAGCGTTATTAGCAAAAATTAGACAAAATAAAGATATAAAAGGAGTGAAGGTAAATCAAGACGAACACAAAATCGCAGCATATGCGGACGACTTATTATTTATCATTACAAATCCAAGGATTACACTCCCAAACATCCAAAAGGAGTTGAAAGAGTATGGAAAGTTGTCAAATTTTAACCACTTTACCACTAGAGCATTTTGCTGTCTTACGTCTGGGCCACTTTTTGCGATTCGGCGCTGTGCGACTTTAACTGACAATTGCGCGGTCATGCAACGCCGTACCCAAACGAAATTTACGTCCTTTTTTCCCACAAACAGAGCTTTCTTTTGATGGTATTTGATCACCTGTGCGATTTTTACTTTTTGCGCTATAAACAAAAAAAGAGCGTTTATTTTGAAAAAATAACAATATTTTTAACATTTTTTTATATGAAATTCCCCCCCAAAAAAATGTAAAAAACAATTTTTTTTTTAAATTTTTGGCCAATTTGTTTTCTGCTACCCATGTTTGGTAAAAAAAAATCGCAATAAGCGTATTTTGATTGGTTTGCGCAAAAGTTATTGCGTTTACTAACTATGGGAAAGATTTCTGTCATTTTTGGTGTTTTTTTTTTTAACGCGTAATGGCGGCGATCTGCGATTTTTTTGCGGGACTGCGACATTGCGGTGGACAGATCGGACCCTTGACTGACATTTTTGACACTTTTGGGGGTACCAGTGACATTACTGCAGTAATCAGTGCTATAAATATGCACTGTTACTGTAAAAATGACACTGGCAGGGAAGTGGTTAATTTTATTGGAGAGGGAGGGGTTAATGTATGCCTGGCGCTTACTAACGTGTGGGGGGGGGGGGGGGGTGACTCAGTGAGCCAGGGACAGATCGGATGTTCAGCTATGCTGAACACTCCGATCTGTCACTCCCTGTTACTTAGGAGATCCGCCCGCTCTGTTTTCACAGGCGGGCGGATCTCCAAACTGGATTCCCCGACGATCGGGGCAGAGCAGCGGCGATCGCCGCTGCTCCTCCCCTGGCCCGACTCCCACTGTGAATGAAAACAGAGGGAGCGCGCCTCCGGCGGCGCGAGCGCCGCCTACAGGAGGAGGAGTCGGCGACGTAGGTCTACGTCGTCAGACGATAACGAGCCACTTTGCCGCAGTAGTACTACGGTACTCAGCGGTAAAGTGGTTAAAATAAACCCAATAAAATCAGAGATCCTGAACATAAGGTTAAATACCCAGGAAGAACAAAGAATAAAAACATACTTCCCATATACCTAGACAAAAGAAAAACTAAAATACTTAGGGATATATTTAACACCACAAACCGGAAAACTATATCAAGCTAGCTATATACCGTTACTGAACAAAATAAAAACAGACATAAGAAAGAAATCAAATAATCAAATTTCATGGATCGGAAGGAACAATGTCGTTAAGATGTTCATTTTGCCAAAAATCTTATACACCTTCTCCTTATTGCCAATAAACATTCCCGCAACCTTTTTTAGGGTAATAAGAACTTTATTGACAAAATATATATGGCAGCGGAAAAAACCCAGAGTGCAATACAAGATCCTTACAAGAAGTAAAATACAAGGAGGTTTAGCAACTCCAGACATAGAAAGGTATTATAAGGCGGTGATCATCACACGAATGGTGGATTGGACAAAAGCAGAAAGGGAAAAAAGATGGGTAGAGATAGAATGTGCACAAAATAATAACCACTTACACAAAACAATATGGATACCACCAAAATATAGGGAAACCCAGGGAGCACATGAATTGACAAAGGTAGTTTATAAAGTATGGGACGGGATTAACAAACAATTGAAATGGGAATATAATTCGCCAATGATATCACTAAACGGCACTAAATACTTCCCACCAGGGAAAGAAGAAAAGTTTGGAAATTGGATAGGGAACACTCAACTAAAAGATATTCTTCACAAAGGTCACATAAAAACACTTCAGAAATTAAAACAAGAAAATACAAATATAAAAATAGATGATTGGAGATATCTCCAGCTGAGACATTTTGTCAGCTCATTGCCACAGCCGATTAGGTCTGAAAAAAATCTTAACAACATTGAGAAACTGAGTTATTCCTCCACACAAAGGCATGGAGTCTCTCAGATTTACAAAATGCTGACGGAGTGGCACAGCCTGGAGAAACCTCCATATATAGTAAAATGGGAGAAAGAAATAGGGACACAACTGCAAGGACAGGAACTTGAGACTGTACTAAGGGCGGTAGGATCCACAGCTATAGATGTAAGTACAACAGAATTAAATTATAAATGTCTACTTAGATGGTACATTACTCCAGAAGTAATAAATAAATATCAACCAGACAAGACAGACAAATGCTGGCGGGAATGTGGCAACATAGGTACAATGTATCATTTATTTTGGGATTGCCCCAAGATAAGAGATTTCTGGACAGAGGTCAGACAACTGACCGAAGAAATTACGGGAATAAAAATACCAAACGATCAATGGGTTTGCCTATTTCACAAAACAACAATATCTCTTAAAAAATATAATATGACTCTTGTCCCAACTCTGTTAAACATAGCAAAGGGAATTATACCAAAAAAGTGAAGAGAAGAGGAGAGCCCGAAAATAAAGGAATGGTGTAAAAAAACAAATAACAACTTTAATATGGAATATATATGTAATACACAAGAGGAGATTCCAATAAATATGAAAAGAAAATGGGGAAAATGGATAGAATTTAAAAAATCAACGAAATATATTTAAATAAATAATTAACCATATCTACCCTAGGGAAATGTTGTAGAACGGAAGTTATAGGCAAGGAGGGGAGGAATCCTGGGAGGGAGGGGAGGGAGAAAAAGGGGAAATATTATGATATTATAGTATTTGAATTACTGTATTTCCTTTTCTTTATATAACTTTAATGTGCAATATGTGAATCCCAGTTTGGGGAATACTGTTGTAAATTCAAAATTTTATATGCAAATAAAGTAAAAAAAAAAAAAAAAAGGATGCTGGCCCTTCGACCTGAAGCCGATTGTAGAATCAGCTCGGGTGAGGTTGACGATGGAACCCATGGACAGGTAAGTGTCCTTTTATTAAAAGTCAGCAGCTACAGGATTTGTACTTTTGTAGCTGCTGACTAATCTTTTTTTTTTTTTATATCCTGAGTGTACAACCGCTTTAATATGGTTTATTTCAAGAGTACTAGATGGAGATGGTAAAAAAAAGGAAATATCCAGTTACATTGTAAAAATGGAATCCTTCAGAATGCGCCAAAGCCTTGTGTGCAAAATCTCAAAATGCACTGCAAAAACGGACCGAAAGCAAACTGCATAGGTGTGAACCAGGCTTAATTATGGAGTTTCATATTCTGTTTTGTTCCTCTAGCCCAGCAATGTGAAATATGAAGGAATGTTGATTTTTTTTTTAACCCCATTTTTTTAGTTCTATAATACAAATCGACACATGTAATTAACTAATAAAATGTCTCAAGTAGGATTCTACATTTATGCAGAGCATAACCATTATTCAGCAAACCATTAGATGTTGTTGAAGTCAGTTACATAAAATGTGTATTGGTTTCTACAACTTTCATGCTGCTTTTTTCATTGTCAAATAAGCAAGACAGTGAACTAAATAATAAAGCATTATTTGTAAAGTGCCTTTCATACGGTTCTATAGTTGGTGACAATCAGCCTAAAATGCTGCTGTTGTGATGGCAATTTATCTCTATGGTAAGGATAGATTTTTCTCTTATTCACTGGGGAAAAGGAAACTAATGTGATTTTTAGCCCTGCCTTTAGACGGTAGGTTGGACACAGTCTGTTGTATGGATTTACTGTGTATGCACTTGCCATTTTGCTTCCTCTTGGCATGCTCTCTCTATCAGTCCCTGGTCTTCTACAGTGCAGCATAGTGATCTCTGGACGCTTCCTGAGTTCAGCAGCCTACAGTGCCTGGCACAGAAGGCTTCACCCATCCCTTTCAGCAAAGATTGTTAGTACCCCTTGGCACTATACACATTTGGCACCACATATGGAAGATCATAAGCATGGGAGCAAGGGGTAAGATGGCCTCCCTGGGTCAGACTCTGCTCTGGGGGAGGGGGGGGGTAATAGTCACTCTTCAAAGACCCCTGATACCCTGTGTTCCTAAAACTGCCCAAAGTCTGATTCCTTCCGCTCCTCCTGGAACTTAACTAGCCCTTTAGCCATGTACCCTTCCTATCTAGAGAAGAGCTTTCTGCCGTTTCTGATTTTATGGGCAGGATCTCTGTCCTTTTGGAGGCCCCAAACAAGCACCTCTGCCAACCCTCACCTCTTCCACCAAAGACCTGGAAAGTTCCCACAACAGATGACAGCCTATCGGGCTTGGGACTATTCCTGGATGCCCTCTCAGTGTGAGGAACTTGGTAGCTCCACTTACCATCAACTTCTTCAAACTCATGGCAATTCACTATTCCCTTTAATGCTGGACCTCTCAGCTGGGAGTTTACCTTACCAGAATCCAGTAGGACAATGCTACAGAAGTGACCTACATATATCCCACCAGCGGCCCTTGATATTAACCTCGTCCTGGCTGTGACTTTACCAAACAATGGCTGACTGATCAAAATACCCTGAAACAGATCTTACCACTGCTGAGGTAAATCACTTGCTTATTGAATGCATAGAACAAATAGCTGTATCTTTAAAATGTATTTGTGATGGCTTGCTGGAGGCTTCTAAGCCTTTTTTCACATGTATAGGACATATTGAACAAATAGCTGGACTGCACTACCCATGCCAAAAAAGTATTTGATCTGCATGGCCTTTCAGGAATGTCACAGATCAGCTGCGGAGCTGATCTGTGTCTTATGGTTTGCATACGTTTTTTACCTTTTGCTGCTGTAGGTCTGCTGGCACCTGTGGTTCCACAAGCCTGTGCTCTGCTCTTGCTACACTGACGTAGCAGCTATGGGTGTTGCCTGCTTCACCTGATAATATACCTTCTTTCCTTCCCGCTACTTCCTGGCCAGACTCCCATGTATCTCCCTATTTAAATCCCACTCAGACCAGTTTCTGGTTGTTTGAGCAACACTTGCTCCTGAGCGCCTTCCATGTTATTATTCCCACCTGACTTCTTGTGGACTGATCTCTTGTGTACCGACTCGGCTAGTTCTCCTGATTACATTTGTCTGCTGCCTGCCCTGACCTTGGCTTGTTTTCCGGCTCTCCTTTAGCTCCATCCATCCGTGCCTGCACTGCCTCTTTTAGAACTCTCCTCGCGAGCAGGGTGACCCTGGGGGTCATGACCTGAGGTCAGCACGCAGCTAAGTCCAAACGCACGTGAGGGGGTCCCTGGCAGAACACCGGCTGGCCCTTAGATTCCACGCCCTGGGGGATCCCATGTCACCTGCTCGCATGTGGGCTTACATCCATAGAACTGTGACAGGAATAATGTCTCTTTGGCTTTGCCCCATTTTCAAGAACGCTACAGGAGGAAAAAGCACTCATCTTCCTCAGCAGAATAAGTCTAAAGCCTCGTACTAGTTTTGGGCCGAGCATAAGTTTGGCTTGAACATCGCCCATTCGGCAAACACACAATTCCTTTATTAAAAAAAAAAAAAAATAATAATGTCCCCTGATGTAGATTCATCGTCAATCATGCCGCCTTTTTGACCCTTTTTTGGTGAATGGGTAGGGGTCCTATACCCCCACAGCCCAGGCTCATCAGAAAGAGGCACTTGTCCCCATCAACATAGAGCCAAGGTGCTTTGGGGTGGGGGGGGGAAGAGCCCCCCATCCCAAAGCCCCTACTCTTGTTGAAGGCATGTGGCTCGGTATGGTTCAGGAGGGGGGGGGGGGAGCTCGCTCGTTCTCCCCCTTTCCTGGCCTGGCAGGCTGCATGCTCGGATAAGGGTCTGGTATGGATTTTGTGGGTTTTTTGCTATTTTTTTTACATTTTGGCATGGGGTTCCCCTTAAAATCCATTCCAACATGATGGAACTCAACGCTACACATGTTACAAAGGATGCTGGAGCAGAAGCGAGCTCTCACTATATATTCTGGTTAATATGGACATGGAGGACATTCTTGTCCTACTGCTGATCAGTGGGACATAGTAGCCAACATTATTGAGACGCTCGTACCCATTGAGGAAGTGACACTAGAGGTGAGTCATTACGACTCATCTGTGTCCTCTGTCATCCCATGTGTGAGAGTGCTGAAGATGCTTCTTCAACAGAATGAAGGACCCAACACACGTGGCATCAAAGCATGTAGGCAGGCCATGAGGGACAGCCTCGCCAAACGGTTTGAGAAGCATGAGGAAAATAAAAATGTTGTGCTTGCATGTCTTTTGGATCCTCGATACAAGAACCATCCTTTCTCTTCTGATGATGTATTGGCCAAGGCAAAACAATGGCTGACAGAAGAGATTCAAGTTCAACAGAAGGTGCAGGAGGTTCCTCCTGACGAAAAGAAAAGTCAAGAAGAGAAGGTTTCTGATGTGGAAGAGCAGGATGCAGGAGAAAAATGTCCCAAAAGACAATGGACAGAAGAGAAAATTAATCGTGGTCAAATAGATGCCATGTTCAGCGTTTTTTTTGGGCCTCATGCGGAGATTCATCATAATCTGCAAGAATGTGCCTGGATGATGAACTTCATCTCTATTTGAAGATATCTCTATCTCTCCTCTCCCTGCCTGACAGCTGCAGCAGGCGGAGCTGAGATTCCCCCCCCCCCCCGCTGACGTCAGTCAGGAGAAGAGGAGGAGAGAGTCGGCCGATCACGTGACGGTCGAGCGGCACTCTGAAATCGGGTAAAGCTAGCATTTTTTTTATGAAACAGTGACAGGGGCACCTAGCATTGGGAAACAAAGAGGATTATATAAGATATTAAAAGGTTTTTCAGCATTAGAATGGGAGGGGGCGGGCACCTGACAAGGACCAAATTACATAGTGCACTTCATACTGTATTTTGTATTGCCGTAATCATTTTTATATGAATAAATGATTGTGGAACGAATCATTTGAGTTTCAATTATTTCTTATGGGGAAATTTGCTTTGATATAAGAGCACTTTGGATTACAAGCATGCTTCTGGAATGAATTATGCTTGCAAACCAAGGTATTACTGTACTGAACAACTTTCTTGCTAAGACTATATAGTTTTTACAAGGCTGCCCGACTATAGTAGTCTGGGACCAGGAGATTTAGACCTGATTGGCCAGACAAAAAAAATTATACATAAAAAGAAATAATTTTCCTTCTAATCATGAACGAAATGCATATAGATATGTAGACTGTGCATTTATCTTGTAAAATATTTATTCTGAACAATATTTGCTATAACTGGGCCTAGGACAAGCCATCACAGTCTTTTTTTATTTTGGCCTCTGCATACAACTATCTGATATTCAAGCCAATAAAAAAATTTGATGCAAGTATTCAGGAGAAAATCAAACAGGATTTAGTTCAACGGATGAATCTGCAGAATGCTCAATGCTTCCGATAACATAGTGAGAATCCAGATCTATGTTAGGATAGTATTGGTTAAAAAAATATGAAACAGCTCACTGAACAGATTACATTAGAAGAGATTTGATTCCACAGTAAAGGGTTAAGAACCCAGCCATTATTTCTTTTTTCCGCATTGGCCAAGACGTTAAAATATTTAAACTTGGGATTGAGGCCAAACAGTCTGGAGTCGTGAAACAAGGCAGCCTCGCCCTCCTCTGCCTGGCGTGAGATCATCCTTAAAGCCACAGGCTGATGTAGAGTGCGAAGGAGTGCTACACAGCTGGAGGCTAGACCTTTTATAAAGCCCTTTCTTTTCTTCATACAAGCTTGGCTTTTAGGATGTACAAAGCTAAATTCACAAGATGCAATCTTCATTTTACCCATGTGACTGGCATTTTCAATTCTCATTGGACACAGCTGAAGATAACTGTCACTTTTTTATACAGAAATATCTTTAT
Source organism: Pelophylax lessonae (assembly GCF_965119305.1). Taxonomy (NCBI): domain Eukaryota; kingdom Metazoa; phylum Chordata; class Amphibia; order Anura; family Ranidae; genus Pelophylax; species Pelophylax lessonae. The sequence continues at coordinate 307,058,853 of NC_138768.1, forward strand.
TCTTGACGAGCTGAGCCTATTGTTAGGCTTACATTTCATACTGTCCTGGTTGCTGCAGTAAAAAAAAGGAGCTCATTTATCAACTAAGCAGGAGATGAATTTGATTCAGGCTGTGACGTTACTGGCTAGAAATGTAAAAGATAATTGGATGCTTTGGGAGTCACTATTGTGTTTCCTTTGTCCCTTTAAAGTGTATTTCCACTTTTGCAGCTATATTGGGATAGCACCTGCTTTACATTTGTTACGGTGTTCCCATTCACATAGAATAAGTTTAAAAATTATTTAAAACTCGCTGAAAAATCCTAATGAGTATCTCTGGGAAATGGAAAACCCCCCCTATGCAGTAAGTCTGCCCTACACTCCAAGGGTTAACTGATTATTTAGGTCTAGAGTACTGTTTTACTTATCCGATCCGCCACTCCCCTAGAAGCGAATGCTTTCCTTCAGTGCCAGGACACGGTCATCTAGAGTCCAGGGTGAACATGCCAAACTACAACCCCCCCAAGATGTATGAGCATTATGGGTCCCCACTCCGCCACTCCCCTAGAAGCGAATGCTTTCCTTCAGTGCCAGGACACGGTCATCTAGAGTCCAGGGTGAACATGCCAAACTACAACCCCCCCAAGATGTATGAGCATTATGGGTCCCCCCCAAAAATGAAACACGTATGTGCATGCTTACCCCTTAAGCATAAATTCCCCTTCCTCCCATGACAAGTCCAGCCCCCCTGCTGAAATCGCCCCTCCCAGTGCAAAACTTTGCCCCTCCCCCAAATCACAAATGACACCCCCCAAAAAAAATCACCCCTCCAATCTCAAATCTTCTACCCATCAAATTTCCCTTTCGAGTACATATCCTCTCTCCTCCCACTCCAAATTCCCCCTCCCATCACACCCCCCCCCCCCAATTCCCCCTACTAGCACAAATACTCCCCCCTCCAAAAACAATTCCCTTCCTAGCACAAATACTCCCCAATCATCCTTTACTAGCAAAAATCCTCCCTTTAAACAACCCCCCCCAAAAAAAAAACCCTCACCATATCACCTCTCCTAGCACAAACCTCCCAAATATGCCCTTCTAGCACAAATCTTCTACCCCTCAAATTTCCCCTCCAAGTACATATCCTCTCCCCTCCCACTCCAACCCCCCCCCCCCCCACAAATACTCCCCCCCTCCAAAAACAATTAACTTCCTAGCAGAAATACTCCCTGATCATCCTTACCTCACCATATCACCTCTCCTAGCACAATCCTCCCTCCCAGCACAAATACTTTTTATCCATCCCCATCCCAACACAAATCCCCCTAAATCATCACTTCCACCCAAATGTTCCCTCCTAGGACAATCCTTACACCCCCCGTCCCCCATATTCCCCCTGCCAACACAACCTCCCCTCCAATCTCCTTTCAATGCCCCCCCACCTCACATGATGCCAAAGTGCCCAGGGCAGCCGCCCCTCCTGCCCACCCTTTGTTCCCGCCCTGCTCTTCTTATTGGATAGTCGTGAATTATCCCTCTGTGTCCATGTGTCCGGTGCAAGACACTGGGCTCGTCATTGTACTTGATGATGTCAGAGGACCTGCAACTGCAGGAATGTAGGGGAGAAAAGGCTGTGGGGACTGGTCTAGCAGCGCAGAAGGAGCCTGCAGAAGTAGTGGATCAAGTAAGTAAAAGTGCTTTTTATGTTACCTTACCTAAGACCTAAATGAGCATTCAACCCTTACAGTTTGGGGGCAGCTCCACAGCAAGGGAGGATTTCTGCTTTCCCTGGAGTACAATTTTAAGGAAGGGGTCTGGGGAATTATGTTTACCATAATCAACCCTGTCCATGCTGCTCCCCTTATTAACTGTAAACTAGATGTGCACTCTGTCTGTCCCAACAAAGGGTTAAAGCTAAACTCCAGGGAAATGAAACATGCTCTTGTGCAGAGGTGCTGCCCCTGCACTGCCAGGGTTAAATGCTTGTTTAGGTCTAGAGTACTGGAAAAAAAATTCTACTTATTCGATCCTCCGCTTCAGCAGGCTCCTTCCATGCTGTTAGGCTGTTTCTAGCAGCCTCCTCTCGGTGTGATGCACGTCTCCGAGAGGAGGAGTGTGCGTCACACAATTCTCTTTTTTTTTTCTCAACTTTATTCGAAGTGTACAAAGTGACACTACATTCATGTCACTCACTCCACACCAGCGCTCAGGGCTATGCTGCAATGTGAATAGGCCACATAGAAAACAATTGTTTTCTGTGTGTCCTAGCAGTGACTGGTGTTCCTTTTAGGCTTCCAGTGCAGAAAAACACTGGTCACTGCAGTATGTGTGAAATGATTTAAGATAGAGTGTAGTGCTAATCATTACATCAAAAGGTCTACAAATATAACAAATATGTTAAAAAAAAGCATGCAACGCTAATCATTACATCAAAGTAACAAATCTAGCAGTGAAACTCTAATAGAGTCCCTTGAAACAATCCTAAGGGAGTATCCAGTGGGTTTAATGCACTCACATATGTCAAAGTGGATTCAGCATATCATATACTGATAAAAGTTTCAAACCAACAAGATGGCCACGGTCCATTACGCAATGATGTCATACACCGTAGCTCCACCCTATGCGTTTTGTCATTAAAAGACATTGTCAGTGGCATATGTGTGAAATGGCCCTAAGCTTTGAAAATGAAAGCTAGAAGCAGATTGGTTGCTATACATTGCTGCTCCAGATTCTGTTTGCTCCAGTCTTAGGTCAGGGGCGGCCAGGGGATTCAGAAAAACAGGAGACTGAGCTGTGGTTTTATTGCCCCCTGGCTGCCCACCTAACATTACAGCCTGATAGAGCTGCACACATGCATTTTTAACCACTTCCTTACCGCTGGATGTCATATGACGTCCAGGGCTTTAAGTGGGGATCATTCAGATATCATTTTTTTTCAGCCGGCGATTCCCTTCACCAAAAGAACAATCATAGCGGCTGTTTAGCCACTTGATAGTTCTTACAGATGGCGGGAGGGGACATCCCCCCTCCCTCCGGTTCTTCTACAAGCTCGCCCGTGCGATCGGCGAGCCGGAAATGGAATCTGCCGGTGGCGGAAGTACACCATAGAGACTGCCGAAGACCAGATGGTCTCCGGCAGTCTCTATGACTCTCGGAGGCCAAGCCGCGACGTTATGATGTCACACCCAGCCTGGCAGTTGTCAATACTGCCGTGATCTCGGCTGGAGAGTCTTATTGACCCCAGATCTCTCCATAAAGAGGACCTGTCAAGCACTATTACTTTTACAAGGGATGTTTATATTCCTTGTAATAGGAATAAAAATGATCAAAAAAAAAAAAATTAAAGGGGAAATGTAAAAATAAAATAAACAATCCTACAAAAAAAAATTGAAAGTGCCTCCATCCCTGCGTGTTTGCACGCAGAAGCGAACGCATGCGTACGTCCCGGCCACATATGTAAACGGCGTTCAATCCATTCGTGTGAGGTATCGTGAACGTTAGAGCGAGAGCAACAATTTTAGCCCAAGACCTTCTCTGTAACCCTAAACAGGTAACCTGTAAAAAAAATGTAATGCGTCGCCTATGGAGATTTTTAAGTACCGAAGTTTGGCGTCATTCTACGAGTGTGCGCAATTTTAAAGCGTGACATGCTAGGTATCTTTTTACTCGGCATAACATCATCTTTCACATTATACAAAAAAAGTGGGCTAACTTAAGTGTTTTTTTTTTTTTTTTAATTCATAAAACAGTTTTTTCTCCCAAAAAAAAAAAACGTGTTTGAAAAATTTCTGCGCAAATATCATGTGACATAAAAAGTTGCAATGACAGCCATGTTATTCCCTAGGGTCTCTGCTAAAAAAAAAATATACAGTATCTCACAAAAGTGAGTACACCGCTCACATTTTTGTAAATATTTTATTATATCTTTTCATGTGACAACACTGAAGAAATTACACTTTCCTACAGTGTACAGCTTGTATAACTGTAAATTTGCTGTCCCCTCAAAATAACTCAACACACAGCCATTCATGTCTAAACCGCTGGCAACAAAAGTGAGTACACCCCTAAGTGACAATGTCCAAATTGGGCCCAAAGTGGCAATATTTTGTCTGGGCACCATTATTTTCCAGCACTGCCTTAACCCTCTTGGGCATGGAGTTCACTAAAGCTTCACAGGTTGCCACTGGAGTCCTCTTCCACTCCTCCATGATGACATCCCGGAGCTGGTGGATGTTAGAGACCTTGCGCTCCTCCACCTTCTGTTTGAGGATGCCCCACAGATGCTCAATAGGGTTTAGGTTTAGAGACATGCATAACCAGTCCATCACCTTTACCCTCAGCTTCTTTAGCTAGGCAATACTGCCCTGTGGCTCAGTGTCTGAAGGGAAGGGTTCATGCTCTGGTTCAATATGTCACAGTACATGTTGGCATTCATGGTTCCCTCAATGAACTGTAGCTCCCCAGTGCCGGCAGCACTCATGCAGCCCCAGACCATGACAATCCCATGACCACGCTTGACTGTTGGCAAGACACACTTGTCTTTGTACTCCTCACCTGGTTGCTGCCACACAGTATCTGAACCAAATACGTTTATTTTGGTCTCATCAGACCACAGGACATAGTTCAAGTAATCCATGTCCTTAGCCTGCTTGTTTTCAGCAAACTGTTTGCAGGTATTCTTGCACATCATCTTTAGAAGGGGCTTCCTTCAGGGATGACAGCCATGCAGAGCAATTTGATGCAGTGTGCAGCATATGGTCTGAGCTCTGACAGGCTGACCCCACACCCCTTCAACTTCTGCAGCAATGCTGGCAACAGTCATACGGCTGTTTCCCAAAAACAACCTCTGGATTCGACGCTGAGCACGTGCCCTTAAGTTCTTTGGTCGACCGTGGCAAGACCTGTTCTGAGTGGAACCTGTCCTGTTAAACCACTGTATGGTCTTGGCCACCGTGCTGCAGCTCAGTTTCGGGGTCTTGGAAATCTTCTTATTGCCTAGCCCATCTTACTGTAGAGCAACAATTCTTTTTTTTTCAGATCCTCAGAGAGTTCTTTGACATGAAGTGCCATGTTGAACTTCCAGTGACCAGTATGAGCGCGATAACACTAAATTTAACACACCTGCTTCCCATTCACACCTGAGACCTTGTAACACCAGGGAGGAAAATGGCTAGTTTGGACATTTTCACTTAGGGGTGTACTCACTTTGTTGCCAGTGGTTTAGACATTAATGGCTGTGTGTTGAGTTATTTTGAGGTGACAGCAAATTTACACTGTTATACAAGCTGTACACTCAATACTTTACATTGTAGCAAAGTGTCCTTACTTCAGTGTTGTCACTTGAAAAGATATAATAAAATATTTATAAAAATGTGAGGGGTGTACTCACTTTTGTGAGATACTGTATAATGTTTGGGGGTTCTGAGTAATTTTCTAGCAAAAAATTATGAATTTTACATGTGGGAGTGGAGTGCCAGAAATGGCCCGGTATGGAAGTGGTTAACTTCATTTCAATGGGGGAGTTCAATGGGGGTGCACTGCAACCACCAGCCAAATGCTCTGCTTACGGTATAATTACTTCAGTTTAAGAAGATTTACCCCGCTTCATGACAAGCCATTTTTTGCGATATGCCACTTTGTTACTTTAACTGACAATTGCGCTGTCATGCGACACTGTACCCAAATTTTTTATATATATATATATATATATATATATATATATATATATATATATATATATATATATATATATATATATATTTAATTCTTTTTTTTATGTAATTTTTTCCCCACATAGAGCTTTCTTTTGGTGGTATTTGATTACTTCTGCAATTTTTATTTTTTGCGCTATAAACAAAAAACGACCAACAATTTAGAAAAAAAACTAAATTTTTTACTTTCTGCTATAAAACATATCTAATAAAAAAAATCAAATTTCTTCATCAATGTAGGTCAATACGTGTTCTGCTACATATTTTTGGTTTAAAAAAAAAAATCCCAATAAGCGTATATTGATTGGTTTGCGCAAAAGTTATAGCGTCTACAAACTATGGGATATTTTTAGGGAATTTTTATTTATTTATTTTTTTTTACTAGTAATGGAGGCGATTAGCGACTTATAGCAGGACTGCTATTACGCAAAAGGCAAATCGGACACTGACACTTTTTTAGGAACCAGTGACACTAATACAGTGATCAGTGCTAAAATATGCACTGTCACTGTACTGACACTGGCTGAGAAGAGGTCAACATCAGGGGCAATCAAAAGCTTAACTGTGTGCCTAGCCAGTGTTTTAGTGTGAGAGGTGCTTTTACTAGTGGAAGACATGGTTCCATGTCCCTGCTTTGCAGGAACACTGGATCCATGCCTTCCCTACTGACAGAACGGCAATCTGCATTGTTTACATAGGGAGACTGCCGTTCTGCCTGTGTGTAGAATTACAGTGGGAGTGAGCCGCTGGCGGCACAAACTCTCGCCTGCTACCTGGGAGTGCAGGATCACATATATATATACGTGATCCTGCACAGCCTCCCTGTAGAAGTAAAACTGATATAGGGTGTTTGGCAAGTGGTTAATACAAAATCGCCCTTAGGATAGAAAAAAAACAATGCTGCTATACCACCCTCTGACAAGTGATCAACAGTGGATCGCTTTTCAGAGAGCACCTGTCAGAAAGAAGCCTTAGTAAATTCTCCTCACCGTACGTTAATGCACTTTTAAACAAATCTGTACCCTAATTTCACATTGCAAGCTATCATGAACAATAGAAGCAGCTTATACAGTATAGTCCTAGGTATAATGTAAGAAATCTGTATGTTGTATTGATTTCTAGTAGGGATCGACTGATAATCGGCAAAGCCGATATATTGAGGGCCGAAATGCACTTTCCCTGATATTTCGGAATCGGCCCCGGAGGTTACCGATATTGCCGATATTTTGGGAAAGTGCATGTACCGGAGTAATGCCTGCAGCTAAAGGCATCACCCCGGTAGGAGCATCCATAGCCGACAGTAGGCTGTCTTGTAATGACAACCGATGTGGCTGAGAAGCAGCTCGGCTGTCATTACAAGGAGCGGGAGGGGACGTCCCCCCCCTTCCGCTGCCTTCCGCGGCTCGCCTGGGTCTCCCGTCCCACTGGGAGACCCGGGCATCCCACCTGCACGCCGCCGAAGACCCGATCAAAGCCGCATTCGACTCTGATCGGGTCTCCATGCATCACTTCCGGGTACTGGCGCCAGATTAAATAAAAATGACAGCATTCAAAACAGCCAAAGTTGGCGTTTTGAATGCTTTTAAATGCAGAGGAGGGGTTTGGGGGTACCTGTCAAGAAAAAAAAATATATATTTTTTTTTTAAATGTACAAAAATATTGGCGCATATCAGCCGATAAGTATATGCACTGGCCAAAATATCGGTATCGGCAAAGAAAAACTGATATCGGTCAATCACTAATTTATAGGTATGCTGTGTGAATGGGAACACATATAGTGGGGGTCCCTGAAAGCTGGCAATCCACTGTTCTCCATTTTTTTCATCTTTTTTTTTTGCACATTTAAAAAAAATACAAGACATGTAACATAATACACGCAATTACAACACAAAAATACATATTATCAAAAATAGCTTAAATATACAATGACTAAGAAAGAAAAAGAAAAAAAGAGAACAAAAATTCCATAGTCACATAAGACAAAGTGTGTGCCATGGCAGATTATCTTCTGGCTGGGCCCCAGTGACCCGGAAAGTGCCAAGCAGTGTCATGCACACAGGATGTTTGCCTATCATTCCTAGATGCTTTTCCACCTGGCAGCAGTGTTTTGGCAGAAAAAACACTTGATGCATGTAAACATACGTGTTCAGGCGGGTCAGTCGCTTTTGCGGTAATTCATTTCATTCATAATATTTTATTCTGTCCATTAAAATTAATAAATGCTCAAGGGCTTGACGTGCCTAGCATCAAAAGTAGTTTCTGCCAAAATGCTTCTGCTCCTGGATGCGCTGGCATTGTTTTTTTTTTTTCTGCCTGTAAATGCCCAATGTGGACACATAGGCTAGCATGCAGGGGCATTTAGTGGCAGTAAAAAAACACCAAACATTTCTTATGGCCCAGTCACACCAGATACAGTTGGATACATTTTGACTGCATTCCACTTGCATAGACAGAAAGTCCAAATTCCAGGTTATCCTATGGACATAGTTAAAGGTAATTGTGAATTAAAAAAAAAAAAAAAATAACAAACATGTTATAGTTACCTGCTTTGTGTAATAGCTTTGCACAGAGCAGCCCTGCCCCTGATCCTCCTCTTTTTGGGTCCCCCACCGACACTCCTGGCTCCTCCTCTTCTCCAAGTGCACCCATAGCATGCTCGCTCCTGAGTGTGTCCACAAGACACACAGAACAGGGCTCCCTTCTCACTGGCTGTGAGCTGTGATTGACATTCAGGCTGGGTTCACACTTGTGTGATCAAACAAAAAATTGTCCTGGCGCTAGTCCCTTAGACGTGTTCCTGTGGGGTCGTGGTACCAAAATGGCTGTAGCATGAAGAAATGAAACCAATTGATCATGTAACACCTAGGCTGCCAAATCCCTGACACAGGATGATGTGTGGACTATGGAGAATGTTGGAAAGAGGGATGGCGCACTGCGGTGTGGAAAATAGCCATGCCCCATGAATCAAAACACTGGCAAGAAGTGTTGGTAAAAGGGTGTCATGGAAGTTTATTAGTTAATAGTGGGGATTAACCACTTCAATACAGAGCACTTTCACCCCCTTCCTGCCCAGGCCAATTTTCCCCTTTTAGCGCTGTTGCATTTTGAATGACAATTGCGCGGTCATGCAACACTGTACCTACACCAAATTTATGTCATTTTCCCCCCACAAATAGAGCTTTCTTTTGGTGGTATTTGATCACCTCTGGGTTTTTTTCTTTTTGCTAAACAAATAAAAAAAGACCGAAAAGTTTGAAAAAAAAGTCTTTTTGTTTATGCTATACAATTTTGTAAATAAATACGTTTTTTCCTGCACTGATGAACACTGATGAGACTGCACTGACGAGGAGGCACTGATGGGGTGGCACTGATGGGGTGGCACTGATAGGTAGCACAGATATGCAGCATTGGTGGGCACTGATAGGCGGCACTGCTGGGCACTGATAGGTGGCACTGATGGGCACTAATGGGCGGCACTGGTGGGCACTGATAGGCGGCACTGACGGGCGGCACTGATGGGCACTGATAGGCGGCACTGATGGGCAATAATGGGCACTGGTGGGCGACACTGAAAGATGGCAATGACGGGCACTGGTGGGCAGCACTGATAGGGAGGGCACTGGCGGGCAGCACTGATGGGGAGGGCAATGGGGGGCTCCCTGAGCCCTGATTGCCATCCCTGGTGGCCATAGTGGGCATCCCTGGGGTCATAGGTGGGTATCCCTGGGGTCATGGGTGGGCATCCCTGGTGGTTCTAGTGGCCCCCCCCCCGAGGGTCTGCACTGGTAATCAATGATCTGATTACCAGTGCTGACCCCCCCCTGTCAGGGGAGCCGCCGATCGGCTCTCCTTTACTCGTGCCTGTCAGGCACGAACTAAGGAAAGCCGATCAACGGCTCTTCCTGTTTACTATGTGACCAGCCGTGATTGGACACGGCTGGTCACATGGTAAAGAGCCTACGTCAGAGGCTCTTTACCGAGATCGGAGATGCAGGGTGTCAGGTTGACACCTTGCATCACTGATCGGCGCTCTGCTGTATTATGACGTCCGGAACGTATGTCTGTGTCCGTCATATGACGTCCGGTCAGGATAATACAACCACATTCCCGCCGTCAATCTGCTATAGGGCAGGCGGGAAGTGGTTAAAAACAAACAAACAAACCGGTCCTGGAGTCTTCGGTGTCATTCTGGGGTGCTGTGGGGATCCCGTACCTTGAAACCGCGGAGCAGGTTGGTCCAAACACAAAGATGGTGAAGGGGGATGGAATCCGGGGGGTCCAAAAGAATGCCGATGCTGATGGGTGTAAGTACTGTGTGCGGCCGCTACACAGACTGAATACCGGATCTGCCGCTATCGCCGGAAGTGTCCCCCTGGTTACGTCTCCGGAAGTGACGACCGGAACAAGGATGGAACGCTGACCGCATGTAGGTGGTGAGACGCAAGCTTCTGGTTGCCGTGACTACATGTTTAACGAGCATGCGGGTTGTCAAGTCAAGGCAACAGGCAACCAGGAGCTATAGACGGCTACAGCGCGGGCTCTAATTCCCGGGAGGCCGTCTTTATACGGCCTCCCAGTGACAGGCTCCCCACGCGCGTGCATCGGGGAAAATCTGTGTCGGTCGTGTCCCTTGGACACAGCCAATCACAGATCGTGGTGAATGGCATATCACAGCGGCCATTTACCATGTGATCGGAACATCCAATGAGAGATGATCTCAAATGTAAACATATGAGATCATCTCTCATTGCCAGCTCTCTTCCTCACACAGACACTGCAGTGTGAGGAAGAGGAGAGCCGATCAGACACAGAGAAATGTAATCAGGGCACTGATCACCAGTGCCCTGATTACACAAGAGGTAAATAAAATGCCATCAGTGCCCGCCATCAGTGTCTCCCATCAGTGCCCACAATCAGTGCCCATAGTGCTGCCAGTCAGTGCCTGCTCATCTAGGCACTGATGGGCACTGACTAGCAGCACTATGGGCACTGAGTGTGGGCACTGATGGTGCTGCCCATCAGTGCCACCCAACAGTGCTCATCAGTGCCACCCCGTCAGTGTCCATCAGTGCCACCCATAAGTTTCCATCAGTGCCGCCTCTCAGTGTCCATCAGTGCCACCCATAAGTTTCCATCAGTGCCGCCTCTCAGTGTCCATCAGTGCCACCCGTCAGTACCGCCTCTCAGTGCCACCTCTCAGTGCCCAGCAGTGCCACCTATCAGTGCTCATCAGTGCCGCCTATCAGTGCTCATCAGTGCCACCTATCAGTGCGCATATTAGTACCTCCTCATCAGTGCCCATAAGTGCCACCTCATCAGTGCCCATCAGTGCAGCCTATCAGTGCCTATCAGTGCCGCCTCATCAGCGCACATCAGTGAAGGAGAAAAATGTATTTATTTTCAAAATTTACTCACAGAAAATAAGAAAAACTTTTTTTTTCAAAATTTTCTGTCTTTTTTCCTTTTTTTTGTAAAAAATAAAAAACCCAGAGGTGATTAAATACCACTAAAAGAAAGCTCTATTTGTGTGAAAAAAATGATAAAAATATCATATGGGTACAGTGTAGCATGACCGCGCAATTGTCATTCACAATGTGAAAGCACTGAAAGCTGAAAATTGGCCTGGGCAGGAAGGGGGTGAAAGTGCCCTGTAGGCAAGTGGTTAACTATCTCCATTTGGCGCTGCTTTTATCTTTTTATTTATGTTATAGGTTTGTAATCTACTTATCTAGCTGGCTGCCTTATTCATTTATCATTTATGGTTTATATGTTTGTTCTAAGCGCAGATATCACCATTCTTTTTTGTCATTAACTTTGTATTGACACCCGCAGCGGTTTACACAGGACAGCGTGAACCAGTGTGCGATTCAGGTACGATGTGGGAACCGGCACTTCGTCCCGGTTCACACTGGTGCGACGTGGGAAACCCTGTGATTCAGTGCCGGTTCCCGCATTGCACCAGAATCACACAGTGCTTCACACGAGATCTGTGAATCACTGGGGGTGTCAATGTAAAGTTAACCACTTAAGCCCCGGAGGATTTGGCTGCTCAAAGACCAGGACCTAATTTTTGATTCGCACTGCGTGAATTTAATGGAAAATTGCGCGGTTGTGCGACGCTGTACCCAAACAAAATTGACGTCCTTTTTTTCCCACAAACAGAGCTTTCTTTTGGTGGTATTTTATCACCTGTGCGATTTTTATCTTTTGCGCTATAAACAAAAAAAGAGCGTCAATTTTGAAAAAATAACAATATTTTTCAAATTTTTTTAATATGAAATTCCCCCCCAAAAAATTTAAAAATCAAAATTTTTTAACATTTTAGGCCAATTTGTTTTCTGTTACATATTTTTGGTAAAAAAAATCGCAATAAGCGTATTTTGATTGGTTTGCGCAAAATTTATTGCGTTTACTAACTACGGGAAAGATTTATGTCATTTTTATTGTTTTTTTTTTTTAACTAGTAATGGCGGCGATCTGCGATTTTTTTTTGCGGGACTGCGACTTTGCGGCGGACAGATCGGACCCCTGACTGACACTTTAGGGGTTACCAGTGACATTACTACAGTAATCAGTGCTATACATATGCACTGTTACTGTAAAAATGACACTGGCAGGGAAGGGGTTAACTTTATTGGTGAACAAAGGGTTAAGTGTGTCCCTAGGGGCGTGCTTCTAACTGTCAAGGGGCGTGGCTTGTGATGTAACCACACAGACATACGTTCCTACATAGCAGGATCGTATGATCTCTGCAGTTACACCAATGAGAATGACAAATGTAAACACAGCCGCCTGCCTTTCTCCCTCTCCAGCGGGAGATCGCGAGTGACCTGCAGACATCGGAGCCGCTAGTCACTCGCGCGGGGATCCCAGTGAACGAGCGGGGGCGGGAGCACACCCCCGGCGGAGCGCGCTCGCCCCCTATTGGCTCGCGGGCGAGTGACGTACCGGTACGTCACCTTGCCCAGGTGGGGCTGACCGCCGCAGTATATGTATTTGCAGCGGTCGGCAAGTGGTTAATGACACCCCCAGATTGGTTCACAGTGCGAACTGTGAAATGGTGCAGGAATCAGATCGCATGGGTGTGAACACCCATGCAATCCGATTCTAGTGCGAACCAAAAAAAGGGTCTTGCACTTTGCATTTTGGTGCAAATGCGATGCGATTACAGTTGGTATGGCTGAAATCGCACAGCATAGACCGCATGTAATGTGCACAGCAATGCGGTGCAAATCACATGTGATGTCTGTCATTGCACTAGTGTAAATTGGCACTGAATCGCAGGGTTTCCCTGTATGGCACCACTGTGAACTGGCACTGTATCTCAGGGTTTCCCCGCATGGCTCCAGTGTGAACTGGCACTGTATCGCAGGGTTTCCCGCATGGCACCAGTGTGAACTGCCACTGTATTGCAGGGTTTCCCGCATGGCGCCAGTGTGAACTGGCACTGTATCCCAGGGTTTTTCCCGCATTGCACTAGTGTGAATTGGCACTGCATCGCAGGGTTTCCCGCATCGCTCCAGTGTGAATTGGCACTGTATCCCAGGGTTTCCCGCTTCGCTCCAGTGTGAACTGTCACTGTATTGCAGGGTTTCCTGCATGGCACCAGTGTGAACTGGCACTGTATCCAAGGGTTTCCCGCATTGCTCCAGTGTGAACTGTCACTGTATTGCAGGGTTTCCAGCATGGCACCAGTGTGAATTGGCACTGTATCCCAAGGTTTTCTGCATCGCACCAGTGTGAATTGGCACTGTATCGCAGGGTTTCCCGCATCGCTCCAGTGTGTACTGGTCTGGCACTGTATCCCAGGGTTTCCAACATCACTCCAATATGAACTGGCACTGCACTGCAGGGTTTCCCGCATGGCACCAGTGTGAACTGGCACTGTATCGCAGGGTTTCCCGCATCTCTCCAGTGTGAACTGGCACTGTATCGCAGGGTTTCCTGCATCGCCCCAGTGTGAACTGGCACTGTATTGCAGGGTTTCCCGCATCGCTCCAGTGTGCACTGGCACTGTATGGCAGTGTTTCCCGCATAGCTCCAGTGTGAACTGGCACTGTATGGCAGGGTTTCCCGCATAGCTCCAAGGTGAACTGGAACTGTATGGCAGGGTTTCCCGCATCTCTCCAGTGTGAACTGGCACTGTATGGCAGGGTTTCCTGCATATCTCCAGTGTGAACTGGCACTGTATGGCAGTGTTTCCCGCATAGCGCCAGTGTGAACTGGCACTGTATGGCAGGGTTTCCCACATTGCTCCAGTGTGAACTGGCACTGTATCGCAGGGTTTCCCGCATCTCTCCAGCGTGAACTGGCACTGTATCGCAGGGTTTCCCACATTGCTCCAGTGTGAACTGGCACTGTATCGCAGGGTTTCCCATATCGCTCCAGTGTGAACTGGCACTGTATCACAGGGTTTCCTGCATTGCTCCAGTGTGAACTGGCACTGTATCACAGGGTTTCCTGCATATCTCTAGTGTGAACTGGCACTGTATCGCAGGGTTTCCCGCATCTCTCCAGTGTGAACTGGCACTGTATCGCAGGGTTTCCCGCATCGCTCCAGTGTGAACTGGCACTGTATGGCAGGGTTTCCCGCATCTCTCGAGAGTGAACTGGCACTGTATCGCAGAGTTTACCGCATAGCTCCAGTGCAGTGGCGGCCCGTGCATAGGGGGCGCCAGGGCGCCGCCCCCCTACCCCTAAAAAAAAGAAGAAAAAAAATGACAAAGCGAACAAATAAAGTTTTACAAAAAAAAAAATTGGGTTCGCCAGCCTCTGTAATGGAAGTGGTGGCTAGGGGGGGGGGGGGGTGTGGGGTTTACGTCCCAGAAGAGGCGCAGATCGGCTGCCTTCTGGGGGCGTAACCCGAGCGCAAGTCTTTGCGATTGGACACCCCCACTTTCTGATATCCTGGCTGTGATTGGTCCAGTCTCCAGCCTGGACCAATCATCATCCAGGACATCCGATCCCTGACGTCACAATGGGGGCGGTGCCGGTGCGTGAGTCAGTCACTCACCGTCACCGCCGCTCGGAGGACGAGGGAGAAGCCGCTCACCTTCCCGCCGCCGCAGCCGCCGCAGCAGAGAGGACGGACTGGATCGAGGAGGGAAGAACCCGCCGCCGCCGCCAGGTAAGTGCATTAAATTGGAGCACACACGCTGGTCTCTGCATTGATTGGGGGATAATGCTGTGGGCACTCTGCATTTATTGGGGGTACAATGCTGTGGGCACTCTGCATTTATCGGAGTACAATGCTGTGGGCACTCTGCAATCATTGGGGTACAATGCTGTGGGCACTCTGCATTTATTGGGGTACAATGCTGTGGGCACTCTGCATTTATTGGGGTACAATGCTGTGGGCACTCTGCAATCATTGGGGTACAATGCTGTGGCACTCTGCAATCATTGGGATACAATGCTGTGGGCACTCTGCATTTATTGGGGTACAATGCTGTGGGCACTCTGCAATCATTGGGGTACAATGCTGTGGCACTCTGCAATCATTGGGGTACAATTCTGTGGCACTCTGCAATCATTGGGGTACAATGCTGTGGCACTCTGCAATCATTGGGGTACAATTCTGTGGCACTCTGCAATCATTGGGGTACAATGCTGTGGGCACTCTGCAATCATTGGGGTACAATGCTGTGGGCACTCTGCAATCATTGGGGTACAATGCTGTGGGCAGTCTGCATTTATTGGGGTACAATGCTGTGTCACTCTGCAATCATTGGGGTACAATTCTGTGGCACTCTGCAATCATTGGGGTACAATGCTGTGGGCACTCTGCAATCATTAGGGTACAATACTGTGGGCACTCTGCAATCATTGGGGTACAATACTGTGGGCACTCTGCAATCATTGGGGTACAATTCTGTGGAACTCTGCAATCATTGGGGTACAATGCTGTGGGCACTCTGCAATCATTGGGGTACAATTCTGTGGGCACTCTGCAATCATTGGGGTACAATTCTGTGGCACTCTGCAATCATTGGGGTACAATGCTGTGGGCACTCTGCAATCATTGGGGTACAATGCTGTGGCACTCTGCAATCATTGGGGGACAATGCTGTGGGCACTCTGCAATCATTGGGGACAATGCTGTGGCGCTCTGCAGTGATTGGGGACAATGCTGTGGCGCTCTGCATTGAAAGGGGCATGCACGCTGAACTCTGCATTGTGGGGGCACAGCACAGTGTTCATTGCATTGAAGGGGGCACAGCACAGTGTTCATTGCATTGAAGGGGGCACAGCACAGTGTTTATTGCATTGAAGGGGGCACAGCACAGTGTTCATTGCATTGAAGGGGGCACAGCACAGTGTTCATTGCATTGAAGGGGGCACAGCTTCAAAGTCACGCAATTTTTTTTACTGCGTTTTTTGGCGCGAAGCAATACCTATTACATTTTTCTTTTTGCGCCCCCCCAAAAATTTTGAGCACCAGCCGCCACTGCTCCAGTGTGAACTGGCACTGTATCGCAGGGTTTCCGGCATCGATCCAGTGTGAACTGGCACTGTATCGCAGGGTTTCCCGCATAGCTCCAGTGTGAACTGGCACTGTATCGCAGGGTTACCCTCATCGCTCCAGTGTGAACTGGCACTGTATCGCAGGGTTACCCTCATCGCTCCAGTGTGAACTGGCACTGTATGGCAGGGTTACCCTCATCGCTCCAGTGTGAACTGGCACTGTATCGCAGGGTTACCCTCATCGCTCCAGTGTGAACTGGCACTGTATCGCAGGGTTTCCTGCATCACGCCAGTGTGAACTGGCACTGTATCGCAGGGTTTCCTGCATCTCTCCAGTGTGAACTGGCACTGTATCGCAGGGTTTCCTGCATCGCTCCAGTGTGCACTGGCACTGTATGGCAGGGTTTCCCGCATCGATCCAGTGTGAACTGGCACTGTATGGCAGGGTTTCCCGCATCTCTCCAGAGTGAACTGGCACTGTATCGCAGGGTTTCCCGCATAGCTCCAGTGTGAACTGGCACTGTATGGCAGGGTTTCCCGCATCTCTCCAGTGTGAACTGGCACTGTATCGCAGGGTTTCCCCGCATCGCTCCAGTGTGAACTGGCACTGTATTGCAGGGTTTCCCACAAAGCTTCAGTGTGAACTGGCACTGTATCGCAGGGTTACCCTCATAGCTCCAGTGTGAACTGGCACTGTATCGCAGGGTTACCCTCATCGCTTCAGTGTGAACTGGCACTGTATCACAGGGTTTCCTGAATTGCTCCAGTGTAAACTGGCACTGTATTGCAGGGTTTCCCGCATCTCTCCAGTGTGAACTGGCACTGTATCGCAGGGTTTCCCCGCATCGCTCCAGTGTGAACTGGCACTGTATGGCAGGGTTTCCCGCATCTCTCCAGTGTGAACTGGCACTATATCGCAGGGTTTCCCGCATCGCTCCAGTGTGAACTGGCACTGTATGGCAGGGTTTCCCGCATCTCTCCAGTGTGAACTGGCACTGTATCACAGGGTTTCCCACATTGCTCCAGTGTGAACTGGCACTGTATTGCAGAGTTTCCCGCATCTCTCCAGTGTGAACTGGCACTGTATCGCAGGGTTTCCCGCATCACTCCAGTGTGAACTGGCACTGTATGGCAGGGTTTCCCGCATCTCTCCAGAGTGAACTGGCACTGTATGGCAGGGTTTCCCGCATAGCTCCAGTGTGAACTGGCACTGTATGGCAGGGTTTCCCGCATCTCTCCAGTGTGAACTGGCACTGTATCGCAGGGTTTCCCGCATCGCTCCAGTGTGAACTGGCACTGTATCGCAGGGTTTCCCACATAGCTCCAGTGTGAACTGGCACTGTATCGCAGGGTTACCCTCATCGCTCCAGTGTGAACTGGCACTGTATCGCAGGGTTTCCTGCATTGCTCCAGTGTGAACTGCCACTGTATTGCAGGGTTACCCTCATAGCTCCAGTGTGAACTGCCACTGTATCGCAGGGTTACCCTCATCGCTCCAGTGTGAACTGGCACTGTAACGCAGGGTTTCCTGCATCACGCCAGTGTGAACTGGCACTGTATCACAGGGTTTCCTGCATTGCTCCAGTGTGAACTGGCACTGTATTGCAGGGTTTCCCGCATCTCTCCAGTGTGAACTGGCATTGTATCGCAGGGTTTCCTGCATTGCTCCAGTGTGAACTGGCACTGTATCGCATGGTTTCCCGCATTGCTCCAGTGTGAATTGGCACTGTATCGCAGGGTTTTCCGCATCGCGCCAGTGTGAACTGGCACTGTATGGCAGGGTTTCCTGCATCGCTCCAGTGTGAACTGGCACTGTATCGCATGGTTTCCCGCATTGCTCCAGTGTGAACTGGCACTGTATCGAATGGTTTCCTGCATCGCTCCAGTGTGAACTGGCACTGTATCGCAGGGTTTCCCGCATCGCTCCAGTGTGAACTGGCACTGTATCGCATGGTTTCCCGTATTGCTCCAGTGTGAACTGGCACTGTATCGCATGGTTTCCCGCATCGCTCCAGTGTGAACTGGCACTGTATGGCAGGTTTTCCCGCATTGCTCCAGTGTGAACTGGCACTGTATGGCAGGGTTTCCCGCATCGCTCCAGTGTGAACTGGCACTGTATGGCAGGGTTTCCTGCATCGCTCCAGTGTGAACTGGCACTGTATCGCATGGTTTCCCGCATTGCTCCAGTGTGAACTGGCACTGTATCGCATGGTTTCCTGCATCGCTCCAGTGTGAACTGGCACTGTATGGCAGGGTTTCCCGCATCGCTCCAGTGTGAACTGGCACTGTATGGCAGGGTTTCCTGCATCGCTCCAGTGTGAACTGGCACTGTATCGCATGGTTTCCCGCATTGCTCCAGTGTGAACTGGCACTGTATCGCATGGTTTCCTGCATCGCTCCAGTGTGAACTGGCACTGTATGGCAGGGTTTCCCGCATTGCTCCAGTGTGAACTGGCACTGTATGGCAGGGTTTCCCGCATCGCTCCAGTGTGAACTGGCACTGTATCGCATGGTTTCCCACATTGCTCCAGTGTGAACTGGCACTGTATCGCATGGTTTCCCGCATCGCTCCAGTGTGAACTGGCACTGTATCGCATGGTTTCCCACATTGCTCCAGTGTGAACTGGCACTGTATTGCATGGTTTCCCGCATCACTCCAGTGTGAACTGTCACTGTATCGCATGGTTTCCCGCATTGCTCCAGTGTGAACTGGCACTGTATCGAATGGTTTCCCGCATCCCTCCAGTGTGAACTGGCAATGTATCGCATGGTTTCCCGCATTGCTCCAGTGTGAATTGGCACTGTATCGCAGGGTTTCCCGCATCGCGCCAGTGTGAACTGGCACTGTAAGGCAGGGTTTCCTGCATCGCTCCAGTGTGAACTGGCACTGTATGGCAGGGTTTCCTGCATCGCTCCAGTGTGAACTGGCACTGTATCGCATGGTTTCCCGTATTGCTCCAGTGTGAACTGGCACTGTAAGGCAGGGTTTCCTGCATCGCTCCAGTGTGAACTGGCACTGTATGGCAGGGTTTCCTGCATCGCTCCAGTGTGAACTGGCACTGTATCGCATGGTTTCCCGTATTGCTCCAGTGTGAACTGGCACTGTATGGCAGGGTTTCCCGCATTGCTCCAGTGTGAACTGCCACTGTATTGCAGGGTTTCCCACATTGCTCCAGTGTGAACTGGCACTGTATGGCAGGGTTAGCCTCATCGCTCCAGTGTGAACTGGCACTGTATGGCAGGGTTACCCGCATCGCTCCAGTGTGAACTGGCACTGTATCGCAGGGTTAGCCTCATCGCTCCAGTGTGAACTGGCACTGTATGGCATGGTTTCCCACATTGCTCCAGTGTGAACTGGCACTGTATGGCAGGGTTTCCCGCATCGCTCCAGTGTGAACTGGCACTGTATGGCAGATTTTCCCGCATTGCTCCAGTGTGAACTGGCACTGTATGGCAGGGTTTCCCGCATCGCTCCAGTGTGAACTGGCACTGTATGGCAGGGTTTCCTGCATCGCTCCAGTGTGAACTGGCACTGTATCACATGGTTTCCCGCATTGCTCCAGTGTGAACTGGCACTGTATCGCATGGTTTCCCGCATTGCTCCAGTGTGAACTGGCACTGTATGGCAGGGTTTCCCGCATCGCTCCAGTGTGAACTGCCACTGTATGGCATGGTTTCCCACATTGCTCCAGTGTGAACTGGCACTGTATGGCAGGTTTTCCCGCATTGCTCCAGTGTGAACTGGCACTGTATGGCAGGGTTTCCCGCATTGCTCCAGTGTGAACTGGCACTGTATGGCAGGTTTTCCCGCATTGCTCCAGTGTGAACTGGCACTGTATGGCAGGGTTTCCTGCATTGCTCCAGTGTAAACTGGCACTGTATGGCAGGGTTTCCTGCATTGCTCCAGTGTAAACTGGCACTGTATGGCAGGGTTTCCTGCATTGCTCCAGTGTAAACTGGCACTGTATGGCAGGGTTTCCCGCATTGCTCCAGTGTAAACTGGCACTGTATGGCAGGGTTTCCCGCATTGCTCCAGTGTAAACTGGCACTGTATGGCAGGGTTTCCTGCATTGCTCCAGTGTAAACTGGCACTGTATGGCAGGGTTTCCCGCATTGCTCCAGTGTAAACTGGCACTGTATGGCAGGGTTTCCTGCATTGCTCCAGTGTAAACTGGCACTGTATGGCAGGGTTTCCCGCATTGCTCCAGTGTAAACTGGCACTGTATGGCAGGGTTTCCTGCATTGCTCCAGTGTAAACTGGCACTGTATGGCAGGGTTTCCTGCATTGCTCCAGTGTGAACTGGCACTGTATGGCAGGGTTTCCCGCATTGCTCCAGTGTGAACTGGCACTGTATGGCAGGGTTTCCTGCATTGCTCCAGTGTAAACTGGCACTGTATGGCAGGGTTTCCTGCATTGCTCCAGTGTAAACTGGCACTGTATGGCAGGGTTTCCTGCATTGCTCCAGTGTAAACTGGCACTGTATGGCAGGGTTTCCCGCATTGCTCCAGTGTAAACTGGCACTGTATGGCAGGGTTTCCCGCATTGCTCCAGTGTAAACTGGCACTGTATGGCAGGGTTTCCTGCATTGCTCCAGTGTAAACTGGCACTGTATGGCAGGGTTTCCCGCATTGCTCCAGTGTAAACTGGCACTGTATGGCAGGGTTTCCCGCATTGCTCCAGTGTAAACTGGCACTGTATGGCAGGGTTTCCCGCATTGCTCCAGTGTAAACTGGCACTGTATGGCAGGGTTTCCTGCATTGCTCCAGTGTAAACTGGCACTGTATGGCAGGGTTTCCCGCATTGCTCCAGTGTAAACTGGCACTGTATGGCAGGGTTTCCCGCATTGCTCCAGTGTAAACTGGCACTGTATGGCAGGGTTTCCCGCATTGCTCCAGTGTAAACTGGCACTGTATGGCAGGGTTTCCCGCATTGCTCCAGTGTAAACTGGCACTGTATGGCAGGGTTTCCTGCATTGCTCCAGTGTAAACTGGCACTGTATGGCAGGGTTTCCTGCATTGCTCCAGTGTAAACTGGCACTGTATGGCAGGGTTTCCTGCATTGCTCCAGTGTAAACTGGCACTGTATGGCAGGGTTTCCTGCATCGCTCCAGTGTGAACTGGCACTGTATGGCAGGGTTTCCTGCATCGCTCCAGTGTGAACTGGCACTGTATCGCATGGTTTCCCGTATTGCTCCAGTGTGAACTGGCACTGTATGGCAGGGTTTCCCGCATTGCTCCAGTGTGAACTGCCACTGTATTGCAGGGTTTCCCACATTGCTCCAGTGTAAACTGGCACTGTATGGCAGGGTTTCCCGCATTGCTCCAGTGTGAACTGGCACTGTATGGCAGGTTTTCCCGCATTGCTCCAGTGTGAACTGGCACTGTATGGCAGGTTTTCCCGCATTGCTCCAGTGTAAACTGGCACTGTATGGCAGGGTTTCCCGCATTGCTCCAGTGTGAACTGGCACTGTATGGCAGGTTTTCCCGCATTGCTCCAGTGTGAACTGGCACTGTATGGCAGGTTTTCCCGCATTGCTCCAGTGTGAACTGGCACTGTATGGCATGGTTTCCCGCATTGCTCCAGTGTGAACTGGCACTGTATGGCATGGTTTCCCGCATTGCTCCAGTGTGAACTGGCACTGTATGGCATGGTTTCCCACATTGCTCCAGTGTGAACTGGCACTGTATGGCATGGTTTCCCGCATTGCTCCAGTGTGAACTGGCACTGTATGGCATGGTTTCCCACATTGCTCCAGTGTGAACTGGCACTGTATGGCAGGGTTTCCCGCATCGCTCCAGTGTGAACTGGCACTGTATGGCAGGTTTTCCCGCATTGCTCCAGTGTGAACTGGCACTGTATGGCAGGGTTTCCCGGATTGCTCCAGTGTAAAGGCCCAAAGAAGAAAGTAAAGGAAGAAGTGAACTTACAGGAGGAACACAGACTGAAGAACACACGCCAACTGCATGTAAAGGCGCGGTGTAGCCATGCAGTTTGGGCTGTGAATGGGCCTATAAGCTGCATTGGACCAGGATAGAGGGGTGATAAGAAGAGCTTGTTGTGTGCTATGATGTCACCTCTGAGTAATGAATGGACACCCGGGCCGGGCTGGCAGGAAGTTGTAATGAAGCTGTGTCTCCTCTCCTCTCTCTCTCTCCCTCCAGTCTCCATGCTGTCCCTCCCAGAGCTCCCAGTACACAGGGAGGAGGAGGGGGCGGCCAGGCAGGCAGCTTAGTCATTGATGGACTCCTCCGTCCTCAGGCAGGACAGGAAGACACAAGTAAGGCGCTGTGACAAGGATGGTGACTCAGGTGACTGGCAGAGGATTACATTGATTAACCTTGTACAGAGGGCGAGGCTCTCCCCTTCTCCTCCTCCTCCTCACAGAAGAAGAAGCTCGGCAGCCTGTGGGCACCTTGTAGGACCGAGGGACATGCTGTGACCGGGGGAGGGGGCGGTTGAAGTGACAGAAGAGGATTTGGCTGCCTGATGACGTCGTGGCATTAGAGCTCCGGAGACAGGATGACACGGGGACTGTGTGGGGACATTCATGGACCTCACTGACTCAGTCAGGACAAGGAGAACTTTCTACTCCAGGTAAGAAGTATCTCCACTGACTGTACTTCCCTCCTTATTTCTATATGTCTGCTCCACAACACCCCACCTCTACATCCTATGTATGTCTATGGGAGCTCTTCCCATATAGGTGTCTGATAAATCCTATGTATGTCTATGGGAGCTTCTCCTATATAGGTGTCTGCTAATTCCTATGTATGTCTATGGCAGTTCTTCCCATATAGGTGTCTGCTAAATCCTATGTATGTCTATGGCAGTTCTTCCCATATAGGTGTCTGCTAATTCCTATGTATGTCTATGGCAGTTCTTCCCATATAGGTGTCTGCTAATTCCTATGTATGTCTATGGCAGTTCTTCCCATATAGGTGTCTGCTAATTCCTATGTATGTCTATGGGAGCTCTTCCCATATAGGTGTCTGCTAATTCCTATGTATGTCTATGGCAGTTCTTCCCATATAGGTGTCTGCTAATTCCTATGTATGTCTATGGCAGTTCTTCCCATATAGGTGCCTGCTAAATCCTATGTATGTCTATGGCAGTTCTTCCCATATAGGTGTCTGCTAATTCCTATGTATGTCTATGGCAGTTCTTCCCATATAGGTGCCTGCTAAATCCTATGTATGTCTATGGGAGCTCTTCCCATATAGGTGCCTGCTAATTCCAATGTATGTCTATGGGAGCTTCCCCCATATAGGTGCCTGCTAAATCCTATGTATGTCTATGGCAGTTCTTCCCATATAGGTGTCTGCTAATTCCTATGTATGTCTATGGCAGTTCTTCCCATATAGGTGCCTGCTAAATCCTATGTATGTCTATGGGAGCTTCTTCCCATATAGGTGTCTGCTAATTCCTATGTATGTCTATGGGAGTTCTTCCCATATAGGTGTCTGCTAAATCCTATGTATGTCTATGGCAGTTCTTCCCATATAGGTGTCTGCTAATTCCTATGTATGTCTATGGCAGTTCTTCCCATATAGGTGCCTGCTAAATCCTATGTATGTCTATGGCAGTTCTTCCCATATAGGTGTCTGCTAATTCCTATGTATGTCTATGGCAGTTCTTCCCATATAGGTGCCTGCTAAATCCTATGTATGTCTATGGGAGCTCTTCCCATATAGGTGCCTGCTAATTCCAATGTATGTCTATGGGAGCTTCCCCCATATAGGTGCCTGCTAAATCCTATGTATGTCTATGGCAGTTCTTCCCATATAGGTGTCTGCTAATTCCTATGTATGTCTATGGCAGTTCTTCCCATATAGGTGCCTGCTAAATCCTATGTATGTCTATGGGAGCTTCTTCCCATATAGGTGTCTGCTAATTCCTATGTATGTCTATGGGAGTTCTTCCCATATAGGTGTCTGCTAAATCCTATGTATGTCTATGGCAGTTCTTCCCATATAGGTGTCTGCTAATTCCTATGTATGTCTATGGCAGTTCTTCCCATATAGGTGCCTGCTAAATCCTATGTATGTCTATGGGAGTTCTTCCCATATAGGTGCCTGCTAAATCCTATGTATGTCTATGGGAGCTCTTCCCATATAGGTGCCTGCTAATTCCAATGTATGTCTATGGGAGCTTCCCCCATATAGGTGCCTGCTAAATCCTATGTATGTCTATGGCAGTTCTTCCCATATAGGTGTCTGCTAATTCCTATGTATGTCTATGGCAGTTCTTCCCATATAGGTGCCTGCTAAATCCTATGTATGTCTATGGGAGCTCTTCCCATATAGGTGCCTGCTAATTCCAATGTATGTCTATGGCAGTTCTTCCCATATAGGTGCCTGCTAAATCCTATGTATGTCTATGGGAGCTCTTCCCATATAGGTGCCTGCTAATTCCAATGTATGTCTATGGCAGTTCTTCCCATATAGGTGCCTGCTAAATCCTATGTATGTCTATGGGAGCTCTTCCCATATAGGCGCCTGCTAAATCCTATGTATGTCTATGATAGCTCTTCCCATATAGATATCTGCTAAATCCTATGTATGTCTATGGCAGTTCTTCCCATATAGGCGCCTGCTAAATCCTATGTATGTCTATGGGAGCTCTTCCCATATAGGTGCCTGCTAAATCCTATGTATGTCTATGGGAGCTTCCCCCATATAGGTGCCTGCTAAATCCTATGTATGTCTATGGGAGCTCTTCCCATATAGGTGTCTGCTAACTCCTATGTATGTCTATGGCAGTTCTTCCTATATAGGTGCCTGCTAAATCCTATGTATGTCTATGGGAGCTCTTCCCATATAGGTGCCTGCTAATTCCAATGTATGTCTATGGCAGTTCTTCCCATATAGGTGCCTGCTAAATCCTATGTATGTCTATGGGAGCTCTTCCCATATAGGCGCCTGCTAAATCCTATGTATGTCTATGATAGCTCTTCCCATATAGATATCTGCTAAATCCTATGTATGTCTATGGCAGTTCTTCCCATATAGGTGCCTGCTAAATCCTATGTATGTCTATTAGAGCTCCCCCATATAGGTGCCTGCTAAATCCTGTGTATGTCTATTAGAGCTCCCCCATATAGGTGCCTGCTAAATCCTGTGTATGTCTATGGGAGCTTCTCCCATATAGGTGTCTTCTAAATCCTATGTATGTCTATGGGAGCTCTTCCCATATAGGTGCGTGCTAAATCATATGTATGTCTATGGCAGCTCTTCCCATATAGGTGCCTGCTAAATCCTATGTATGTCTATGGGAGCTCTTCCCATATAGGTGCCTGCTAAATCCTATGTATGTCTATGATACCTCTTCCCATATAGATATCTGCTAAATCCTATGTATGTCTATGGCAGTTCTTCCCATATAGGTGCTTGCTAAATCCTATGTATGTCTATGGGAGCTTCTCCCATATAGGTGCCTGCTAAATCCTATGTATGTCTATGGGAGCTTCCCCCATATAGGTGCCTGCTAAATCCTATGTATGTCTATGGGAGCTTCTCCCATATAGATGTCTGCTAAATCCTATGTATGTCTATGGGAGCTTCCCCCATATAGTTGCCTGCTAAATCCTATGTATGTCTATGGGAGCTTCTCCCATATAGATGTCTGATAAATCCTATGTATGTCTATGGGAGCTCTTCCCATATAGGTGCCTGCTAAATCCTATGTATGTCTATGGGCGCTTCCCCCATATAGGTGCCTGCTAAATCCTATGTATGTCTATGGCAGTTCTTCCCATATAGGTGCCTGCTAATTCCTATGCATGTCTATGGCAGTTCTTCCCATATCGGTGCCTGCTAAATCCTATGTATGTCTAGGGGAGCTCTTTCCATATAGGTGCCTGCTAATTCCAATGTATGTCTATGGCAGTTCTTCCCATATAGGTGCCTGCTAAATCCTATGTATGTCTATGGGAGCTCTTCCCATATAGGTGCCTGCTAAATCCTATGTATGTCTATGATAGCTCTTCCCATATAGATATCTGCTAAATCCTATGTATGTCTATGGCAGTTCTTCCCATATAGGTGCCTGCTAAATCCTATGTATGTCTATTAGAGCTCCCCCATATAGGTGTCTTCTAAATCCTATGTATGTCTATGGGAGCTTCTTCCATATAGATGTCTGCTAAATCCTATGTATGTCTATGGGAGCTTCCCCCATATAGGTGCCTGCTAAATCCTATGTATGTCTATGGCAGCTCTTCCCATATAGATGTCTGCTAATTCCCATGTATGTCTATGGGAGCTTCTTCCCATATAGCTGTCTACTTAGTCCTATGTATGTCTATGGCAGCTCCTCCTATATAGGTGCTTGCTAAACCCTATGTATGTCTGTGGCAGCTCTTCCCATATGGGTGTCTACTAAATCCTATGTATGACTATCGGCAGCTTCCACCATATAGGTGTCTGGAGCTCAACACCTGATCAACACTTCTGAGGCATACAGTAAATTAACAGAACACACATATATATATATATATATGTATGTTCTAAGAGTAATATAAGGGAACAAAATTGGGTGCTAAATATCCCAATTACTCTAAAATACACATATGTGAAAAGTAATGGACTAGCACACCACACATTCATATTTTTAAAGTTAAGTTTCATTTACAAAAACTTTCCCTTAAACATGTTCCTCAATAGCCATACACTACATCCACTGTGTGTACACCAAATGCCCTTACAAGTTTAGATATTTTCTTGTATAAGTAGTAGTGTGCTGTACATAGACTACATGTGTCAATCAAAAGGCCGCTGTTGCACTTCCCTTGTCTTCTCCCCCACCTTGTCTCTGCAGCAGAGAGGAGGACAGAACTCCTTCATCAGATATTGTGCATCACCGCACAACTGCTGCAGAACTCCTCCGGCAGATCCTGCTGTTCTCTGTGTAGCTGTGGCACCTCATTCATCTTTGCCCCCACCTTGTCTCAGCAGCAGAGAGGAGGACAGAACTCCTCCACCAGATCCTGCTGTTCTCTGTGCAGCTGCGGCACCTCCCCTGTCTCTGCCCCCACCTTGTTTTAGCAGCAGAGGAGGACAGAACTCCTCTGCCAGATCCTGCTGTTCTCTGTGCACCTGCGGCACCTCCCTCGTCTCTGCTCCCACCTTGTCTCAGCAGCAGAGGAGGACAGAACTCCTCTGCCAGATCCTGCTGTTCTCTGTGCACCTGTGGCACCTCCCTCGTCTCTGCCCCCACCTTGTCTCAGCAGCAGAGGAGGACAGAACTCCTCTGCCAGATCCTGCTCTTCTCTGTGCAGCTCTAATCTGTGCAGGCTACAGACTGTCTGCAACAAACTACAGGAAGGGGCAGAGAAAGACCAGTTTCCCTACACAAGGAGAAGGAGCAGCAATGACTGGTCTTTATTATGGGATGCTCATAGTATAAACCTCAAGTAAAGGTTTATACTGGATTACTGAACAGATCTGGAAGGAATACACAAGGCGCACACCAAGATTCGAGTCACATGCTTCTTGTATTTATATTAGCTTATTCTGGAGTTCAGCTTTAATGGTAATGTACCCAATGCTGTACGTATATCAGATAAATATACACATCAGGCACAACATAAAGCATCACAGAGCAGTATGACCCCCAGGCAACAGCACAGGGATAGGGAGAAGGTGAAGTCCCCAAAAAATTCAGATTTTACAGGGTGCAAGACCTCTTCTTCAGCAGAGACCTGCATTTGGTGTTATTGGGCCTGATAGACTTAAATCAGAATGAAACCCATCAGTTTTACTATTTCCCAAAGCAGTTACATTCAGGGCATGCCATGTATGACAACTGTCACCATTCAGCGCATGCCATGTATGACAACTGTCACCATTCAGCGCATGCCATGTATGACAACTGTCACCATTCAGCGCATGCCATGTATGACAACTGTCACCATTCAGGGCATGCCATGTATGACAACTGTCACCATTCAGGGCATGCCATGTATGACAACTGTCACCATTCAGGGCATGCCATGTATGACAACTGTCACCATTCAGGGCATGCCATGTATGACAACTGTCACCATTCAGGGCATGCCATGTATGACAACTGTCACCATTCAGCGCATGCCATGTATGACAACTGTCACCATTCAGCGCATGCCATGTATGACAACTGTCACCATTCAGGGCATGCCATGTATGACAACTGTCACCATTCAGGGCATGCCATGTATGACAACTGTCACCATTCAGGGCATGCCATGTATGACAACTGTCACAACTGGTTGTGCTTTCAACCAAACTGTCAATCCATCAATGGTTGGTGTCATAACTGATCAGTATGCAGCGCCATGGCAACTCCATATCAAACAAAGGCTAACACTACATTCACACCAGCGTTTTAGGCCAGGGCAAATCTCAGCGGCAAGGATCTTTTGATTCCTGCTGCGGCTGTGAGTGACAAGTCGCCGGCGGCCGCAGCTAACTGCAGCTCTCCTCACAGCCAGCGTTTACCTGCAGTGATTGATGCTCAATGCACTTTGTGACTTTGCAGCCTGTCATAGTGAACGGGGCCGGCCGCTCACAGCCGCAGCAGAGATCAAAAGATTCCTGCCGCTGCAATTCGCACCAGCCTAAATCGCAGGAGCAAATGTAGCCTAAGGTGGCAGATTCCTTGGTTGTAAAGGACGGGAGGGTTTAGTTCTAATTTGAAAGGGAATGCATGAATAAAATGTTTTCGCACATTTTTTGCAGGTGTTTTTTTAGCCTGTAAGAACTGATTCTCCCCTCCCCTTCCCTAGAGCTTACTGTTAGCTAAATCAAAAATGCCTGAAGCTTGAATGCACATGTAGAACTCAAATGCACCTGAGAATTGTTCTGCTCTGGTAAAGGTAGGTGCTTAGGGCATTGCTCGGGTTGGGGCCCCATACACATCTGTGTGATCTGTCACTCTTCTACAATGCGCCTTGGAAAAATGTGCAGGTATTTCTTCTGGTGGGTCCCATACATTTCAGCAGGAGCACAATAAAGGATAAGTCCACCCTAAAACTAAAATCCCTGCATCTATAGACCTCAACGATCTAACACTAACCTATCTAACCCTGTAAAAAAGAAATCAGTATACATAACTTTTTTGAAGCCGATCCGACCCGGTCTCCAGCGGCAGAAGCTCTGCAGAGGAGACATCCAACAACGGCTAGGAAATGATGGGATGTGACGTCACCTATTGACTTACTATGCGGCTTCTGTTGTCGGCTGTGTCCTCTGAACCCACCTCCACAGCAAAGCCATGGCTGACAGCTCAGCGTGGGATTGGGTCGGATCGGCTTCAAAAAAGGTAAGTACAGTAAACCCCCCTCCATTGCGGGGGTTACGTTCCGGACCCAGCCGCGAAAAGTGAAAATTCGCGAAATAGAAAATTCTATTAAAATGCATTGTAGGAATGTTCTTTTTACTGTCACTGTACGTGTAAAAGCATTTTAAGGTCTTTAAACACACTTTTAAAACAATAGAAACTCATTTAAACACATAAAATATACTGAGAGACATAGCAAGAGCTATGGAAAACACAAAAATATTTCATTTTTAATGATTTATATAGTAAAATAACATTACAAAAAAAAACGCAATATAACGGGACTGCAAAAACTGAACCGCGATGGAGCGGGGGTTTACTGTATATGGATTTCTTCTTTACAGGGCTGGATAGGTTAGTGTTAGAACATGGAGATCTTTAGATGCAGGGATTTTAGTGTTAGGGTGGACTTATCCTCTAATAATGTATCAAAAACATTGTGTACTTACGGCTCAAACCCATTTCTCTTATTTCTCTTAGGGCCAGTTCACACCATAGAAATGCAGTCCTGATGTGTTCTGGATGCTTCTCTGCATGCTCATTTTTTATGCTTTTTTGATGCGTTCCAGTGAATTTTTTTCCCCCCCTTTTCTTTCTTCACCTTAAAGCGGAGTTCCAACCAAAAGTGGAACTTCCGCTTTAAATAGTCCTAACCCCCTGACATGCCACATTTGGCATGTCATTTTTTTTGGGGGGGGGAGGGGGTACCTAGTTTTGACATGTACCCGCTCCCACTTCCGCTCGGAGCGCCGTGGCGCCCTGAGCGGAAGTTCTCCTCTCTCCCTCCCTCCCTGCAATCTTCTTGGACATGTCAGAGGTCCCAGAAGATTGCCGGCCAATCACGACGCATAGCGCAACTCGCGCATGCACAGTGCGTACCTGGCTGTGAAGCCGCAAACTGTCACAGCCGGGTGCCCACATCAGTGATACCGGCGCCGCAGAGCAGAGAGGGAGAAGACGGCGCATCGCTAGATCGTGGGACAGGTGAGTGTGCGGTTAGGCTGGAACTCCGCTTTAAATCAACACTATAATGGTCTTAGGCCAATTTATTTAGTGTTTTTTTTTCTTTTAACTTATCAAACAGTTTTTTTTTATCTGCTTTATCATATATGAACAATCTATGTTCTACCCCAATTCCAAAAAAGTTGGGGCACTGTGTAAAATCTACATAGGTTAGGCTGGAACACCGCTTTAATTAAGGATTTGTGTGTTCCAATGCATTTTGGTGCGTTTAGGTGTATTTTTTTGTGTTTTACCGCATTCCAGTACAGTTCAGTGCAGAAAAAATGCAGCATGTTTTTTTTTTTTTTCTGGAACGCACTGGAGCTGACCGCACTGGTGTGAACTATGTCATTGAAAACTATATAACCTAGGAGGGTAAGGATCCCTCCCACTGTAATAGCTACCGGCCTAGTTCTCTGTTGAACATAGATCTTAAGATAATTACGAAGGTGTTGGCCAACCGACTGGGGCCGCACATGCCGCATTTGGTCCATTTGGACCAAGTGGGGTTCATCCCCACCAGAGAGGCGAGGGACAATACCTCTAAGGTATTGAATCTGCTTCATGCCGCTAGGTCCTCGTGGATGCCCTGTGTGTTCCTTAATACTGATGTTGAGAAGGCTTTTGATCGCGTCAATTGGTGATTCATGATGTCCACCCTGCGATCCCTTGGTCTCGGTGCCACTATGCTGCCTTGGATAAGTCACATTTATTCTCGCCCCTCTGCTTAGGTAAAGTGCAATGGTATACTCTCCGACTCGTTCCCCATAGCGAATGGTACCCGTCAGGGGTGCCCACTTTCTCCATTATTCTTTGCACTTTCCCTGGAGCCCTTCCTGTGTAGGGTCCGGCTTCGTCCGGACATCATGGCATTAAGGTGGGGGATCTGGAATGTAAGGTCTCAGCTTATGCTCACGACATGTTATTTTCTCTCACCAACCCTGTGATTTCGGCCCCCAACCTCCTTAAAGAGCTGGAGATCTATGGTCGGTGTTCTAATATGAAGATCAACTTCAATAAATCGGAGGCGATGGGGGTTGAGGTACCGTTACCGCTGTTGACCCACCTTTCCTCGTCTTTGCCGTTTCGGTGGACTTCTACGGCGATTACGTACTTAGGCACCCAGATTTCCCTGGATCTGTCGAGGATTTATGATTTGAACTTTCCCCTCTTTTGGTTACTATCCGTAAGCTCTTGGATTCTTGGAATGTGGGGTTGCACTCCTGGTTTGGGAGGTGTAACCTTATTAAGATGACAGTTCTTCCCAAGATTCTGTACCTCTTGCAAGCTCTCCCGTCGGCCTTCTTTGTGGGGATTTAGCTCGGTGGCGGGTATGGATGACTTATGGATTTATTTTCTCTTCACACAACAAATGTCCATTGAACATGTCCCTTTTCTCTTCACATAGAACATGTCCCTTTTTTCTTCACATAGAGGACATTCCTTTGTTTTTCTCTTCACATAGAAATAGTTCAAGACCTCACCTTGAGTAGTCTTCACACTTTTTACCCTCCTCAGCGCACATCGCTCCAGGAAGTCTTCCCCTCCCATGCTCACACAGCTTCAGGGGGCACCCATCTGACTGTCCTCCTCTACTCACACAGCGTCAGGAGGCAGCAATCCTTCTCCCATGCTCACACAGCGTCGGGAGGCACACATCTGACTGTCCTCCTCTCCCCAGCTCACACAGCGTCAGGAGGCAGCAATCCATAGACTTCCTCTGGACAAATTATAGAGGCCTTAATTGCCTCATTCTGAACAGCTGAAGTCTGTTCAACGTCCTTAGACAGTTCTGGCTACCTCTGCAGCCGACACCCTATAGTAATTGGTGAATTTTCTAAACCAGGTGGAAATGTATCTCCTGTCTGTGACTACATCCACAGATTTACCTGACTTCCTGTCACAGCTTACATAGGCTTTTTATATGCTTCATATGGGCCAATGGGAGGCCTCGCCTTTCGCGTACCCACCTAACTCTCCCTAAACAATTTGAGGCGAAATACCATCAGGTGGTGCATCTTAGCCGCTTATTGGATTGGCGAAGACACTCTGCGGGTAAGCTTTGGGTGCAAGTCGAATTGACGCAGTCTGCCGTCCCCCTTGGTGGGGCACCGTGGTGTGACGGTGCTATGTTGCACCCCATCCACTCCCATCCCATGATAGGGGTTACATTAGCCAGCGTTCGCTCGCTTCCGTCTCATTTTGCGATCTCCATGCCTACTTCCCCACTTTACCCCATTCTGGACAACCCAGCCTTTGCGCCAGGCACCTCGGATCTGGCCTTCCGCAGGCTGGAGGCTGAGGGCATCTTTCAGGCCTCCCATTTTGTTCGGGAAGACTGGTGGCCATCTATGGAAACCTTGATGGCGGTGGATGGCCCCTTCGAATTGGGGTTTTGGCAGGCGGCCCAACTCCATAATTTTTTACACTCTTTGCCAGCGCCTGCCCTGTACGCACGGGCTCTTACGCCTTTCGAGGATTACTGTGTCGGATGTGGCTGTATCCCCAGTCTTTTGTCCAAAACTTATGGCTTGTTGATCACTCCGGAGGATGACTATGCTCTGCCCTGTCTTGGGAAGTGGGAACTGGACTTGCAACTGCAACTGACTACTGCTCAGAGGTTGAAGGTTTGTACCCTGGCGCTAAAAATCCCAACGAAATTGCAGGAAACCAATTACAAAATTCTTACTCGGTGGTATAGGGTTCCTTCCCTCCTGCATAAATTCTATCCGGAAACATCGGAGACATGTTGGCGATGTCAGGGGGAGGTGGGGACTATGCTGCATATGTTCTGGTCGTGTCCTCGGCTTGGGGACTTCTGGAGGGATGTCCGGGCCCTCCTGGGTGAACTTACGGACCGTGCCATCCCCGACACTCCAGCCTTTTTTCTTCTTCACTTGTCTGACATGCCAATCTCCAAATGTAAAAAATCGATTCTCCCACATGTGCTATGTGCAGCCAAATCCTGCATTCCGATGTTTTGGAAATCGACTCGGGGCTCCCACTATTAAAGACTGCATGCGCAGGGTGGAGGAAATCAACAGGATGGAAGACCTAACCCTTACGGCGCAGCAAAGACTTGAGCGTTATGAGAAGATCTGGGGTTTTTGGAACGTCTGCGCCTTATCTGATAAGGGGAAGTCCCTGATGTGCGCCTAGAGACCTGCCTTACGTGGCACCTTGTGTCGCCCATGTTGTTGCCTTCCCTCCCCCCCCTTTTTTTTTTTCTCTTTCTCTCCTCTCTCTTCCTCTTCTTTCTCTCTTCGTCATTTCCCCCCTGCTTTCTTTGCTGCTCTCTGCTTTCTTTCCTCTTGTATCTCTGACACCTTGAAAAGTTCAGGTAGTGACAGTTGGGAATGTCTTGTTGCCCTACTGATATTCCTATAGAAGTTTAGGTGCCTTATTATGCTATGTTCTTGATGATGTCCTAGGGCTTTCTTCTGGGAACGGGGGGATGGTCCTACTTTGTGCACTTTGTCTTGATTATGCACTCTGCAATTATGGTATTTACACCTACTGATTGTTGTACTTTTTTTTTACTATGTATGCCTATGTTTACTTTTCCACTGTTCTGCCTTTCTAAAAAAAAAAAAAATTTGAAAACTATATAACCTGCTATCCATGCTTGTTTGATGCAGAAAAAAAACGCACTGGACTGCATGTGGTGTGAACTGGCCCTGATGTATATATTTTCCTGAACCCCCACCTTCCTTTTTATTACCTATCTGTTTGAAACTTTATTTATGATATACTGTGTGCTCTCATTGCCTTCTTTTTTATGCTGTCCTTTACATAACGCTCGTATTATAAAATAAACAAAAACATTTATGTGATAGAAAAATTGCACCAAACACATAAAAAAGGAAGAAAATGCAGACTCATCCCCCACTCTGTTTAAACCCTATGATCTTTATAATCAAACGTTTTGCAGTGCCTAGGATAAATAATAAAATAAAAATATATGGAATGACCAATTTCCAACACTCCCATGTAGTTTATGTATATTTTTGGCATGCAACAATGCCTGTAGTAAAACTGACTGTATTTACCGATAAACACATGAAAAAACAGAGGGCAATATGCAGAGTGCAGTGGTCCAATGTAGCCAATCAGAACTCATTATTTAAGGATTTATGGACAGTTGTTGTAAATCTATGCCTAGTACACACGATCAGAAAATTGGATGAAAAATACCGCTTTCCAAGCGATCATACGATAGTCTGATCGCTAGGACACAGTTTTCAAGAGCTAATCACAACAGTTTATGTGAAATTATCCAAAGGGACTAGCACAAAAATTTTTTCGTACGATACCATACCTAACGATTTTCATTTATTAAGTATAGTATCTGTCCAAAAAAAGAAAGACGGAAGACCAAGACCACACATGCTCAGAAACAATAGAATACATTACAATGCAATACAACACATTAGCTCACTTCCCAAGTTGTAATTTGTCATGTCAGTTGTAAGTTGGGAATTTATCATAACTTTAGTAACCTCTTTATTTTCGATATGAGACTAGCGTGCAAAAAAAAAAAAAAACAGACGATCATTCATCCAATATTTTCATTGTGTGTACCAGGCTATAGGCTGGCTTGGGTCACTGCATTCTGCATATCATTACTCCTTGTACTGCCTAATTAAATAAACTGCTAGGGTTGTATCATCCCATGACACCAGCCAGTATATGCTGTATGTAACCTGCTGAAGATTGTTTACAATATGATAAGACAGTTTACGATATGATAAGGCTTTGTTTTCTCTCTCAGCTGTTTAGTATGCTTTTGAGATATTCTAGTGAGCATATGTTGTACTGTAATTTAGTTTTATTAACCCCACCAGATTCAAAACTCCAGCTCAATTGTTAGCAATATGAATTGATGCAGCTATGTATTAATTAAAAATAAATACACGTATTTTTTTATTTTTTTTATTTAAGGATTTTGCATAAAAAATGCACAAAAGCATAAATGAATTTGAAGCATATACAGTAGGAGTACATATCATGACCTGGGGTATATAACTGAAGTCCAGGTGCTAAAGCATCACGGTATTACCTGTAATGTGAATACGCAAGTACACTATAACATAAGTGGTAAATGTAGCTATTGGGAGGGGTCACAAAGTATCCCAATCCGCACTTTGGGCTGGCTACAGTTAAAGTGCTACTAAACCCGCAACAGTAAAATCAGTCTGTAGATGCAGTAAAACATTCTTGTTATACTTGCTGTGGAACCTAATGGGTTAATCTTCTGCATTTTGTAAAAAGGCTGTTTGATTTTGTCTTCTCTGATCCTCCTAGCCCCAATCCATCTCCAGATAGTACAGAGACTAGGGGACAAGCTGCACATGCTCGGTTTGGTGTGTATTGCTAAAGGGTTTTTCTTTTCTTGGGAGAATGCATGTTATCAGCACAGGGCCACATCAGCACTCTCCAGACAGAGGGTCATAGGTCCTGCCTTCTCATAGGACAATCAGGAAAGAATAAAAACTCTTCCTACAAGCTTTAACTAGACACCGTTAGAAGTCACAAGACTGCTATATACTGCTGATGAGAAAAGGTATTTAGCAGTTTATATTTACTAAAATAATTGCATTTCCATGTTCTGTCTACTGTGGAAGACCAGATAAAGGAAATGCAGGGTCCTGGGCTTGGTAACGCTTTAAGTTGGAGCACCACTATAGAAGCATTAGAGCCATAGTGGAGGGAAAGCCCTTTTAGGGGATTGCCCCATGGTCCCATTTCCAGGACAATAAAAGGAGTTCAGCTTTAGCGCTTGAATGTAAAACTATATGTTGTAATAAACAATATATCTATGGTGCTAATATATTGTTACAAATCCTCCACAGGTGACGGAAGAGAATAATGAGAAGAAATGGCAGACCAAAGCCAAATTCAGTCATCTGCTTCAAAAAGCATACGACCTTTTCGCTCCAGCGAGGAGTACCTTGAAGCCATGAAAGAAGATCTCACGGATTGGCTCAATATGTTGTATGACCTGGACATGGATGCTGGCACTTTCATGGAGGCACTGGAGACCGGGTATACACTTTGTCAGCATGCTAATAATCTCAATCGGCTGGCACAAGATTTTAAAATACAGTATCCAGAAGCTGCTGCTGGCATGAGATTGCCACAAAAGGATGTAACATTCCAGGTTAAAGCAGCCATCCCAGGTTCATTCCTAGCCAGGGACAATGTATCTAACTTCATTAGCTGGTGCCGCAAGGAGCTTGGCATACCCGAGGTGCTAATGTTTGAAACAAATGATCTGGTACTGAGGAGAGGGGAAAAGAGTTTTGTGTTATGCTTGCTGGAGGTGGCCCGACGTGGGGCACGATTTGGTATGCCAGCACCAATGCTCATTCAGATGGAAGAAGAGATTGATGAAGAGATTAGTCGAGGCAAACCGAATCTAGAACAGCGCAAGTATCCACGAGCACCGATTCCTGTTCAACCACCCCGTACCATATATGATCTCAAGAACCTGGATGAGTTGGTATGCATCCTATGTAGTCTATACCAGTCTTTCTCAACCGGGGTTTCTCCAGAGGGTGTGTGTGAACACCACTGTAGGTCAGTCTCCCATCTCTGCCTCCACTAACACACTAACCAAGTGCTGGCCCTGTCCACTCTCCAGAGGGTGTTAGAGATTCCATGAGCTGTGGCTGATTGACCTCTCACCTGATGGTGTCCAGGTCCATCACTTAGCAGAGCCACCAGCATGACATTAATGATCTTTTTAGTTGTCTATACATATGCCGTTTAGATAATCATGTTAGCGGAGCATTCTTCTCGCTGACCACCAATGTAATGGACGTTCTTTCCACTAACCACCAATATAAAAGACATTTGTCCCACTGACCACCATTGTAAGAAACATTCTTCCCACCAATGTAATGGACATTCTTCCCACCGACCACCAATGTATTGGATATTCTTCCCACTGACCCTGATTAATTAATTTTAGCGGGGGGGTTCTCCAAGATATGAAAATTATTACTCCTAGGTTTCCTCTGGGGTAAAATGGTTGAGAAAGGCAAGTCTATACTGTCCTGTAAGCTTTTTAAGAGTATTTTAAAAATGCATGTTATCATTATGTTCCATTTTAATACTAAAACAATATTTTATAGTGAACTAATTCAGTTCTGTTTTGTACTAATAGCTGTTCATAATACATTTGTGTGCAAACCTACACACACATTGTGAAGCTAATGTAGAGTAGTTGACTATATTAACCACATTTTATGGGTTCTTTCCTAACCTGCTCTAGAAAATAAAATGTCAAATGTGGTCGGATTCAGCTTCTGTGAGTAGTTTAAATGTGCTCTACTGTGTATATTTGAGGTTTAAATTTTGAGTTGGTATTAGAAAATAGCAGATACCAGAACAAAAATCCTGATGTACTAGTTATTCTGGTAAATGTGCATTGATGTGCTTTACCCTCTTGGTGGATATCTGATACCTGTCCAAGAAGATATTAGTTTACTTTCACAGATTATGATACAAAGAAGTTTAAAGATGTTTTCCTCGGGGACATGTCTCTGGCTGTCATTTGTCTCCTTCCTTTTGCTAAAGGAAAGCTACCATTGCACCTCCAGCATAAAGCCATGGTTTTATATTGCAGGCTCTATAATGGCCCGGCCTGAACCAAAGGAAGCTGCATTGGAGTAGTAATGGATTCTAAAAGGGAACAAAAGCTATTGAAAAATAACTTCACCTAAAAATGATATTCATTATCACTCAATTCTCCCCTTAGCTTCTTACACAATCACATTTCTTCGGGGTAGTGAATACATGTTTTTGGTGGTACTTGCTTAGTATTTTTGGAGTGCTCCTCCTCCCTCGCCACCTGTCCACCTACA
This sequence comes from Pelophylax lessonae, assembly GCF_965119305.1. Classification (NCBI taxonomy): domain Eukaryota; kingdom Metazoa; phylum Chordata; class Amphibia; order Anura; family Ranidae; genus Pelophylax; species Pelophylax lessonae. Next base: position 307,097,192 of record NC_138768.1, read on the forward strand.
GCCTACTGTGATAGTGTCACATATCCCAAGAGCCTACAGGACCAGTCTCCCTGCAGTCTGAATCTCACGCATGCCAGGTGGGAGTCGGCTGGGAGTGATCAGAAAGTCACAGCTGGATCTCAAATCAAACATGGCTCTCAAATCAAACATGGCAGCATCGAAGATCAGAAGCCTTGAGAAAAATTGTTTGCATTGAAAATAGAGCTGGACTACTTGGGTTTGTGTTTCTTAAAAACCAGTGGTTACAGAACCTGTACAGTACTTTTTACCTACTGACTTTTACACAATGCAATGATTTGCAAGACTTATAAACCTATATTTTATTTACAGTAGAAAATAGAAAACATATCAAATGTTTAAACTGAGAAAATGTACCATTTTAGGCTCCATTCACGCTTGTGCGACTTGTCATGCAACTTTGGACATCAAAGTTGCATGACAAGTTGTTCCCCATGTTTTCCAATGAGATCCATTCATATATGCGCGACTTAAAGTTGCAGTTCATGCACTACTTTGGTCTAACTTTCATGCAACTTAAGGGCCATAGACTTCAATGTTAACCCTCAAGAGTTGCATTAAAGTGAATGTTATACAATGCAACAGTTGTGCAACAGCTGTCCATTATCACTGGTCAAAGCCAAGGTCGTATCCAAGTCACACCCATCCAAAGTTGCATCAAAGTTGCACTCCAAAGTCAGTGCAACTTTGGAGTTGTGCAAGTGTGAATGGAGCCGGAGAAAAAAAAAGGTAATGTTGAAATTTTGCCAGTAATACAAGTTGGAACAGGGCAACAAAAAGCATGCACAGTAAATGGTGCTAACAAGGAAGAGCCAGAAGAACATTTTGCAATTGATAAGGTTAATTAGCAACAGGTCAGTAACATGATTGGGAATAAAAAAAAGCGTCTTTGTCAGACCATCTCAGAAGTAAAGATGGGCAGAGGTTTGCCAATCTGTAAAAAACTGCGTCAAACTATTTTAGAATAATGTTCCTCAATGTAAAATTGCAAAGACTTCAAATATATAAATATCTATAATACATAATATCATCAAAAGATTCAGAGAATCTGGAGAAATCCCTGTGCACAAGGGACAAGGCCTAAACGCAATATTGGATGCCTGTGATCTTCAGGCCCTCAGATAGCACTGCATTAAAAATAGGCATGACTCTCTGAAGGACATCACTGCATGGGCTCAGGAATACTTACAAAAAAGCACCATCTGTGACCACTGTTTGCTGTGCCATCTAAAAATGCAAGTTAAAGGTCTATCATGCAAAGAAGAAGCCATATCTGAAGATGATTCAGAAACTTCACCATCTTCTCTGGCCCAATCTCACTTAAATGGTCTGTTGCAAAGTGGAAAACTGTTCTGTGATCAGATGATTTGAAATTTGACATTCTTTCTGGTAACCATGGAAGCCACGGACTAAAGAGGGAAGGGACCATCTGGCTTTTTTTATCAACGCTCAGTTGAAAAGCCTGCTTCCCTTAAGGTATGGGGGTGCATTAGTGCATATAAAATGGGCACTTTGCACATCTGGGAAGGCACCATCAATGCTGAAAGATATATCCAGGTTTTATAGCAGCATATGCTCCGATCCAGACAAAGTCCTTGTCAGGGAAGGCCTTGGATATTAAAACAATAATTTTCTGGGTGTCTCATTCATACTGCAATGCAGCCCAGGGCGGTGTGCTGTATAGAATCTCATGGAAGATGCAAAATAAATGAAGTGTATTTTTTTACACTTCAAATAATGTTTGTACGAAAAAAGAAAAAAAAAAAAAAAAGGGGTGTGTGTGTTGTGTGAGCAGAGAAGTAAAGCTCTCCAGGAGCTGCCCATTCTCTTGTAAATTTAGCCATAAATTCTATATCAGGCAAGAATGGTACAACATTCCTCTCCCAAAAAGTCCAAAAACTGGTCTCAGTTCCCAGATGTTTACAGAGTGTTGTTAAAAGAAGACACCATGGTAAGCATGACCCTGTCCCAACTTTTTTTAGACGTGTTGCTGCCATCAATTTCAAAGTTCTCATGTTTTTTTTCTTAAAATGGTACATTTTCTCAGTTTAAACATTTGGTATGTTTTATACTTTCTATTGTGAATAAAGTATTGGTTTATGAGGTTTGCAAATTATTGCATTCTGTTTTTATGTAGATTTTACACAGTGCCCCAACTTTTTTGGAATTGGGGTAGAACATAGATTGTTCATATATGATAAAGCAGATAAAAAAAACTGTTTGATAAGTTAAAAGAAAAAAAAAACACTAAATAAATTGGTGTTGATTTAAAGCGGAGTTCCAGCCTAACCGCACACTCACCTGTCCCACGATCCAGCGATGCGCCGTCTTCTCCCTCTCTGCTCTGCGGCGCCGGCATCACTGATGTGGGCACCCGGCTGTGACAGTTTGCGGCTTCACAGCCGGGTACGCGCTGCGCATGCGCGAGTTGTGCTATGCGTCGTGATTGGCCGGCAATCTTCTGGGACCTCTGACATGTCCCAGAAGATTACAGGGAGAGAGGAGAACTTCTGCTCAGTGCGCCGTGGCGCTCCGAGCGGAAGTGGGAGCGGGTACCTGTCAAAATTAGTTACCCCCCCTGAAAGGTAATACCCCTTGGTAGGTATAATTCTGCCGGCCAGTCTCCCTTCAATCTGCAAAGAATATACGAGCGCTCGGAAATACAACATCTAGACAGGTTAGTGTTTCAATGGTGTATTCAAATATATTTATCCTTACGACAGCTTATATACAGTACAGAAGGGAGGTGACAATTAGTCTTCCCAGACCACTAAAAATACGTTATACAATTACTTCATCATGCATAGAAAGCAGGAAAGGTGTTCACATACAAAGAATGTTTACATTCAGGAAGCAGCCCAGGAAAGACCGAATCTGAAATAATACACAGGACAGGCTTCTCTCAGTAAAACACAATCGAAGGAAACTTACAATGGAAAAGAATTGAAGGAAGCCCATAGCTTTGAGAATCAGCATCCTATAGAAAACCTAAACTCTTTAAAATAGTTACAGTTCATAAAGGGGGCCTCTGGATAAATGAATTTAAGCATGGCTAAATTAATATCACTTATATCAATCCTCTCATTTGTCATGAAATGACAATTATAAGTCTTGTTTCCAAAATGCATCATCTTGTGTTGCCTTCTTATAAATACATTGGCCCATTTTTACAAGCAAATATATAAAAAGAAGAAGAAGCAATAAACAAAAGTAACATTCCAGCTTGTCTGATCCATGATAATACAGATCCAAAAAAATCTCCAAAACTTCTCATGATACCTCGGCCTTTAAGGTGGTAGATACAGTTAGTAACAGTCCATGCAAGGGAAAACACTGAAAATGAAGTCAGGTATCAGCAACCACAGTTTGTCTGAGTCCGGTGAAACTGGAAAAGTCATTTTCTACAGGGTCAGGGCGGTCTGCCCCCGTTAGTACCCCCTTTTCTTGACTCTCCTGTTCAAGGTCAGGGCGGTCTGCCCCCGTTAGTACCTCTCTTGCTTCTGGATCCTCCGGCTCAGGTCCTCTCCGCACCAACTTCACTCTAGTGGCATGGATCCAAGTAGGGCTGTGTTCGGTCAAAACAGCGGTCCTGGTAACTGCTACCACGGTAGTCTCTGGGCCGTAGGCGAAATCCTTTTGTTTCTTTCCTTTGGGCAGCAGCTTCATCACCACTACGTCTCCTTCTCTGAAAGGATGGGTATTTTCCTGTAAAGAGAAAAGAGAGGTGCGAGCAACTTTTTGTTCTGTACCACTTGATTCAAAGTTTCAATTACTTTTCTTAATTTGTCTTTATTTGTGCTATTCATTCTTTCCATTATACCTGAAATCTGCGGATAATAATCTATCTTCAAGATTTTAACTAGTTCCTGGCATATTTTTGATATGAAAGCTGGAGCAATATTATAACTAATTCAAAGCAGGCACCCCCATCCAGGAATAATCTCCTGATTGAGAATGCATGCCACCGTGTGGGCATCTCCCTTTTTGTGGTCCTACATGCTTCCACTCATCTGCTGAACACGTCCACTATTGACTAAAAGAACTCTTATTTCTTCCCTGCTTTGGGCCTATATGGGAAAACCTATTTGTAGATGTGTGAAAAGGTTTGATGGGTATTGGAGATGCTCATGTTTGGCCTGTTTGTTTGGATTGTTTGTTCCTAATACAGGTGATGCATCTAGCAACATATGCTTGCACTAAACTGTCAGTAATACTTCATATGTTCTTTCCCAGCCCCTGTGTCCTATTCCATAATACTAGGCAATAAACAGTGGGGCGCTAGCTGCGGGGATACACACAAGATCTCCCCTCTTTTAGAAAAAGGCAATTTCAACTTTTTCTAAAACATCACCTAAGTCCTTTAAAACCTGTTCTGTAGCATGCGTTTGTAGCTTTGATAATGTGTGATCTTTTGGCCTGGAGCAGGAAATTAACTACAAAAACATCTTCTGCTCCCTCTATGGCTGCCTATATATCAGGTTTGAATGTAACACACCCTTTAATACCAGTAGCCCATTTAAAACTGGGGCCTACCTAGGGCAAATGATGTGGCCATTCCTATTACCATCTCACAAGATGCTATGTGCTATGTTCAGAGTCACTTCAGGCATGCCTTTAGGCCTGGATTGCGACCATCTTTGGACAAAAACTATAGGGCAAAGTCTACCACCATACTCCTGGGCAAGTACACCTGTCATGGTCTTACAATTGTCCCTTGCATAAACACAAAACATTTTTCCATGATTTGGGAGGCCCAGTGCAGGCGCTACAACCATAGCATTTTTCAGATATATAAACGCATTCAACATTTCTTGTGACATTTCTGGACCTTTGGTTTGTCTCAAAATGTTATTATAGATAGGAGCAGTCCGGATCCATAACAATCAATGATCCTGTGGGCTGGCAAGACCCACTTCTTATATGACTGACTCTACTATCACCCTCTGTGAGAACAAAACCAAGGTAAACGACACTTTCCTGACACCACTGTCATTATTCCTGTGACACTTTGTTTCCACATACATGTACATTTCAATAAACTCACTCGCTCTGACTGGCCTCCACAGAGTGACTACATATGTCATGTACATATTGTAGCGGGACTGACCCATGAGCAGGTGTCCATCCCCTCTTGCGTGGTCTGGAGAACTATAGAACAGACAACCAAATTGTCTATTTAGCCCCTAAGGCATTTCTACACCAGGTCAGTTACCTGGACTGAAAAACAAGAAACAAAGATGGCTGTGTCTCCTCGTCCAATAGGACGCTTAAAAAAACACATTACTTAAACAAATCACTGTAAAGTGGGTAGCATCGGATGGTATGGCTGTCAGTAGAGATGGCATATCAGATACCACTTGCATGCTATGATCAGATAAAGAACTAAAAACTTTTTGGCTTAGTGACAATTTTCCAAAAAAACGTTTTGGCTTCGTGCTACTCTAACAAAAATCTGGCTAGAGGTTCCCCTCTTACAATAGAGGATAACCGTAAAAATATCATTCAAGAACTATAATCAGATAAAAGTTAATCTGATTTGAAACTTTTGGCTCTGTGCCAACAGGGTCCAATGGTCACACTAATTGCGGTAACTCTTTCTGTCCAAAAATAAATTCTATAATAAATTATCTCAAAATATCCTGCCGACAACAGCAATTAATGTTTTGCCTAATAAAATTGTGTTTTCAATTCACTATTATTACTCTTTCCAGAGGTTTCTATGTTTTATACACAATGTATAAATGGAAAACTCCAAAAAACTTAAAAAAAGAATTGCATATGTGTGGGAATGCTGGCACTGTTAGTCCTACAACTGTTCTGAATTAGGAAATGCTAGCTGCATTTGCAGAAGTGACCCCCCTCTTTTCCCCTCGCGTAAGGAAATGTAGTAGCTTAAAGCGTATACGATAAGGTCTTTAGAGAAGCAAAAATTTGTGCTTGTCTGACATTACGAAGAAAACTACACCTGCCTTGGAGAATGAAACTGTGGGGTACAGGTGTGGTCAGGGGTATTTGTAAGGTAATATTATTGTAGGGGGGGCCTATGTTGAAAATGTCCTACTCTTTGATTTGCCTCTTCTGATAAGGCCTTTGGAAATGTGTGCTGACAGGCTGTTTTTCTTTAGACAGATCAAAAAGCCAGCCATATCGCTTTCTGTTATGGCTTTTTGAAAACCTTCTAAAGTTTTTGTAGCCCAATCAGAAACTTGCTGTTTTACAATTAACATGTACTGTGACTTTAAATTAACAACAAATGTTTGAATTATAAGACTGTGCTATTCAGCAGTGACACCTAACTGCCCAAAACTCACCTGTCTCACCTGTCTTCTGTCTATAGGCAATCGCTGTGGACTATATCTATGTGTTTAAAGACTTTCACTTTCACTTCTAATAGCTCTACATAGCTTTTTCCTATTCTATTGTACTAATACAGGGCATAAATAAACCAATTCTCCCCGCATGTTCCATGTACTTTACATTACAACTAAACATTTACTAAAATATTTAATTGTATCCTAATATCTCTAAGGCTGGCCACACATGTCCGGACAACTCTTTATCGTACAATTTTCTGTTAGATCCACCACAAACCACATAATAAGAGGTCAAAATTAAACATATTCATTTGTATCCAATTAGGTAGGTGTTTGTACTACATAGCTGAAGGTAAATTTCAAGAAAATTGTAAGAAAATTGTAAGAAAATTGTATCGTGTATGGCCAGCATCAGAAATAAACCTTTAGTATAAATTCACAAAACCATAAAAGAAATATGTCTCTAAGATTTACAAATTCACTTAAATGTATCTGGGTCCTTAGACCCTCTTTATGGTTAAAAAACATTCCTGAAAAGCCACTTGGTGTATGTATATTAAACCTTAAAATTTCGACTCTGAATTTCCCTTCTTGGAACAACCCAAAAAAAAAACCCTTTCAGAGTCTTGACTGATACTCCCAGGTATTGTGGCTATCAAGAAGGTTTTCCTACCATTATAGACAAACAAACAATACACATAATAAACATTTATCTTGATTTGTCTGATAACCTACGATCGGTCAGTCAATTTTTACAGTAATAATGTGACAGTCGCTATCAGGAACACTGTGTTATGTTATCAGTCCGCAGGCGCAATTTTTACAAGTCATATATAATTATATATACACAGTTTCCATATATGTCAAACCAGTAATCGTGACAAATAATTTCCTCTTATTAGACAAAAAAGTAAATGAATTTAAATCTCTACACCAAAGTGACAAAACAGTTCATTTAACTTACCAACTGACATTTCATTCTTACAACAGCACAATAAGCAATATAATAAAAAGCACAATAAACAAAAAACATGCATAGCACTCTTAGCAGGTTGAAGGGAGTATTCCTACCACTATTTAAATTTGCCTAGGCTAATAATCTATCTGTGAGCTACCTCAGCTCAAACAGCTAATAATCTATCTGTGAGCTACCTCAGCTCAAACAGACCTATTCTCCTGTGCTACCACAGCACTAGGGTTCTTAGAAATGTGCCTGCAATCAGGGTGTCATAAGACAGAATAGTCTCACTTACCTCTGATGGCAAAGTCACATCCCACTTCTGACACCAGTTCTGAAAGGTAATACCCCTTGGTAGGTATAATTCTGCCGGCCAGTCTCCCTTCAATCTGCAAAGAATATACGAGCGCTCGGAAATACAACATCTAGACAGGTTAGTGTTTCAATGGTGTATTCAAATATATTTATCCTTACGACAGCTTATATACAGTACAGAAGGGAGGTGACAATTAGTCTTCCCAGACCACTAAAAATACGTTATACAATTACTTCATCATGCATAGAAAGCAGGAAAGGTGTTCACATACAAAGAATGTTTACATTCAGGAAGCAGCCCAGGAAAGACCGAATCTGAAATAATACACAGGACAGGCTTCTCTCAGTAAAACACAATCGAAGGAAACTTACAATGGAAAAGAATTGAAGGAAGCCCATAGCTTTGAGAATCAGCATCCTATAGAAAACCTAAACTCTTTAAAATAGTTACAGTTCATAAAGGGGGCCTCTGGATAAATGAATTTAAGCATGGCTAAATTAATATCACTTATATCACCCCCCCCCCAAAAAAAATGACATGCCAAATGTGGCATGTCAGGGGGTTAGGACTATTTAAAGCGGAAGTTCCACTTTTGGGTGGAACTCCGCTTTAAGTATGAGGTCCTCTGCTCCAACATCCTCAACTGCTTTTAAGTGATCTTTGTAAGTCACCAACTTTGTTGATTGGCAAACATAGCCATCTCTTTCATAAAGAGGAATTTAACTCTCTTCTTTTACTTGTACCTACAGGTTAGACTATAATAAGGCTTACACGTAGGTGTGATTATCTCCTAAACTTGACGTCATCGGCCGTGGTAAGCTGGACCTTCAGAGCCGTAAACGGTGGCTGCCATGCGCATGTGCAGGAGTGTCGTTATTGTGGCTCTGGCCACTCACAGCGCAGGAGCTCACAAACCCCTGCTATGCATACTAGCGCATTATGCCTTTGTCCTACAGTTTTTGTCCCCCCCCCCTCCAGGATTTTAAACCTCTCCCCCCAGGGTTTACAACCTCTTTAGTCCTAACTTTTGGTCTATACCTTACTTTAATTATAGCCTGTTAAATTGATTCGATATTTAGATATAATAAGGCCGGCCATACACTGAGCAAATTTCTTGCAGGAAAGAAATTTGCTCAATTCCCCCATTAACAGAAATAGTGGGGATGCGGGAATCCCTCCTGCTGAGCCATTGCCTTCTCCTGGCGGGAGAGCGGGGAAAGCTGTCCAAGCAGGGAGAAGACAGTGATTGTCGCTAGCGGCTATAGCAGCCGCTTCTGATAGTCACAAGCGAATCTGGCAGGCTGGTTGTTCCCAAGTTGGTTGATCAACTTGGTACATTTAGCCTGCCCATCATCGGTTTGAATAGTTCAGCAGGAATCAGCCGAAATTCAAACCGTGTATGGCCGGCCTAGAATAGTTGGATACAAACTAACCTCCAAAAAAAAATCTTGAGTTTTGTCACTGGATCCAACTTGTCCAGCCTTTGGTAATGTCCTAGCAAAAAGCCGGAGATTACCTTCTACTGTTCACTGCCTCAGGCTCTCAGACCAACATTAAAATAAACTTGAAATCTTAGCTGAGCTTACAAGTTTATGGAGGACTCAGCAAGCCAGACTGCCCTCTAAATTTTTTGAGCAGTTAATCTTTCAGATAATAGAAAGGTACAATGACACTAGGTTTTCATATGACAGAGCCCTATAAAGGTCATCTAAAGCTTTGCTGATGGCTGCTACTAAGGCATGGGTTGTATCAGACTTTATGAACAATAGAAGCTCTGTATTTAATTTAACCCTGGGCTTGGATCATAACGTTCCAGCATTAAAACTACATATATCCCAGTGTTTTGGAAACAGTTGTTGGTGGGTTACAATAACACACACAACACTGTTCTATGTCCCTTCATTTGGGAATATTTCATTGTTTAGTGTGACATATTGGTACTTTGCAGATTAATGGAACAGATTTTTTGAGAGGTGATCTCTTTAAATTTTGTTGTAATTACATTTGATACAATTTTAACCAGTTGCCGACCACCTGCCACAGTTTTACTGCGGCAAGATGGCTTGGCTGCGTGAACCGACGCGCGCACCCACTGTCCACGTGATGTTCTGATTCGGTTCAGAACCGATCAGTCATCAGGTACAGGCCAATAATTTTTGGCCTGGACCTGGTACTCGGTTCAGACCAATTGCAGAACGTCCTTTACCTGTGTAATGTAAACACAGGCACAGGAAATGATGCAATCTTCTCTCCTGGAGCCCTTTTCGGTTCCAGCGCGAGAGAAGAGAACATCAACTGTGAGTATACAAGCACTACACTGTCGCCAATACACATAGGCACACATTTAACAAACTGATCACCCCCCTGTTAACCCTTTCACTCCCTGTCACAGTGTACACTACATAAAGTATACAGATAATTTAGTGATCACTCTATTAGTGTCACATGTGACTTCAGTTAGTGTGAAAGACAGTTAGTGGTAGTTAGAGGCAGTTCCAGATAGGTTTAGGGTACCCGCCATACATCTCCTAATAAAGATTTAATCCCCTGATCACCCCCAGTTAACCCCTTCATTGTCCTGTCACAGTGTCACTATTATAGTGTACAGATCTTTTTTTCTGAACACTGTATTAGTGTTACAGGGGACATCAGTTAGCGTTAACGTTAGTTAGCGTCAATACAGGATAGCATTAGATTGCCCTGCGCATATTTAGTAATACATTTTAACCCTTTGATTGCCAGTGACACACACACTAAACACCTTCATTACTAGTATAGTGTCTGAACAGATCAATATATTTTATGTGATCAGAACTATACTAGCGTCCCCAATAGTTTAGTATAGTGTTCCCAAAACGCAGCGTTAGCAGAATCAGCACCAACACCTGCCAGCACCTTCGTTTAGCCCCTCTGCCCATTCCCCAAGAAGTGAAGTATTACTGTCACTCCTGATACACAGCACACTATACCGCAGCGTTAGCAGTGTGAGGCCCGATCTCTGCCAGCACTAGCAGTTACATTTTTTGGTAGCGGTTCAAACAGTCCTTGACAACCAGGTGCTTTTTTACCTGTGAGTCACACTAGGTACCTATAAATTTATTGGCCAAAATGTCTAAACAGAGGTACACTAGTGAAGAGGCCTACACGATGCTGAGCATGACAGATGAGAGCGATGGGGAAGCTTCACTGTCAGAATCAGGCTCAGTATTCGAACCTGTAGAGAGCAATGGCACCCTAACAGATAGCTCTGACGACGAAGTAGTGGTCCCTGCTAAGGTCAGGCATACCCGACCCCGTTCTTCTGTTGCTGATGTGCAACAATCGCAGGGTTCTCATATGCAGCAGAATGTCGGTACTAGTGCCGCTCAACCTTCTGGTGAACTGGCAAGCACCAGCAGCCTAGTACATCCCTGTCATAGTCAAACCAGCACTGCAGTAACACTTGGCGACGTGGTGAGTCCCATAAGTGCAGTTCAAGCTGGTGCAGTGGCTAGTAGGGATGATCGAACGGTTCGGGTCGACCATTGGTTCGACCCGAACATTGACTGTTCGAGGTTCGGCCGAATTTAGAACTTTTTGCTGAAAAAGTTCGGAATTCGGCAACCAGAACCGACCAAAATGCAATTGGACAGGAAATGGGCTTTAAAAGCCCATGATTGGACCAGAACCATTAGCAAAAGCCAATTGAGGGGGCAGGAGAATGCTAGGAATGTGATTGGAGTGACTAGGGGGTCCCTAGGCCAATCATTAGTGAATATGTCCCCCAGTATATAAGATAGCCCCTGCCAAATTCCTAGCATTGTAATACAGGGACATGGAAGAGAGTGGAAGCAGTTCTGTTAATTTTACTTTAAAAGTGTCATTTAGCATTTATTAGTGTGAGGAAAGGGATATCTAGTGTAGTTAGGGTGCTCTTTTACACTTTAGTTAGATGCAAAAATTTAGTTTCTGTAGGGAAAGTGTGAAGTGTCAGGGTGACCGTAATGTAGTGTAGGGTGAACTGACACTGACTGCTATGGCAGGGTGACCAAACCCTTCCATATCAGGGTGACTGTAATGTAGTGTAGGGTGAACTGACACTGACTGCTATGGCAGGGTGACCGCTATAGAGAAAAGATAGTTTCTCTTAAGTCACATTCGCTGCAGTAATATGGCTTCTCGCCGTCAGCTTGCTTTTTGGCTGCAGGCGTCTATAGAGATTTTTTGAGCACATGTTTGGAGTCAGGCATGACATCTGAACATGTGTATAGGGGGTATATATACACACCCATGTATGTATATATACACCTGCACATATATAGGTGTGAAAGGAGCAGAAAACACTACTTGCGCTAATGAAATAATTAACACCAATATAGTTACGCTCCTATCACACCTATGTATGTGTAAAATACATATGTGTGTGTGTATATATATACCCCTATACAGAAGTTCAGATGTTTTGCCTGCCTCCAAAGAACCCAAAAAAATGCCCAAAAAAACGCTAGCGCCAAAAAAAAAAAACGCCCAGGTGTGTTGTTGCAGGCATTTTTTGGGGGTTTTTGGAGGCAGGCAAAACATCTGAACTTGTGTATACGGGTATATATACACACATACTTATATGTATATATACACCTAGACATATATAGGTGTGATAGTAGCAGAAATATATGGTTGCGCTAATGAAATAATTAACACTAATATGGCTCCGCTCCTATAACACCTATATATATGTGTAAGTGTAAAATACATATAAGTATGTGTGTTTATATACCACTATACACAAGTTCAGATGTTTTGCCTGCCTCCAAAAACCCCTAAAAAATGCCTGCAACAACACACCTGGGCGTTTTTTTTTTTTTGCGTTAGCGTTTTTTTGGGCATTTTTTTGGGTTCTTTGGAGGCAGGCAAAACTGCCCCCTGGGGGTTAGTGACTTTAACAGGGATGTCCCCTGGGCTCCCTGCAGTGATTATTGGGCTGGGGGCGGAGCAGATTTCTCATCATCGGTGGGTCTGCGCATCACGTGGCTGGAACGGGCCGAAAATTTAGTCCACTGATTTGCGGCCTACTCGCGGCTATCTGGGTGCCTGACCAAGCTGTCCGAGTGTCTGACCGAGCTGATGATATAGCGGACGGTACTGCCGACAAATGTGCACCTCACGAGGCTGGATTGAGCCAAAAATTGAGGCTGAGGCTTTGCGGCCTACTTGCTGCTGCCTGAGTGCCTAGCCAGGCTGTCTGGGTGACTAACCAAGCTATCTGAGTTGCTGATATGGCAGACAGTGCAGCCGACAGATGTGCGCCTCACGCAGCCAGGTCGGGCCGAAACTTGGGGCCACGGCTTTGTGGCCTACTCACAACTGACGGAGCTGGCTGTCCAGGTGACTGATCAAGCTGTCCGAGCTCGTAACCAAGCTGTACGAGCTGCTGATCAAGCTAACAGAGCTGCCGGAGGACTCGCAACTCACGCGGTATGATCGGTCCTTAAATTTAGGCCGTGACTTTGTAGCCTACTCGCGGCTGGCCGTCCAAGCTGCTGGCCAGGCTGTCCGAGCTGAGGACCAGGCTGTTCCGGCTGCTGACCGGGTTGATGGAGCAGCGGATGGGTGTCCTCAGGGGGTGGACATGTGGTCTGCCTGGTGCCCCCCTTGAACCGGGGGGCACCGTTGGGGCGCTGCATTTTTTTAGCGAAGTGAAGCAGCCATTATTTTGTGTGGGTACTCTGCCTGCGCGTCTGCATCACGGAGTGCCCCCTCTTCCCCTTTCTAGGGGGCTATGTCCTGTTATGTCCTGTTATGTTTAATAGGTGGTCCTTTTGTGGACCTTTAGCCGGCGTCTCCTTGCGGGACTGTGGTCGGCTACCTCCCCTGCTTGCAAAATCAAATGTATAATAATAGCCCAATCTGTGCGTCTCAGTTCGTTATATCATACATTCAGCGGCGCTTCAGCACACACAATGTATGTGTGCAAGTATATTAGTCAGTTCCTGCAGTGCTTCAGAGCCTGGAATTGCAAACTAGTCCCAACTCCACAGGATGAGCAGTCACAGCCAGCAAAAAGATTTCTCCTCTGATGTTCAGCACCAGTGATTGTACACACAGTATCACTAATCCACCACACCGACTGTGCACCCCTATGAAGTGGCCACTCACCAAATTGCCCTTGAAATATCGCCTTTATGCATAAGCTGCATGAGCCCTTGCTTCTGGTCGGTCTGTCGTCTCTTGAGCACGTCCAGATCCTATCCGTCTACCAGGGGTCACTATCAGGCTGTATATCTCCTCAGTGCAATTTGTAAGCAAACGACATGAAGCAAGAGAGTAGTGTAATACTGTTTCGACTTTATTAATTAAATAAAACTTCCCTCCCCTTCAGCGTAACAGGCGAGATCCAGAACAACAGCGGTATCCTCCCTTCCTCTCCTCAGCAGCAGCGTACGTGCATCCTGACCGGTTTCGTCTGGTAGACTTCAACAGAGGACTACCAGACGAAACCGGTCAGGATGCACGTACGCTGCTGCTGAGGAGACGAAGGGAGGATACCGCTGTTGTTCTGGATCTCGCCTGTTAGCCGCAGGAGCGCTGTAATCCACAGCAGGGACTAGCTCGCGGTCGGCGAGCGGCGGTACCTTTCAAAGCCTCCGTGTCTATGATATGCGTGCAAAGGGTGATTGAAATGTAAGCATATACGCTGAAGGGGAGGGAAGTTTTATTTAATTAATAAAGTCGAAACAGTATTACACTACTCTCTTGCTTCATGTCGTTTGCTTACAAATTGCACTGAGGAGATATAGTGACCCCTGGTGGACGGATAGGATCTGGACGTGCTCAAGAGACGACAGACCGACCAGAAGCAAGGGCTCATGCAGCTTATGCATAAAGGCGATATTTCAAGGGCAATTTGGTGAGTGGCCACTTCATAGGGGTGCACAGTCGGTGTGGTGAAGGATTAGTGATACTGTGTGTACAATCACTGGTGCTGAACATCAGAGGAGAAATCTTTTTGCTGGCTGTGACTGCTCATCCTGTGGAGTTGGGACTAGTTTGCAATTGCAGGCTCTGAAGCACTGCAGGAACTGACTAATATACTTGCACACATACATTGTGTGTGCTGAAGCGCCGCTGAATGTATGATATAACGAACTGAGACGCACCGATTGGGCTATTATTATACATTTGATTTTGCAAGTTTTACGTTTACAGTGGCAGCTAGTGCATTAAAAGGATGCACAGAGTGACATGTTTTACATGATTTTATCTACATGATTTTATTTACTATTTATTCATGATTTGAGTAGATATATTTATTTCTTTATACCTTACACTGATTTATATATATATTTTAGCGCCGGGCGGGTGGTTGAAGTTTTTTAGCATCAGTTACCTTTTACAATACCTCCCCTGCTTGTTATGTTCTCAGGGTGAGCTTAGCATATAGCGACTCTACTGGGTCTGTGTCCACGCACTTCAGGTGCTCTGACGCTGAGGATGATTCCTCTTTTACTGCACATGCGTATGCAAGGGTGCTGGTGGATGCACTGATTGTATCGGTGCAGGAAAAATTTAAACATGGGGGATGCAGCTGCTGCTATGTCAGAGGCGCCGGTTCCCTTGGGGCCTGCAGATCCCCTAAAGGTATTTTCCCTTTACCCCCTACTGTGACAAATTTTGTCGCAAGTCGTTTGAGTTGTTCTAAATGCAATATGGCGGTGCCTAAGCGTTTTGATAGACGGTATCCCTTAAAGAGTCTCTGTTGAGTACGTGGGCAGTCCCACCTGTGACTCAGGTCTTCAGGCTGAATACTTCTGCCCTATTTCCGGTGGAGGAGTCTCTAGTTTTTTTGTGGTGACTCAGGGTGGACGTGGGCCCCTTCTTGGGATGGTCGGACCCCCGGGTTCCCTTCCATTCCCCCCCAGCCCCTCTAACAGTCAAGGTGGTCTTTTGGCCCCAATCTACCCCCACTTGGATGTGGTTGTTGCTGACCGGGCTGTCCGGATCGCACACGGGGGTCTTTGAGCAAGTTCCCTGCCCCCTGGGGGTTAGTGACTTTGGCAGGGATGTCCCCTGGGCTCCCAGCAGTGATTATTGGACTGGGGGCGGAGCAGATGTCTCATCATCCGTGGGTCTGCGCATCACGTGGCTGGAACGGGCCAAACACTCCCCAAATTACCTCTTTTATTGGAAACCCCTAGAAAACCTGAAGGTGGTGATTGGTTTTTGGGGTCCTGTACGCGGCTAGACTGCCAAAAATTTTCACACACGGGGTATCCCTGTACACAGTAGAAGCAGGCGAATGTATTTTGGGGTTTATTTATTGAGATTTTTTTTTATCAGAGACATGTAGCTAAATACATTTTGCCTAAATGTATGACAAAAATTGAGTTTATTGGATATTTTTTATAAGAAAAAGTAGAAACTGTCATTTTTTTCTCAAAATTTTCTGTCTTTTTTTTTTGTTTATATCGCAAAAAATAAAAAGCACAGAGGTGACCAAATGCCACCAAAAGAAATCTATTTTTGTGGGAAACAAAGGACATAAATGTTGTTTGGGTACAGCATTGCATGACTGCACAATTACCAGTTAAAGTCACGCAGTGCCAAATTGAAAAAAATGGTCTGGTCTTTAAGTGTGTAAAACCTTCCGGTCCAGAAGTGGTTAATCAACTCTGGGTTATATAGTTGAAAAAAAGAATAGAATTTACTCCTCACCCTATATTATGATTAATATATATATATTTTTGTCATACGTATATGTCTTTTTGCTGTTGACTAATGTTGCGTGTTTTAAGCCTGCATTAAGCAGACCAGTGTAGGAGTGTTCTGCACAATGACCCATCACTGCCTAGTAAAAGGAAGTGATATCATGACATGTTTTTCCTGCCTGTAGTTCTTGTATGTCAACCCAGTCTGTAGACTTTCCCTAAATGTTTGTGTTTCCAAGGCGACACAGAGACTAAGACTTCCTGCGGAAAATTTAATGAACTCCGGTGTCCTGATTCTCAGAACAATATCATACATAGAAATCCACATCTCAGAGAACAGAAAGACCCGTGAGGTTACACCCTTAAAGTGGTAGTTAACCCAAAAGCAAACATTTAATATATTGCAGCTTATCAGTTCTTAGATGTGATGGCTGTATTAGTTTCATGTTTAAGGCTTTCTTTCTTCTGTTTTTATCTGGTGATCCAGCCAGAAAGTCTGTTGATTTTTCAAAAACAGAAGCTCTTCAGCAGAATGTATTTGTTTACATGGATGAGACAGCCCATTTAACACCTGCAGAGGTGATTACCATGATCAGCTTTTATTTATGTTTGTAAAACCTTTATCCCAAAATGAATAAAACTGCTGTAACTGATTATAAAGTGTTAGCTGCAGTTTTGCTTCAATTTGTTAGTGTATATCTGCTAATACATTTAACACTACCCTCCCCCCAGGCTGACAGTTCTGCTGCCTGCTGTGCCTCTTGTGCTCATTCATCCAGATTTGTGTGTCACTAATACAGGAGGTGTGTTTCTGGCCAAATCACTAGGTAAAAAAAGCCAAAGAAAGAAAATTGATGAAGCCACCACATCTAATGATTAATAAGCTGCAATATAATACATTTTTGATTTTGGGTTTAATACTGCTTTAAAGGTAAACTCCACTAAAACCAAATACTTTGATTTTGCATTGTGTTTGGCAGGGAGCATCATCTGCTGGCTGTATATCTCTCTTGGGGACATCAGTATTGGGAAATCCAACCCGAAATTCCACTTTTACCCATCTCCCACAGGCATTACACACGAATAATGATGTCACCCCCCACACTCCATCCTACCAATGCCCAAAAATTATCCATTACTTAAGGCTCTATTCACACTTGTATAACTCCAAAGTTGCGCCGACTTTGGAGTGCAACTTTGATACGACTTTGGCTTTGACCAGTCATAATGGACAACTGTTGCACACAAGTTGCATTGTATAACATCCAGGTATGAATTTCATGCAAATTCTGAGGGTTAACATTGAAGTTTATTGCCCTCAAGTTGCATGAATGTCAGACCAAAGTAGTGCATGAACTATTTTGAAGTTGCTGCAACTTTAAAGCGGAGTTGCGGCCTATTTTGCAACTTTAGTGATTCCTGGAGTGCTCGCTATGCTGATCAACAATTGGGCATTTTCAATTTTTTGCGGAGGTCCCTTACCTTATTTTCAGGGCATTTTTGATTGTACTTCCTCCTTCTCCCCCCTCTGTGGCTACGGCCACCAACATCACTTCCGCCTTTGCATTGCATCCTGGGAGCTGTTTGTCATCACTCACAGGAGCCTATAATCAGGAAGAACTCCCAGAACACTCCCTGGAATCAGGAAGAAGGACACAGCAGATTACACAGCGGCCTCAGATGCCCACATCCAAATGGCCACGCTCAGACAGCATTTTTAAAAGTAAGATTTTAACTAAAAGCCAATACTGTACACCGGGCATCACTAAATGGCGGCCCACAGTCCGTTTCCGGCCCGAGCTGCTGCTCTGTCAGGACCACCGCGATCAGCTGCTTATTTTCTTCTCTGCCTCTGCTGCTGTCATTAGCAGAGCAGGGTGGATGGCCGGAGGCGGGACTTTGACTGGGGGCGGGCATTGAATGGGGAGAGGCAGCTGCCTGAATTAACTTTTCAGGTTGGAGGTGATTGGCTGCTGGGAGGTGGGAGGTGATTGGCTGGGAGTCACACAATCGGCTGCCTCTCTGCTTGCAAGGCTGCTGTCCTTCTGCCTCTAGAGATTGTCCCGCCTGCTGCTCTCCTTTCTGTGTGTGTAAGGTAGGAGAGTGAAGGGAGGACAGGGCTGTGAAGTTGTGAAGGATGATTGGGGAGCAGGGGTCATGTACAGGGGGTAGTGTGGTGTGTGGGGATTCATGTAAAGGGGAGCAATGCTGTGGGGGTGATATGTTTAGAGGGTAGTGGTGTGTGTTGATGTAAAGGGGGCAGTGCTATGGGGGTGTGTGTTAACACGGCAGTGCTGTGTATGTGTGTGGGGGTTATATAAGGGGGCAGTGGTGTGTGTGTGTGTGTGTGTGTGTGTGTGTGTGTGTGTGTGGGGGGGGGGGGTGATGTAAAGGGAGACAGTGCTGTGAGGGGGATGTGAAAGGGGCAGTGCTTTGGGGGTGATATGTGAAGGGGCAGTGCTGTTGGGGTGATATGTGAAGGGGGCAGTGATGTTGGGGGGATAGGTGAAGGGGGCAGTGCTGTGGGGGGATAGGTGAAGGGGGCAGTGGTGTGGGGGGATGTGAGAGGGGCAGTGGTGTGGGGGGATGTGAGAAGGGCAGTGCTTTGCGGGGGATATGTGAAGGTGGCAGTGCTTTTGGGGTGATATGTGAAGGGGGCAGTGATGTTGGGGTGATATGTGAAGGGGGCAGTGATGTTGGGGGGATAGGTGAAGGGGGCAGTGCTGTGGGGTGATAGGTGAAGGGGGCAGTGCTGTTGGGGTGATAGGTGAAGGGGGCAGTGATGTTGGGGGGATAGGTGAAGGGGGCAGTGCTGTGGGGGGATAGGTGAAGGGGGCAGTGCTGTGGGGGGATAGGTGAAGGGGGCAGTGCTGTGGGGTGATAGGTGAAGGGGGCAGTGCTGTTGGGGGGATATGTGAAAGCGGCAGTGCTGTTGGGGGGATATGTGAAGGCGGCAGTGCTGTTGGGGGATGTGAGAGGGACAGTGATGTTGGGGGGATATGTGAAGGGGGCAGTACTGTTGGGGGGATGTGAGAGGGACAGTGATGTTGGGGGGATAGGTGAAGGGGCAGTGCTGTAGGGGGATAGGTGAAGGGGACAGTGATGTTGGGGGGATGTGAGAGGGACAGTGATGTTGGGGGGATGTGAGAGGGACAGTGCTGTGGGGGGATGTGAGAGGGACAGTGATGTTGGGGGGGGATAGGTGAAGGGGGCAGTGCTGTGGGGGGATGTGAGAGGGACAGTGATGTTGGGGGGGGGGGATGTGAGAGGGACAGTGATGTTGGGGGGTTGTGAGAGGGACAGTGATGTTGGGGGGATGTGAGAGGGACAGTGATGTTGGGGGGATTTGAGAGGGACCAGTGCTGTTGGGGGGATAGGTAAAGGGACCAGTGCTGTGGGGGGATGTGAGAGGGACAGTGCTGTGGGGGGATGTGAGAGGGACAGTGCTGTTGGTGGGGATAGGTGAAGGGGACAGTGGTGCTGTGGGGGGGATGTGAGAGGGACAGTGCTGTTGGGGGGATAGGTGAAGGTGGCAATGCTGTGGGGGGATAGGTGAAGGTGGCAGTGCTGTGGGGGGATATTTGAAGGGGGCAGTGGTGTGGGGGGATGTGAGAGGGACAGTGCTGTGGGGGGATATGTGAAAGGGGCAGCACTTTGGGGGTGATATATGAAGGGGGCAGTGGTGTGTGGGTGGGCTGGGGATGTGAAGAGGGACAGTGCTGTGTGTGTGTGTGTGTGTGTGTGTGTGTGTGGGGGTGATGTGAAGGGGGACAGTGCTGTGTGTGTGGGGGGGGGGGGGGGGGTGGTGATGTGAAGGGGGATAAGCAGCTGCACAGAAAACGTGCAGGGGTACCATTGACTCTTAAATGCAATGATATACAAGGTGCGGTTTCCCACACTTGGAAATTGCACTTTCCATGCGACTGCATTTTAAAAAGGTGCCAGGGCTTTTTCCCAGCAGAAAACGCAGACACAGCAGCCCATTCAAATGAATGGGCTGTCGTGCCTGCACAACTGGGCTGTGATGTAAAGAATCCAAGTCATCACGCAAAAATGCAATCTGGACCTCTGCTGGAAGAAAATTTTACTAATCGGACCTCCATGAATTTTAATTCAATACCCCTGCTGTACATATTGTAAGTATGAGAATAGCGGTTCTGTAAAGGGTGATGGATTAGTATTATAGGGGTATTTTTAGTTAAAAAAGGTATTTGAGGCCGGAACTCCGCTTTTAAGTTGTGCATATATGAATGTTATCATTGTAAAACATGGGAATGACTTGTCATGCAACTTTGATGTCCAAAGTTGCATGACAAGTTGCACAAGTGTGAATGGAGCCTTAATAAAAGTGAGTGACAACTTTGTTTTAGCTTTGTGGAAAGAAGTAGAGATGAAGACTTCTGCATAGGGATCCTTTAAGATATATAAAGCTGAAGGGGGCGTGAGTTACCCTACCTTCACACCTATTCATTTTTTTGTGCATTTTGCAGTTTTCAGAAACGCACTAAAGTCCATTTAAGATAGTAGGTACATCTATGCGTTTTTTAGCCAGTGCATTTTTGGAAAGGGTCAGGGAATTTTTGCGTGTAATAGACTTCAATGAACCCACACCAAAAACGCAAGTGTTGCGTTTTACATGTATTTGCATGTTGAGTTTTTTTTTTTCCCTTAAACACTCAGTAAGCCGGCTGTGTCCTTAACAACAGATAAGTCATCAGCTGTCAGTCAGGTGACATCGCCAGGTGGCCCAACCCCTTAGCTATGGCGGAGCAGGCAGACCGTGGGAACATTCGTCACGAGTGAAGCTTTTTTCTTTTTTTCGGGTCGGCGGTGGCGGCGGGTGTCGTGATTGACGATGGATCTACATTGAAGGACATTTGTTTTTTTTGTTTTGTTTTTTGTAATAAAGGAATTGTCAAAAACGTTTGTACTGTCTTTATTCACTTTGACACTTTTTTGGTGAATGGGTAGGGGTACAATGTACCCCATACTTATTCATATGGGGGGGCGAGATCTGGGGGCCCCTTCTTAAAGGGGGCTTCCAGATTCTGATAAGCCCTCTGTCTGCAGACCCCACAACCACAGCCCAGGGTTGTGGGGAAGAGGCCTTTGTCCCCATCAACCCCCCCCCTGCCCCAAAGCACTCCCCCCCCCCCCCCCCAATGTTGAGGGCATGTGGCCGCCTGGTACGGTTCAGGAGGGTATGGGGAGGGGTGCTCGCTCGTCCCCTCCCTTTCCTGACCTGCTGGGCTGCATGCTCGGATAAGGGTCTAGTATGGACTTTGGGGGCGACCCCATGCCATTTTTTTATATTTTGCTGTTGGATTTCCCTACAAATCCATAACAGACCCGAAGGGGGGGCCTTGTTGTTCCTGATTTTTATTTTTTTTTGCCAGAAATACTTTTTTTTACATTCAGCTGTTAGCGGGGAACCCCGCTAACAGCTGATGACTGTTTGTTAAGGACATGACAGCCCGCTTCCCAGCGTGCGCTTTAGCTTACCGGTTTTTTTTTGTTTTTCTTTTTCACCTGGTGATCAGGTCAGTAGCACACTTCTTGTCTTATGCCTCGTACAAACGCAACGATTATCGGCCGACGATCAGCCGTCTTTTGTCCAGTGTTGTTGTGTTGGTTAAAATGTGCTCTAGACTGCACACGAATTTTATCGGCCAACAAAAACCAACTTCAGAAGTGATGTCATGTGCTGGTTAACTTTCCGTGTGTTTTTTCTTCTCTGAGCATGCCCAGTCTTGCTCATCAGATTTTTGTCTGCCGAAATCTGTACTGACTGAGGAACAATCGGCCGTTCTGTTGACGGCCAACAAAAATTTTATAGCTTGCACACCAGATTTTGTTCGGCCGAAAAGTCGCAGTCGGTTGTCGGAAGCATCATACTAACAAGCCGAAAATCGACCGATCGGACGTTGGCCGAAAATTCACGGCCAACTATCGATGCGTGTGCACGAGGCATTAGAGCGTCTCCTCTATTGAAGGAGAAGCAACGGAAACACCCTTGGGCAAAAGCACTGTCTGGAGTGGGTAGTCTCAGATGGGCTAGAAGCTTTAAATGGCCTTTACATAAGTGACTAACAAATTAAAAGCCAACTCCAGCTTTTGAGATAAAGGTTTTAACTACCTGAATAAAAGCTGACCATTGTAAGCGCCCCTGTCAGTGGTAAACAGTTTGCATTAACCCTCTAACTGACACCTTTGCTTGGATACCATTTGTCTAAGAAAAGAGGTTTAAAAAAAAATGTAATAATAAAATAACAGACTCACTGGCAGAATGTATCATACTTGAAAGATTTTCGTTTAGATTATACCTCTGCACCCAGGGCCTCAATAGCACTAATAAACCATAGTGGTTTTGACATGCATTCCCCTATGTATGTCCACATGTTTCAGAGTGTATGTGTAATTAACTTTGGTACTTGTCCTTTATACCAAGAGATGCACCTTGACTTTCAGAAAACATAGTATGCTAGACACAGATGTCACTCCTGATCATAACCTGCATAAATATCCAATAATAAAAGGCCTCTTCGTAAAATGCTGGTAATGTAACCAGGGGTAATGGAGAACCGCCATCCTGAGTAAAATAAGGATAATCGTCCTCCTTTACCCCTGGTTACATTAAAGAGGAAGTAAACTCTTCCTTTTTTTTTAGTTTTTTTCTTCCCTGCAAAGTAAAGGTATAATGTGCTAGTATGCATTGCATACCAGCACATTATGTGACACTTACCTCCAAACGAAGCACTCGTCGTCCCCGCTGGAGGCCGCATCCACCTTCAGCCGTCTTCCTTCCTGGTCTGCGGACTCCAAGTATGCTACTGGCCATGAGTCGCTGGTCAAGGCACAGGGCTCTGAAGGAACGGCACGACGACCGTTTCTTCAGAGCGCATGCGCTGATGACGTCATCGGCGGAGTTTACAACCTCTTTAAGTGAGAATTTCTCATTAGGAAGGGGGCTTTTTTCTTATCCAGCACTTTACTAAGAGCCTGTCTATTATTGGAAAAACAAAGACTGCTTTGTTAAAGCGGAACTAATATCAGTTTAAATGTTTCAAAAAAACAGTTACATTCAAGGCATTTCATAATTGATAACTGACAAGGTTGCTTGTGCTCTCAGCCAAGCTGTCAAGGCATGGCATGGCTGGTGTCATACCATTACATGTGCAGCTTCATGGGAACTGCATATCAGATGCTAACATGGCAGCTTTGTTTGCAGTAAAGGATGGGAGGGTTTAGTTTAGTAAGTCATTTTTGATTATTGCTTTAGTACCACTTTAACCACTTAAGCCCCGGAAGATTTTACCCCCTTCCTGACCAGGGGGTATTTTGCGATTCGGCACTGCGTGACTTTAACGGACAATTGCACGGTCGTGCGACGCTGTACCTAAACGAATTTGACGTCCTTTTTTTCCCACAAACAGAGCTTTCTTTTGGTGGTATTTGATCACCTGTGCGATTTTTTGATCACGCGCTAAAGACAAAAAAAGAGCGTCAATTTTGCAAAAATAACAATATTTTTCACATTTTTTTATATGAAATTCCCAAAAAAAAAAAGTAAAAATCTAAATTTTTTAACATTTTCGGCCAATTTGTTTTATGCTATTGTATTAACAAGCTGTAACTGTATAGTATTAACAAGAAGCAATGGAAAGTGTTTGTGTTCAACAAGTCAGGCTGCTGTCATCCCTCATTTTATGCGTATGGATGCAAATCTATAGATGCAAATATCTGTTTGATTACTGTGAAAAATATGCAAAATAAATGTTCTTATCCTAGAGGATATATACATATAGATCAATAAAATAATCCATTTGTCCTTGGAGGAAGATTTACTGTTGGGTGGGTTCCGCTTTATTATATTTTAAGAAAGGGTGTGTGATAGGTAGTAAAGTTTATTCTCTCCGGCTATTATTTATTCTAAGTCTGTGTACTGTGCCAGTTTGATCACATGGCTTCCATCGAAACGTGTGCTGTAAAATGAGTGATAGATCAACAGAGTAGAGTCCATGATAATATAAAGTTTGCACCTGTTATATTGTTTACCAATTTATCACAAAGTATCAGGTCCATAAAGTTTAAAATCAGATATATGCACTAAACAGTGTATATGAAGGTACACTATGTCCACATCAAGATCCATTATTTGCAATGACAATATCTTGTTTAAAGTTGAATTCTAGGCAGATATAAAAGACACAGATGATGCAGCTCTGTGTTTATTAATACATAATTAAATGTATTATAATGCATGCAGTGTAAGTACATGAATTTGACCTGGTATCAGCCTTGTAATCCATGTACAGCAGTACTCAGTCAGCTGTGCTGCATTGCTTATGTGCTAACAAAGGACATACTAATATAAGGGGCAGCAGAGTAACAAAGTCTGCTGCTTCTCCTTTCACTGTTCAGTCACAGGGTTGGGGAGGGACAAGACCTGTAAATGTTGCATAAAGCAGGTCTTTGCTGCATCTGAGCACCCCAAACCAAAAATGCTATTTCATTCAATTTTAATATTCAAAGCCAATTCCCCCATCTATCCATGTCTTCATGCTTTATTTTGTTGAGAAATCACTTTGAAAAACACCACCAGCATTTCTGACTGCAGCTATTTTAAATAAGGATTCATGTAGCATTTACTTCCTGGAATCAATCTCCCCTTAGCTCAGGCATGCAGACAGGAGAGTGTGCTTAGCTGAGAAAACAAACTCCTCCTACTGTCCTCCCCTCCTAAAGACTCCTGGGATGTATGACATCATTTGCCTAGGCAAGAAACCAGGAAGTAACTTAAGCTAAAGTTGTCAAAGGTTTAAAACAAATAAATATGATATACAGTGCATCTGGAAGGTATTCACAGCACTTCACTTTTTCTATGTTTTTTATGTTACAGGCCTTTTCCAAAATGGATTCAATTCATTATTGTCCTCAAAGTTCTACAAACAATACCCCATAATGACAAAGTGAAAGAAGTTTGTTTAAAGTCTTTGCAAATGTATTAAAAAAAAATCCCATGTACATAAGTATTTACAGCCTTTGCTCAATACTCTGTTGAAGCACCTTTTGCACCATATACAGCCTCATGTGATTTTGAGTATGATGCCAAAAGCTTGGCACACCTATTTTTGGGAAGTTTCTCCCATTCTTCATTGCAGGACCTCTCAAGCTTCATCAGGTTGGATGGGGAGCGTTGGTGCACAGCCATTTTCAGATCTCTCCAGAGATGTTTAATCTGGTTCAAGTCTGGGCTCTGGCTGGGCCACTCAGGGACATTCACAGAGTTTTCCTGTAGCCACTCCTTTATCTTGGCTGTGTGCTTAGGGTCGTTGTCCTGTTGGAAGATGAACCTTTGCCTCAGTCTGAGGTCCAGAGCGCTCTGGAGCAGGTTTTCATCAAGGAGGTCTCTGTACATTGCTGCATTCATCTTTCCCTCGATCCTGACTAGTCTCCCAGTTCCTGCCACTGAAAAACATCCCCACAGCATGATAATGCCACCACCATGTTCCACTCTAGGGATGGTATTGGCCAGGTGATGAGCGGTGCCTGGTTTCCTCCAGACATGGCTCTTTCCATTCAGGCCAAACAATTCAATCTTTGATTCATTAGACAAGAGAATTTTGTTTCTCATGGTCTGAAAGTCCGTCAGGAACCTTTTGGCAAACTCCAGATGGGTTGTCATGTGCCTTTTACCGAGGAGTGGTTTCAGTCTGGCCACTCTACCGTTCAGGCCTGATTGGTGGAGGGCTGCAGAGATGGTTGTACTTTTGCAAGGTTCTCCTCTCTCCACAGAGAAACACTGGAGCCTTTCTCCCCCAATCGCTCGGTGTCAAACTTCTTCCATTTACAGATAACGGAGGCCACTGTGCTCATTCAGACCTTGCAGAAATTTTTCAGTACCCTTCCCCAGATGTATGCCTTGATACAATCCTGTCTCAGAGGTCTACAATTCTTTGGACTTCATGGCTTGGTTTGTGCTCAGACATGAACTGTGGGACCTTATATAGACAGGTGTGTGCCTTTCTAAATCATGTCCAATCAACTGAATTTACCACAGGTGGACTCCAATCAAGATGTAGAAACATCTCAAGCATGATCAGTGGAAACCCGGATGCACCTGAGCTCAATTTTGAGTGTCATAGCAAAGGCTGTGAATACTTATGTGATTTTTTTTTTTCATTTTTATTTTGAATAAATTTGCAAAGATTTCAAACTAACTTCTTTCACGTTGTCATTATGGGGTATTGTTTGTAGACTTTTGAGGAAAATAATGACCGTCGGCTGGTCGAAGTGCCGAACAAAGCCGCATTCGGCACTGATCGGGTCTCTGATTTAAAAACCCGGAAGCGATTTCATGACATCACTTCCAGGTACTGAAACCTTAAAGGCACCAACTTTTTAAAAAAAAAAAATGACAGCATTCAAAACAGCCAAACTTGGCATTTTGAATGCTTTTAAGTGCAGAGAAGGGATTTGGGGGTCTTTTATACCCCAGATCCCTCCATAAAGAGCACCTGTCACTACCTATTACTGTCACAAGGGATGTTTACATTCCTTGTGACAGCAATAAAAGTGATCAAAAATTTTTTTTTAAAAGAATAATGTAAAAACAAAATAAAACAATAAAAAAAAACATAATTGAAAGCGTCCTGTCCCTCCGTGCTCGCGCCCAGAAGCGAACACATATGCAAGTCACGCCTGCATATGAAAACGGTGTTCCAACCACACATGTGAGGTATCGCCGCGATCATTAGATCGAGTGAAATAATTCTAGTACAAGACTAGAATTGTAACTCTAAACAGGTAACCTATGCCTTTGGAGATTTTTAGGTACCCGAAGTTTGTCGTCATTCCACGAGTGTACACAATTTTAAAGCATGACATGTTCGGTATCTATTTACTCAGCGTAACATCATCCTTCACGTTATACAAAAGAAATTGGCTAACTTTACTATTTTTTTTTTTTTTTTTTTTAACTCATGAAAGTGTATTTCATCCCAAAAAATTGCATTTGAAAGACCGCTGTGACATGAAATATTGGAACAATCGCCATTTTATTCTCTAGGGTCTCTGCTAAAAAATATATATATATATATATATATATATATATATATATATATATATATATATAAATATAAATACAGTATATATATATATATATATAAATACAGTGTATATATATATATATATATATATATATATATATTTCACAGGTGAACAGCACAACAGCAATGGTTCGTTGGATTTGTGTGCAAAGCAATCAAGCCATCCCAGAGGCTGTATATATAAGAGAAAAAGTCCACAGGGATTGCTGCACAAATATTCTTTCTTATATTGGAAAAACATCCAAAAGTACATACCAGTGCAATGGCAGAGTATTTCAATTAGTAATATATACTAATTGAAATAATTAGTAATAATAGTACTAATTGAAATACTCTGCCATTGCACTGGTATGTACTTTTGGATGTTTTTCCAATAAAAGAAAGAATATTTGTGCAGCAATCCCTGTGGACTGTTTCTCTTATATTTGTTTGGGGGGTTTCTAAGTAATTTTCTAGCAAAAATACAGATTTTAACTTGTAAGCAGCAAATGTCAGAAAAAGGCTTCGGCTCCAAGGGGTTAAAACTGATATTTATGGTATGCTAAACAGAGTAGCCCAAAGCAATTATAGACAGCATCCCCCATATACATATTACATGCAGTGTGTATTGGGGCTTGTGTCAATGGCATCAGTTTCAGATGCTTCTAAGATTCTGACATTGACAGGTGCTCTTGACCTGCAGCCAACCTCCTTCTGACCTGCATCTACCTTGCTTCAATCACATTTTGCATTCCCGTTGACTTGTCTTGAAAGGCAAAACCTGTTTGAAGCAAACAAAAGCCTGTCGACACAGGCCCTTGCTGTCCTTCATTTAAAACATCTACAGTATGTGTCCTAATTGCCACATTTTGTTTCCCGTAGCAACATGACCTATGATTTTATTAGGTCAGAGCAGAGATGTATAGTAACAAAGTAGAACTACTTCACTACTGTACTTAAGTACCGAAAGGCGGTGTCTGTACTTTCCTAGAGTAGAGTTTTTTTCTCCTACTTCCACTTTTACTTCACTACATTTTTTCAATGATTTCAATACTTCTACTCCGATATTTTTTTTTGTGCTGCATAGTTACTCGTTACAATTATAAAAATTACCACTGCCAGAACAGTAGATGGCAGGTTTCATGAAGCTCGAAATAATATGTATAATGTCAGGTGTACTTTTGACTTCTTTCTTTAATAACTTTAACTTTAATAACTTTAACTTTAATAAACTTTTGACTTCTTTCTTTAATAACTACATAACACAATGCTTGTACTTTTACTTTCAGTACTTGAGTAGCAAATTTTTTTTAAAAAAACTACTGTTACTTTTACTTTCAGTACTTGAGTAGCAAAAAAAAAAACTACTTGCAATACTTAAGTACAAAAAATGTTGAATACTTTAGTACTTCTACTCAAGTCACTTTTTGATCGAGCACTTCCACTTCTACTCAAGTCACTTTTTGATCGAGCACTTCCACTTCTACTCAAGTCACTTTTTGATCGAGCACTTCCACTTCTACTCAAGTCACTTTTTGATCGAGCACTTGTACTTTTACTCAAGTATGGCTTTCGAGTACTTTATACAACTCTGGGTCAGAGACACTGCTATGAGACACTAATAAAGAAAGAAAAGATGGAATCCTTTTTAGACCACTCGTTTTAGTTTGTTTATACTGTCGGCTTGTTGTCTCCTAACACTGTTGTTTTCTGTCTGCAGGTTCGTGAGATATTAGGTTGCTGCCGTTGTCCATCTCAGTTTCCAATGATTAAGGTATCAGAGGGAAAATATCAAGTTGGGGACAGTAATACACTCATCTTTGTGCGGGTAAGAATACATCGTAAATGTAGCTTTCCTCAAAAGTGATATTTGGCTAACTAATTGAATTTTACACCGAATTGTATTTTTTTATCTGTCACTGCCATTACACAACCAAGTCATGGAATGCTACAAGAAAATCTAACTAATGCTTTAAAGAGTGACTGCACTTTTGTGGGGGAACAAAAATAGCAAATAAAGAAAAAACAATATAGTGTATACAATTGTGACACAAATCATATTGTAATTGAATGTTATTAAAAATTACCTCTCCTTTTCAATCTGCAGCTGTTGTATTTTCTGAAATTGCAATGCAATATGGCTACATGGAGCTGTTCTGTACACAGAATGTCTACTGACCACACCCCAGAAACATAATTTCCTGCTTGTGTGATTGGTTCACTAATTTTCCCGGGAAGTCTGCCTAAGATACAAGTCAGATTTCTGGCATCCTCTGCAAAAAAAATGTCATTTTTGGTGAAACACTCCCAATAGGAACACGTCTAAAGGGATGCAGGCCCAGCAGATTTCCTTATTAGTGCCCTGCAGCTGCCACAGTTGATAGATAATTATGAAACCACTCCCATTAGACCCACTCAGCACCGAGTAAAAAACAATGATTTGTTCAGAATAACAAAAAGGTAGAAATCTGCAACAAAGTTTGTTAAAATCCTTGTAATGTACATAGATCATCTAGAGGGGAATGCTTTTTTCTCAACAAAAGTGGAATTATGCTTTAACTCAAAACTAAAATATCAGTTTAAGGTGCAATTGACCTTTAATACTATACATTTATCTGGACTGAAAACTAAACAGAGGCACATGTTTAACCACCTCAATACTGGCCACTTTGACCCCCTTCCTTCCCAGGCCAATTTTTAGCTTTCAGTGCTCTTACAATTTGAATGACAATTACGCCGTCATGCAACACCCAAACAAAATTTTTATCCTTTTTGTTTTCACACAAATAGAGCTTTTTGGAGGTATCTATTTACCACTGGGGTTTTTTTTTTTTTTTTTTCTTGCTACAAAAGAAAAAAGACCAAAAATTAAAAAAATTGTTTTTTTTTGTTTATTTGTTTCTGTCATACAATTTTGCAAAAAAGTATTTTCTCTATTTTGACCAAAATTTATACTGCTACATTTCTTTAGTAAAAATAACCCAAATCAGGGTATATTATTTGGTCTGTGTGAAAGCCTTTCACACATGTCCGCTCCGTCGGCGGACTACGTTTTTCTCAGCGGGGGAGTCGATTCCTTCCCGTTGTGGAAGCATTTGTAAACACATTTTCTGCTCACGGCTTCCGTCCCATACACTTGCACCGACATTTCATGCATCGCTGTTTTCCCCAATTTGTAGCAGGACTTGAAGTTCACTTGTTGCACCATTCTCACACCTACCTCTTACCTCTCACACTGACTTTGTTTGACTACCCGCAGTGGGTTTACCCTGACGGGCACATGTAGTCCACATTAGGTGGTGCTTCTCGACGTGTTCCTGGATAGCCATGTGCAAGGCCCATGTTGCTTTTCAGATAACAGGCCATTCACCAAAATGTTTAGACACAACTCTTACAGATAGGATATATACGGTAATTGAAATCCTGAGATGCTTAAGGGTCCATTCAGACTAGCGCGACTTGTCAGGCGACTTGTCAGCCTGACAAGTCGCGCTCGGTCGCTCGCCATTGATTAGCACAGGACCCGTTCTAATAGGAGTGACACAAGTCGCTCCGACTTAGAAAAAGGGTCCTGTACTACTTTGGGGCGACCTGGAGGCGACTTGCATTGACTTCAATTATATGAAGTCCGTGCAAGTCGCGCCGAAGTCGCGGTGCACACTGTGCACCACGACTTCACAGGTCGCCCCTGGAAGTCGGATCGCGCCAGTCTGAATGGGCTGTAAAAATGGGAGTGTTGCTTGTTTTTATATCTGGCTGGTTGTGAGAAAATTAAAGAGATTCCATAGTTTTCAATGTAGTCTTGACCTGACCCATAGACCTGCAATGAGATAAAAGTGAAGTAAAGTATGGTTATTGTGCAGTACTACTAAGCAGGAATGTAGGAAGCAGAGCCTGGGTTTTTAATGGGCAAATATTACTGCTTCTTTGTACGCAATCATAAACTATACACAGAAGCTAGGTTTTTTTTTAAAGAAAACATTATTATTCATTGATAAGATTATTTACTTTAAACTGATCATATTCACTTATATATCTAATACTATACTTTCCCTCTAAATGACTCTGTCATAAGAAAAGTATGTGGGCTGCCATTGCTACCCTTCATTTGAGAATATTAGTTCCCTAGCTGTCTTTCTTTGACTTTAAAGCTAAATTCAGGGAATTTAGCTCCTTTGTAAAATGTCCAAGGAGCTGTATGACATCTCCTGGACTTATCTCTTTACATCTGACAGATTTATTGCACTACTTACAGAACTATTGGCTGTTCTTTTAGGAGCCCGATGCTAATGCTTCGGGTTTAAAGCCTCGTACACACGCACTGATTGTTGGCCGTGAATTTTCGGCCACCGCCCGATCGGCCGATTATCGGCTTGTTAGTATGATGCTTCCGACAACCGACTGCGACTTTTCGGCCGAACAAAATCTGATGTGCATGCTATAAAATTTTTGTTGGCCGTCAACAGAACGACCGATTGTTCTTCAGTCAGTACAGATTTCGGCAGACAAAAATGTGATGAGCAAGACTGGGCATGCTCAGAGAAGAAAAAACACACGGAAAGTAAACCAGAACATGACATCACTTCTGAAGTTGGTTTTTGTTGGCCGACAAAATTCGTGTGCAGTCTAGAGCACATTTCAACCAACACAACAACACTGGACAAAAGACGGCCGATTGGTCGGCCAACAATCGGTGCGTGTGTACGAGGCTTAAGTATCTTCAAAATTAGTCAGTGCAGCTGCTATGGTTTTCGGCCGAACAAAATCTGATGTGCATGCTATAAAATTTTTGTTGGACGTCAACAGAACGGCCGATTGTTCTTCAGTCAGTACAGATTTCGGCAGACAAAAATGTGATGAGCAAGACTGGGCATGCTCAGAGAAGAAAAAACACACGGAAAGTAAACCAGCACATGACATCACTTCTGAAGTTGGTTTTTGTTGGCCGACAAAATTCGTGTGCAGTCTAGAGCACATTTCAACCAACACAACAACACTGGACAAAAGACGGCCGATTGGTCGGCCAACAATCGGTGCGTGTGTACGAGGCTTAAGTATCTTCAAAATTAGTCAGTGCAGCTGCTATGCCTGCCCCTCCCCTACTCCTGTCCAATCACAGAAGGCTTTGTATTATGTGAACTCATTCATGAAATGCAAAGGTTTCTCTGAATGGGTAGCAGAGGGGAGAGGCAAGCTTAGCTGTTCTGTGTGCCTTTCTCTCCTCTCTCATAGCCCTGCTCCGGCAGAGCCATAAACCTGCCAGATATAAATAATAGAGATCATTGTAGAAGTTCATGTCATGCACCTCCTTGGACTTAACTCATAGTGTTTCCTACTCTTTTTACAAAGCGATGAACTCTTGTAATTCAGCTTTTATGCTTTTTGATTCTCTGACCCAGAACCAGTAAAGTGTTAAGTATTTCGGACACTTTTGTGGCACTCATTTAATAGCATGCTTGTCCCACATCTGTGAAGCCCCATACTTTTCTCAAGACAGAGTCACTTGTAGGATTTTTAGAATAAAACTTCTACCGTGAGGGAGCCATCTCTTAAATACAGGGAATGCTTAGCTAGTATAACATTAGTGCATATGGGTTTCATCTCTAGAAATTAAAAGGTCAGACTAAACTAGTATGGATGCTTTTTTTAAAGGCAGTTTTTGGGATCTTCTTTCTGATGTTATACTACTACTAACTTTTGCTTATGACACAAATGTATGTTTATTTAGAGGTGGAAATTCATAGAAGGATTGTTCCATCATAAAGAACAATCTGAACACACTGGCAACAGGAGCAGATGGCATGTCATGTTGGAAATTTTTAAAGCATGTACTTAGGCCATCATAACAGCATTGCTTCTCATATATTAAATGTAAAATTAGTAGTTGCGTCAATCAGAGTTTGGAAAAAGATTTGAGATTACTGGTGTAATCACTCAAGGCCATGTAGCAGCTGCAAAAGCAAACATAATCTTTGGATGACAACTTGTTTATTAAAGGGTTGGAAACTCCTACATACATTGAATAGGGTTAGGCCCCGTTCACACTGGGGCGACGCTACTTTGCCGGGTTACCTCATAGGTCGCGGCGCGCTGCTGGCACCGCGACCTCGGAGCGGCCGGCACGGACTTCATAACATTGAAGTCTATGCAGGTCGCTCCGGGTCGCCCCAAAGAAGCTCCGGACCCTTTTTCTAAGTCGGAGCGACTTGTGTCGCTCCTATTAGAACGGGTCCACAGCTTCCCTATGGCAGGCGACCTACGGCGACCTGTCAGGCGACCAGGTCGCCTGACAGGTCGCCCCAGTGTGAACGGGGGCTTAAAGTAGAACTATAGGCAAAACCTTTTTTTTTTTTTTTTTTTTTTTTTTTAATTTTGGATAAAGGAGGGTTAACCCCTGTAAGGTTTATTTTTTGCCATCTTTACCCTATTGGGGGGATTTAACTTCTCTTCTCTTCCTGTCCCACAGCCAAAACATGAAGTGAGATTGAATCTCTTCAAATTAGGTAATCTCTTGGGGACCACCAGGTTATCAGATATAGCGTCACCTTTGGAATATTTCCCATCTATTACTTTTTTGGGGACAACCCAAAACTGTTTAACCCTCTATTCTCTCCTAACCCCCTTCTTTGGAATCGTATTGTTGCTGTATTGTCTTCCTTTATATTGTAAAGGACTGCGCAGACTTGTTGGTGCTATATAAATCCTCTATAATAATCATCATTTGGGATTTCCTTATACTTTCAATGATAATGGTAAACAGGACAAAAAGAGAGGATGAAGCTCCCTAACGGGGGGACACAGACAGCAATAAAAACTGATAGGGGGTTCTAATCCATTTTCCTTCTATCCAAAACGAAAAAAAACGTTTTCGCCTTAAGTTATACTTTAACCGCTTCCGGACCGCCCGCCGTCGATTTACTGCGGCAGGGTGGCCCTGCTGCGCGAAACAACGTAGGTCTACGTCGGTCACGCGCCTGCAGCTACGGGGCAAGCGCGCGCCGCCGGTGGTGCGCTCCTGCCTCCACTTGACAGCGGGGACTCCGATGCACGGGGCAGGAAGCTCCGATTGCTGCCTGACACCCGCGATCGTTTCTCGCTTAGAGAGAACGGTCAGCTGACCATTCTCTCTGAAATGATCACAAAGCTCCTGTGATTCTTCTATATAGGATTACAGGTCTCTGTGATCATTTCACAAGCCCAACCCCCATACAGTAAGAAACACGCCCCTAGGTACACATTTAACCCCTTGATCACCCACAGTGTTAACCCCTTCCCTGCCAGTGTCATTATTACTGTAACAGTGCATATTTATAGAACCTATTATTGTAGTAATGTCACTGGTCCCCCCAAAAGTGTCAAAAATGTCAGTTAGGGGTCCGTTTTGTCCGCCGCAATGTTGCAGTCCCGCTAAAAATGGCAGATCGCCACCATTACTAGTAAAAGAAAAAAAAAAACAATAAAAATTACATAAATCTTTCCCGTAGTTAGTAGACGCGATAACTTTTGTGCAAACCAATCAAAATACGCTTATTGTGATTTTTATACCAAAAATATGAAGCAGAAAACAAATTGGCCTAAAATGTTAAAAAATTTAGATTTTTTAATTTATTTTTTTTGGGGGAATGTTATATAGCAGAAATTGAAAATATTTTCTTTTTTTTTCAGAATTGTCGCTCTTTTTTTGTTTATAGCGCAAAAAATAAAAATTGCAGAGGTGATCAAATACCACCAAAAGAAAGCTCTATTTGTGGGAAAAAAAGGACATCAATTTTGTTGGGGTACAGCGTCGCACGACCACACAATTGTCCGTTAAAATAACGCAGTGCCGAATCGCAAAATATGGCCTGGTCATCAAGGGGGAAAATCTTCCGGTCCAGAAGTGGTTAATGTATAAATTACACAAATGAACTGTTATTCTCAAGGGCTGTGTAAAGGATAAGATGCATACTATCAGTTTAGGAAGGGGTTCTTTATGATTAGAGTAATTAAAGGTAGTCATCAGTAAAAACTGAAAATGAAACCATAAAATGAATACAAAGACTATGACCTACATTCTCAGCACTTCCATGTTTCATGCAGACATTGATGTAATGTACCAGAGTAGCTCCATCTCCTTTATAATTCATTTGGTGAACTGAGAATGAGAGCTATTCTTAGCTTTACCCACTACTGGTTCCTTGCAGCTTCTCAAATACAGGAAGGCTGAAGTAAAAGAAATAATAATACTAGTACAAAGCCATGTTTACAAAGACCAATCAAAGTCAAATCTTCCTTTGATTGGAAACACAGAAATCTGAAGATTGAACCAAAGAAGCTTCAGGAAATACACTCCCAGGGACCCTCTGTGGAGGAGCTCAGATTAAAGTGTATGTAAGACCTAAAAAATAAATAAATAAAAAAACTTCACTTTCGTTCTTTGAAGGACACAGTTCCTGATATTCTTAACCATTGTGTTATACTGCCCCCTACAGGAGTAGGGCACTAGGCAGAAAAAGTCTGGCTATGCCCATGGGCAGTCCCAGGGGGGGTATACTCCCTCTCTCTGCTATAGGCAATCAGTTTATTTTTTCTGCCTAGTCAGGAGTAAAGACCTAGATCCCTGCTGAGATCTTTGGTCCTAGAAATTTTTTTTCTTTTTAGATTTTTCCTGTGAGATCTACAATCAACTGCCGGACTGGGCCACGGCCTGGATAATTTAGATCCACTGGCTAGCGAGCGCGCGTAGACCTCAGTTGGCCTGCGAGTTAAACACCTTGCGAGGTCGCATATGACTGGGTCTCGGCCCGAGTCACAGCGTTCCTCCTGGCCAACAGCCCACCCAGAGGGGTTCTGGGTTCCTGGTATGGTGAGTAGCTGTCCCCCCTCTCCCCCTGGAGGGTTTTGGGGTGGACGTGGGCCCCTCCTTGGGACAGTAAGACCACTGGGTTCCCCTCCTTCCCATCAGGCACTCCCCCTTGCCATTTTTTGCGATACAGCAATGTGTTACTTTAACTGACAATTGCGCACCACCCATGTGATACTGTAGCAAAATAAAATGTATATCCTTTTTACCTCAGAAATAGAGCTTTCTTCTGGTGGTATTTGATCACCACTGCGTTTTTTTCTTTTTTGTCCTTTAAACAAAAAGAAGACCAACAATTTAAAAAAAAAACAAAAAAAAAACAATATTTTTTACATTCTGCTATAAAGCATATCCAATAAAAAAAATATAAAAAAAATCTCATTTCATAATAAATTTAGGCCAATATGTATTCTGCTACATATTTTTGGTAAAAAAAAATCCTACAAGTGTCTACAAACTATAGAATATTTTTTTTTAATTTTTTTTTTTTTTACTAGTAATGACTGCAAACGGCGACCCATAGGGGGATTGCAGCGGACATCCTGACACTGACACTTTTTGGGGACCAGTGACACTAATACAGAGTCTGGTGCTAAATAATATGCACTGTCACTGTACTAATGACATTGGCTGGGAAGGGGTTAACATCAGGGGCAGTCAAAGGGTTAAAGCGGTTGTAAACCCGAAAAAAAAAAACCTGCAAGACAAAGGCATAATGAGCTAGTATGCATCGCATACTAGCTCATTATGTATTACTTACCTTAGAACAAAGCCCCGACACAGACCCCTGGACACCGCTGCAGGCGCTGCCATGATCCCTCGGCGTCTCTTCCGGGTTCGGCGGCTCCGGCGCTGTGATTGGCCGGAGCCGCGATGACGTCACTCCCGGGCATGCACGCGGGAGGGATTTTCCGGCAAGCTCCCAGCAAGGAAAGCTGAAGGTCCCCCCGGACCTTCAGAGTGCATGCGCCGCTCACGTGAGCGGCTGCATGCACTGCAAATATCTCCTAAACCGTGTCGGTTTAGGAGATATTAATTGTACCTACAGGTAAGCTTTATTATAGGCTTACCTGTAGTTAAAAGTGTAAAAAAGCGGGATACTACCGCTTTAACTGTGTGCCTAGCCAGTGTTTATGTGCACTGTGGGAGGTACTTTTCCTAGGATGGAATTTATGCAGGGACACAAATGCCATCCCTTCAGTCTTGTCCCTATGTAAACAAGGCAGATCGCCATTCTGCCTCTCTTCCTAACGATCAGCGGGTGCCGGAGGACATCGGGGACCGAGCACCCACCGATCGGCTTCCGCTGTGTGCAATCACAGTGGAAGTGAGACGCCGGCAGTGCGCATGTGTGCCCCCTACCCAGAAGTGCATATACTGTATATGTATGTATATATACGTGATCTGGTGCACAGGTGCCGCTCTGTAGCAATAAAACTGCTATAGGGTGGACCTGACGGGGTTAAAGCTGAAGTTTAGTTTGAATATCTCTACAGCTTTACACTCACCTATAATTAAATACGTCCCACATTATGGAGGCAGCTGGATCCTGGAGAAATCTTCACTGCAGGGATGCCTGCCCTCTTCTGTTACTGAACTTTCAGAGTTGCAGTGGTTAACAGCTTCAGTCTGTGAATGAGGGAGAGAATCCTATGTCTGATGAGACTCTCCCTGATTCCCCCAATCACAGATCATGGTACAAGCAGTGTAATCAGTGTAAGAACCTTTATCAATGAACAGGAAGGAGAGGGCGTTTTCCCGTCAGACCATCTGTACTGCTGTTCTGTCTGAAGGCCCGAATCTGTTAAAGGAGTTGTAAAGTCAGAAGGTTTTTTTATCTTAATGAATTTTATGCTTTAAGATAAAAAGCCTTCTGTGTGTAGCAACCTCCCCAGCACCCCCTAATACTTACCTGTGCCCCCTCTCTCTCTAGTTATGTCCACGAGTCCCTCGGCTGTCCTGGGACTCTCCCTCCTGATTGGCTGAGATACAGCCACAGCGCCATTGACTCCTCTGGCTGTCAAAGTCAGTGAGTCATTTAGGAGAGAGAGGAGGTGGGGCCGAACGGTGGCTCCATTTCTGAATGGACACACAGAGCTGCAGCTCAGCTCGGGTGCCCCCATAGCAAGCTGCTTGCTATGGGGGCACTCAACAGGAGGGAGGGGCCAGGAACACAGAAGAGGGATCGGAGAAGAGGAGGATCTGGGCTGCTCTGTGCAAAACCAAGTATAACATGTTTATTCATTTTTATTTTTTTTTCTTAAAACAAGACTTTACAATCACTTTAACCACTGCAGTGCTGGAAGTGCAGAGACAGAAAGAGAGCAGGCATCCCAGCAGTGAAGATTTCTGCCTGTACAATGTAGCAAATACTGTACTTAATTATAGGAAAGTGATGTGACTAAAGCTGTAGGGTTCGGGTTTTTTTTTTTCTTTAGCTAAATATCACCTTTAACTTTCTGATTAGTGTTGAACTTCTCTTTAACTTACAAAATTCAGCTGCAAGGGGCGTAATTGGCAAAATGGATAATGGAATAGAGAAAGCTTTTTATCCCTGTTGCTGAGTTTCCCTCACTTGCATTCTGGTGACATTAATAAGACAATATCTCTCTAACGCCTTGGATAGCAGTAACACGCATTTTGCTCCTTAACTACACTTTATTGTCAAAAGTATTGTGAGGCCTGCCTTTACACACACATGAACTTTAATGGCATCCCAGTCTTAATCCATAGGGTTCAATATTGAGTTTGACCACCCTTTGCAGCTATAACAGCTTCAACTCTTCTAGGAAGGCTGTCCACAAGGTTTAGGAGTGTGGGAATGTTTGATTATTCTTCCAGAAGCTCATTTGTGAGGCCATGCACTGATGTGAACGAGAAGGCCTGCTTCTCGGTCACCTCTATAATTCATCTCAAAGGTGTTCTATTGGGTTGAGGTCAGGACTCTGTGCAGGCCAGTCAAGTTCCTTCACCCCAAACCTTTAAAGACCTTGTTTGTGCACTGGTGCGTAGTCTTGTTGGAACAGGAAGGAACAGTTCCCACAAAGTTGGAAGCATGAAATTGTCCAATATTTCTTGGTATGTTGATGCCTTAAGAGTTCCCTTCACTGGAACTAAGGGGCCAGACCCAACCCCTGAAAAACAACCCCACACCATAATCCCCCCTTCACCAAATGATCTAGACCAGTGCACAAAGCAAGGTGCATAAAGAAATGGATGAGTTTGGGATGGAGGAACTTGACTGGCCTGCACAGAGTCCTGACCTAAACCCGATAGAATACCTTTGGGATGAATTAGAGCGGAGACTGTGAGCCAGGCCTTCTCATTCAGCATCAGTGCTTGACCCCGCAAATTTGCTTCTGGAAGAATGGTCAAACATTGCCATAGACACACTCCTAAACCTTGTGGACAGCCTTCCCAGAGGAGTTGAAGCTGTTATAGCTGCAAAGGGTGGGCCAACTCAATATTGAACCCTACAGGCTAAGACTGGAATGCCATTAAAATTCATGTAAAGGCAGCTGTCCCAATACTTTTGACAATATACTGTATATAACCACGGATTTTCCAGGCTTTCAAATGTATTTACATTTAACAAACAAATCCATTTTAGACTAGTAATTAAGCATGAAATCCTTTCTTTACATGACCAGGACCGTAAATAGACATTTATAGTGTGGACGTTTAGGGTTTCAGCTGGATTGCAGGAAAATTCAATATTTGTCCCACAATGTCAAATGTAAAGTGGAAACATTATTTTAAGTTTCCATTGTCCTTAGGCCAGTTAGGTACAAGGGATCTAGTGTGCTGAGATATGATAGATCTTTTACCAGACGTACAGTGAAAGGGTTAATAACCTCAGTTACTCTCCATTGGATTCTGACAATGGGACTGGTGAGTAAGTAAACGTGGAACATGAGCTGTAGCTTGAATTATTTAGGACTGAGGTTAAGTCACCTTGTTCTTTCTATTCTGCTGTGCTCTCCTCTCATATTTCATTCATTACGGATATGTGTTTTGGATCTCCAAATTATAGACGGTGTTTCATTGCTTCCCTCGGTATGGCAGAAGTGCCAGGCTGCTTTACACTTGTGCATGCTGGGCACTGACAGGCGTACATCATGTATTATTGTACTGCCTCAGCATGGAGTCCATGCTATGTTCTCTCACAGTGGTTTCTGAATCTCATATTACCAGAAATGGATAACATACGTACTGTATATCTGTAAAATGGAGCATTTCAGGCCACAATAAGGTCTTCGTTCCTAATGAAGTGATAAATCAAACACTGATGGCTGCAAGCATGACACGTCATGAAATGGAGAACATTTCCTTCCTACTCTCACTCCTATTCGTACTTTGTTATTGTTTTATATACTGATTCATTGATTTACAGAAATAGGAGAAAGGAACACTAGAGCAAAAAAGGAACCCGTGGTGGAGGTATTCTTATCAGCACTGGATACTGAAAGGTTTCTTTTAATAACACTCACATTTTCCTTATTCAAGCAATTTATGGCATTCTTTTAAGATGTTACATTGTTGATATTGCTTGTTATTGAAACTGTGGTCACTTGCACTGTGCTGTACATTATATATTCCACAATGCTCCACTGTATAAATTGTGTTGTTCTTTATATTCTAAGGCAGTGTTTCTCAACCTTTTTTTCAGTCAAGGCACCCTTTAAAATTATGGACAGTCTCAAAGCACCCCATTCTAAAATGTAAAAAACTATTCTAACAGTTTTACACAATGTAGCAACAGCCACACATAGGTAACTCAGTCCCGGTTCACACTTGTGCGATGCGGGAAGGCTGCGAATTTGCAGCCTGTTCCCGCATCGCATCTGCGCCTCTGGCAGTTCACACTGCCATATGTGATACGCAGGGGGTGTCAATTAAATGTTAACGACACCCCCAGTTTGATCGCATATCGCAGTGCGATCTGACAGTTCGCACAGGATGGAATCACACAAGTGTGAACCACTGTGCGATCCGATCCTGATGCGGCTGGAAAAAAGGGTCATGTGCGTGTTTGGTGCGGATACAGTGCGAATTCAGCCATACAAAGTGTATGGCTTAATTCGCATCCGCACATCCGATCGCATGTAATGAAGGAGCAGTGCGCTCCGATATTACATGCGATCGCCACACTCGCACAAATGTGAACCGGCCCTTAATGTTAGAGGTGATTCATTCTTCCAAAGCAAATACACTTTTGCACACTGGTACTGACTAGTATTCCAATGTTTATCTTCTCCCTCAATTTCTCTCTATCACTCAGCTAATGTGACCCCAATGCTGAGGGAGAGGGGCAGAGGAGGGTCAAACAAGGATGCTTTGGAGGCAACAGACGTCCTCCTTATCAACTGGTGACCTCTTTGGTTGTTAGGATGCCAGTGTCTAATCGTAATGAGAAATAATGAAAACCCGGGGCTTTGTGTAACTAAAGGACAGGCTTGATCCAGCTGCTGGCTTTTCTACAATTTTTGATCAATTTTTAGGCATTTTGCCAAGGCACCCCTGAGGAAACCTCAAGGCACCCTGGTTGAAAAAGGCTGTTCTAAGGGTCCTTTCACATGGGCTGTTCGATCAGGTCCGCCTGTCAATTTTATAGGCGGACCTCATCGGACCCTGCAGTCTCCTCTATGGACTAACGGATGTCAGTGGACACATGTCTGCTGACACCCTCCACCATCCGATCTGATCCTGCGGGCAAAAAATAGATGGATGGTGGTCCTATTTTCCATCAGTCTGGCAGATCAGATAGGATAAGATGTAAATGGCCAGGCAGTCTGTTTCCATCCGATTTCACAATAGAGGAGAGCAGGACTGTGTCTGCTCTGCACAGTGAGCGGATACGGACCTGTCATCCGCCTGCTCAGCGGAATCTGTAACACCTAGGTGTTTGTGTGAAAGGACCCTAAATGCTCAGCTGTAAAGAGCTGTGTATAATGTTATCTTATAGATTTTTTTGACTGGGTGACTAAAATAATAGACGGTGGAGGTGCAGTAGACATTGCATATCTAGATTTTAGTAAGGCTTTTGACACTGTCCCACATAGAAGACTTATCAATAAACTACAGTCATTGAGCATGGACTCCCATATTGTTGAGTGGATTAGGCAGTGGCTGAGTGACAGACAACAGAGGGTTGTAGTCAATGGAGAACATTCAGAACCAGGTCATGTTACCAGTGGGGTACCTCACGGATCTGTACTGGGACCAATTTTGTTTAATATCTTCATAAGTGATATTGCAAAAGGCCTCGATGGTAAGGTTTGTCTTTTTGCTGATGACACAAAGATATGTAACAGGGTTGATGTTCCTGGAGGGAAACGCCAAATGGAAAAGGATTTAGGAAAACTAGAAGAATGGTCAGAACTCTGGCAACTGAAATTTAATGTGGATAAGTGCAAGATAATGCACCTGGGACGTAAAAACCCAAGGGCAGAATATAGAATATTTGACACAGTCCTGACCTCAGTATCTGAGGAAAGGGATTTAGGAGTAATTATTTCAGAAGACTTAAAGGTGGGAAGACAATGTAATAGAGCAGCACGAAATGCCAGCAGAATGCTTGGATGTATAGGGAGAGGTATAAGCAGTAGAAAGAGAGAAGTGCTTATGCCGCTGTACAGAACACTGGTGAGACCTCACTTGGAGTATTGTGCGCAGTACTGGAGGCCATATCTCCAGAAGGATATAGATACTCTAGAGAGAGTTCAGAGAAGAGCTACTAAACTAGTACATGGATTGCAGGAAAAAACTTACCAGGAAAGGTTAAAGGACCTTAACATGTATAGCTTGGAAGAAAGAAGAGACAGAGGGGATATGATAGAAACTTTTAAATACATAAAGGGAATAAACTCGGTAAAGGAGGAGAGCATATTTAAAAGAAGAAAAACTACCACAAGAGGACACAGTTTTAAATTAGAGGGGCAAAGGTTTAAAAGTAATATGAGGAAGTATTACTTTACTGAGAGAGTAGTGGATGCATGGAATAACCTTCCTGCAGAAGTGGTAGCTGCAAATACAGTGAAGGAGTTTAAGCATGCATGGGATAGGCATAAGGCTATCCTTCATATAAGATAGGGCCAGGGACTATTCATAGGATTCAGATATATTGGGCAGACTAGATGGGCCAAATGGTTCTTATCTGCCGACACATTCTATGTTTCTATGTAATTCACACTTCTTAATAAATAAAAAGAGTGCGCAAAACCTCTAGCCTTAAAAATCACACTGAAAGCAAAGAATAAAGTGATACAAATAATATCAGCATTACCAAATAAACCCACCTATAAAGTGGAAAAATAAAGGCATGTTCAGTATAAATCAAACATTGATATAACAGAAATGAAAGTCCACTCCTAAACAGATACTTCTTGGTTGTGAACATTGTGCAGTGTATTTTCATATTTCACACTGCTTTACTATATAAATGGTGCTTTAAATTATATAATTCACACTGCCATAGGCGTGCGCACGGGGTGTGCCGGGTGTGCCCAGGCACACCCTAATCACCCTCCCCTGTCCAGGGTCGGCAAGGTGTCTGCACACGGACACTGGTGTCCATGAGCGGTCCTTGCCGAGTCCGTCGCCACCACTGACTTTTTCAGTCGAGTCTCACTGTCTGAGACTCTTCCCGACTCTTCCTTTCACTGAAAAAAATAGCTGCTCCGCCTCTCTGCTGCCTCCTCAGCCAATGGGAACAAAGTGTACACGCCCCCTTCCCCAGCGCGCCTTGTTCGATATCTGAGCAGGAGATGCTGACTGCTGGAGAGGAGAGGAGAGTACAGTACACAGTCTGTAGCCTTTAGAAGAAGGTAAGTTGGGGAAGATAATCTAAATGTATTTTTTGCCAGTACTTACCCTGCCGAGGAGGGGGAGGGGCTGTGTTTTCTCTTCCTGTCTCTGAGTCAGTTAGTTGTTTTTTTCTGTGAGGAGCAGAGCAGTGCACTGATTCTGGAGAGAGGATATTCTCTAAACTTCTCCCCCAATCATCTCTGCTACACCTCCCTACTCATTACCTGCCCACCTCCTCCTCTTCTGCATTACCACATCCAATGTCAGTGAGCTGCTGGAGCACTGCAAGTACCAGCATGCCAGGAAATTGGGGCAGCAGCAGTGTATTTAATCAAGCTGATGTT
Organism: Pelophylax lessonae; assembly: GCF_965119305.1. Lineage (NCBI taxonomy): Eukaryota > Metazoa > Chordata > Amphibia > Anura > Ranidae > Pelophylax > Pelophylax lessonae. Next base: position 307,141,558 of record NC_138768.1, read on the forward strand.
TAAATGGAAAGTGCTGGTGTGTATGTGTCTACTGTGTATGTGTATACTGTGTATGTATACTGTGTATATGTATAATGTGTGTGTATACTGTGTATGTGTACACTTTGTATGTATTCTGTGTATATGTATACTGTATGTGTGTATATGTATACTGTGTATATGTATACTGTGTGTGTGTGTATACTGTGTATATGTATACTGTGTGTGTGTATACTGTGTGTGTGTGTATACTGTGTATGTGTATACTGTGTGTGTATACTGTGTATATGTATACTGTGTGTGTGTATACTGTGTATGTATACTGTGTATATGTATACTGTGTGTGTGTATACTGTGTGTGTGTATACTGTGTGTGTGTATACTGTGTGTGTGTATACTGTGTATGTGTTTACTGTGTGTGTATACTGTGTATATGTATACTGTGTATGTATACTGTGTATATGTATACTGTGTATATGTATACTGTGTGTGTGTATACTGTGTATGTGTATACTGTGTATGTGTATACTGTGTGTGTGTGTATACTGTATGTGTGTATACTTTGTCTGTGTATACTGTGTGTGTGTGTGTATACTGTGTGTGTGTGTGTATACTGTGTGTGTGTGTATACTGTGTGTGTGTATACTGTGTGTGTGTTTGTGTGTATGTATGTGTGTATATATATATATATATATATATATATACTGTTCAAATCAATATGAACCCAAGGTTGGCCCAAAAAGTGTGTGTGTTGTTATATATATATATATATATATATATATATATATATACACACACACACGCGCACACACGCACGTGCGCGCGCACCTGTTTGAGCTTTGGTTTGAGGTGCACACCCTAATGCCATAGGCTGCGCACGCCTATGCACACTGCGCTCGTCTTTATAAAGCCCACACTGCACGGTGTTAGACATAATGCTGTACATCTTATATTCTGTGCTACTGTAAGCTGTATACACTGTACTTTGAATTATACACTCCACAGTTCTCAACTACATAAACTATAGCTATACTATGTTATAAACTCTGAAGTGCTTTGCTGTATATATTTTACTGTGTATTATATACTACACATCTGATGTACACTATTTACTCAACATATTTACACAGTATGTATGCATTGTACATTATGATCATATCATTGAGCTGAGCCTTTGTACATATTATACTGTGTTTGAAAAGGACACACTTTGGCTACTTTTCTGAACCCTGTTTATTCCACCCATTCCAAGTCACCAGGTATAAGGTTTCCTTGTTCATCGTGGTCCATACCCCCACCCTGTGCGCCAAATTCTTACAGATTTGCTTGTTATTATTCCCAAAATGTTGATTTCACTTTTGCGTAGTCATTTATCAGTACAATATTCACTTTTCGCATAAATCTTTTATGACGCTATACAATTTGTGCTGTAAGGCTAGGTTTACACATGTCCGGCTGCGGCTTGCAGACCGTTTTTAAAAGGAGTCTGGTGCAGTTTTGTTCACAGGTTCAAGTGCGATTCAGGTGCAAACTTTTACTTGAATTTACACCTATAACAGGCCTAAAATCTTGCAGGGCTCTTTTTAAAAATGGACTGCAGTAGTCCCGGACATGTGTGAACCGGCTCCATTGCAGGCCGGTCGGGTTCACGTTATGTGAATCGGATGCGGTTCAAAACACATCCGCAGTCTTAGTTTATATTTTACGTTTTTTGGGGAAGAGTGACCTTCTGTCAAGTTTTTGTTGCTAAAAAAAAGGTCTAACAATCAATCTATCAATTTTTGTTGCCATACAAAAAAGAAAAAAAACCTTTTTCTAAAGCCTAGTACACACTAAGAGGTTTTTTTTTTCATTCATTCCAGCGGGCTAAACGAGAAAAAAACTGAAAAGCTCGGGAGGAGCTGCTGTACTAACTATCTGATAATAGTAGTGATCTCACCCGCTGAGCTATTGTATTCTGACAGGGGGATGCCACCCCCCTCCAGAACACATCAGTCATTGGCTGAGAGCACTGATCAGGTGACCTTTTTCAGTCATGCCCCTTTCGACACAAGCCGGACGGTTTCTATGGAACCAGCCGGTACCGTCTGACATTCAGGCCATGGTGTATGCCCCTTTAGTATCATCACACAAACAAAACAACAACCTACTCTTTAGTAAAATGTAGTCCAATCATAAGTTTTTATTGCTGTCTGTGTCCCTATTAAGGAACTTCTCCCCTTTTTGTGCTAAGCAAATGTCACTGAGAAAGAAAGTGAAGGTAAATCCAAGATTTTGGAGTTGCTCAGAGAACAAGAGCACATGTACCAGGGACAACTGCCTAAGAGGGGAATTCCTGTTGTGTCTTTGGGGCAGGAATTGAAGGGAGATTTTCCCAATAATGCACAGAAAGCAAAAAATAACCTGACTCATGTTTTAACACTTCCTAATCTATCCAAAATTAAAAAAAAAAAAATGTTTTGACTGTACATGCACTTTAAAGCGGAGTTCTGACCACATACGCATTTTTTAGCTAAAAATACCCCCCTAATCCTAAACTAACTCCAATTTCACTAACACTAACCCCACATTACAGTAGTGTACAGTAAATTAATATAGATAAAATCTTACCTTTAAAATTGATTGAAGAACGCGGCCATCTCCGGTGTGGGCGTCTGAAACCGCTGTGTCCCCCGCTGTGTCCTTCTTCCTGGTTTCAGCTACCCAGAATGCCGATCGCAATCTCGCGCATGTGCTGTAGATTGCGATCGGCAATCAGAGTAGCGGTATTTTACAGGCTTATCTAAATGTTGTGCAGCAAACTTTACAAGAGCTTCAACATGCTTTTTCTAAGACAATGGAGTCTTGCGTGGTGAGCGTGCATACAGGCCATGGTGGTTGAGTGCATTACTTATTGTTTTCTTTGAAACAATTGTACCTGCTAATTCCAGGTCTTTCTGAAGCTCTTCACAAGTGGTCCTTGGCTCTTTGACAACTCTTCTGATAATTATTTTCACTCCTCACTTGTCAGAAATCTTGCGAGAAGCACCTGGTCTTGGCCGGTTTATGGTGAAATGATGTTCTTTCCACTTCTGGATTATGGCCCCAACAGTACTCACTGGATCATTCGGAAGTTTAGAAATCCTTCTGTAACCAAGATATAAAAGAATAACCCCTGCGCTATCTTGAAAAAAGTGAAGAAATAATGAAAGGAATATTAAAGCTGCAACCACCAGTCAGCACATACTAGGCTGAGAAAATTAGATAAAAAAGAAGATAGGTGCTGCGCTAAATTTGATAAGTGATGTACCCTAATACAAACGTGGAAAGTGATATAAATCAGGTAGATGTGTGTGAGGACATCAAATCAAGAGTGATGTTGACAAGTGACTCATATAAACAAACAGATTGATACCAGGTGAAATAATGCATAAAAAATATACAAGGTCACATTGTGACCAGGGAAATCCTAAAACCCTGACCTGATGAAAACAGCACTGCCTACAGGATTTGCATTGACTATCAGCTTGGGTCGATCTAACATCTGCCAAAGAAGTTTGACCATACAGAGGATTTCTCCCCCGTTTCCAAACATCATTGCCAGTGGATTTGCTTTATGCTGTTACCTTACAGCAGTAAGGTAAGGGTGTAGTACAACCAGAGAAGACCTCCTCTCCCTGCACCTTCCCTTGCTTTGCCTGGTGTTGGGATTAACCGGTTCCGGACCGCCCACCGCATATATACTGCGGCAGGCTGGCCCTCCTGCATGAACCGACGTAGGGCTACGTCGGTCGCACGCCTGCAGCTAGGGGGCGAGCACGCGCCGCCGGCAGCGTGCTCGCACCCCCACTTGGCAGCGGGGCAGGCGGCTCCGATTGCTGCCTGGCACCCACGATCGCTCCCCGCTGAGAGAGAACAACGGTCAGCTGACACTTCTCTCTGAAATGATCACAGAGCTCCTGTGATCCTTCTATATAGGATCACAGGTCTCTATGGTCATTACATAAGTCCCGCTCCCATACAGTTAGAATCACTCCCCTAGGCTCACATTTAACCCCATGATCACCCACAGTGTTACCCCCTTCCCTGCCAATGTCATTATTACAGTAACCGTGCATATTTTTAGCACTGATTACTGTAGTAATGTCACTGGTCCCCCCAAAAATGTCAGTTAGGGGTCCGATCTGTCCGCCGCAATGTCACAGTCCAGCTAAAAATCGCAGATCGCCGCCATTACTAGTTTAAAAAAAAAACAATAAAAATGACATAAATCTTTCCTGTAGTTAGTAGACCCGATAACTTTTGCGCAAACCAATCAAAATACGGTTATTGCGATTTTATTTTACCAAAAATATGTAGCAGAAAACAAATTGGCCTAAAATGTTAAAAAAAATTTGATTTTTAAATATTTTTTTTTTGGGGAATATTATATAGCAGAAAGTGAAAAATATAGTTTTTTTTTTTTTCTTTTGTTTATAGCGCAAAAAATAAAAACCGCAGAGGTGATCAAATAACACCAAAAGAAAGCTCTATTTGTGGGGGAAAAAAAAGGATATTTTTTTTTTTGGTACGTCTCACACCCGCGCAATTGTCCGTTAAAGTATCACAGTGCCGAATTGCAAAATATGGCCTGGTCATTAAGGGCTCTTTCACACGGCCGCTCAGTTTTTTATCTCCGCTGCGACACTTTTTTTTTTTTTTTTCACGGACACGGATGACACTTGTGTCATCTGCTCTGTATGTCCGCATATCATCCCATCCGTTTGCGGATGATATACGGACATAATGTAAGTCTATGGGGATTGCGGATGTCAACGGATGACACCGCTGACATCCGATTTTGCATCAGTTCCGTTTTTTTAACGGAGGAAAAATAGGGTTCTGTTCCATTCCAAAAAACAGAACAGAACTGAAAGGACGCAAATCGGATGTCAGCGGATGGTCATCCGCTGTCATCCGCAATCCCATTGACATGCATTATGTCCGTATATCACCCGCAAACGGATGGGGTGATTTACGGACATACGGAACGTCCGTGTGAAAGAGCCCTTAGGGGGAAAATCTTCTGGCCCAGAAGTGGTTCATTTACTTCACCACTAGTAAGATCATTGGGTGTCCCATTGTTTATATCCCAAGATCTGTTGGATCTGATTCACCTTCTGGATTGACAACTTATACATGTTATATGGACACTTTATGATTGTACAGTTTGTGGGATTCACATTTATTGATTATGAGATTTTTCACTTAATATTGTGATCTTCACTTGTTTGTTCATTTCACCTTTTAAATTGTTTTTAAGGATACTCCTTGTATATTTTTATGCATTTTTTCACCTGGTATCAATCTTTTTGTTTATATGAGTCACTTGTCAACATCACTCTTCATTTGATGTCCTCACACTATATCACTTCCACGTTTGTATTGGGTTATATCACTTATCAGATTTAGCGCAGCACTTATCTTTCCTTTTTTACCTCTGTAACCAAGGCCATCAATATGTTTTGCAACAATAAGGTGCAAAGGTCTTGAGAGAGCTCTTTTCTTTTACCCATCATGAGATGTTTCTTGTGTGACACCTTGGTAATGAGACACCTTTTTTTTGGCCATCAGTTGAGACTGAACCAGCTGATATTAATTTGCACTGACAAGGGGCAGGATTGCTTTCTAATTACTGATAGATTTCAGCTGGTTCCTTGGCTTTCCATGCATTTTTAACCACTTGCCGACCAGTCACGTTGACTGTACTGCGGCAAAGTGGTTCGTTATCGTCTGGCGACGTAGACCTACGTCACCAGACATTCCCCTCTCTTGGCAGCTCGCTCCCGCTGTATTCAGTTACAGCGGGAGTCGGGCCAGGGGAGGAGCGGCGGTGATCACCGCCACTCTTCCCTGATCGGGGATCTAGTGTGGAAATCCACGCGCTTGTGTAAACAAAGCAGGCGGATCTCCTAAGTGACAGGCAGGGTCAGATTGCAGGGTTCAGCATAGCTGAACCTGCGATCTGTCCCTGTGTCACTCAGTCACCTCCCCCCCCATACACGTTAGTAAGCACCAGGCATACATTAACCCCTCCCTCTCCAATAAAAATTAACCCCTTCCCTGCCAGTGTCATTTTTACAGTAACAGTGCATATGTATAGCACTGATTACTGTAGTAATGTCACTGGTACCCCCAAAAGTGTCAAAAATGTCAGTCAAGGGTCCGATCTGTCCGCTGCAATGTCGCAGTCCCGCAAAAAAAATCGCAGATTGCCGCCATTACTCGTTAAAAAAAAAAAACACCAAAAATGGCAGAAATCTTTCCCTTAGTTAGTAAACGCAATAACTTTTGCGCAAACCAAGCAAAATACGCTTATTGCGATTTTTTTTTTTTTTTACCAAAAATATGTAGCAGAAAATAAATTGGCCTAAAATTATAAAAAATTTTGATTTTTACATTTTTTGGGGGGGGAATTTCATATAAAAAAATGTGAAAAATATTGTTATTTTTTCAAAATTGTCGCTCTTCTTTTGTTTATAGCGCAAAAAGTAAAAAATCGCACAGGTGATCAAATACCACCAAAAGAAAGCTCTATTTGTGGGGAAATAAAGGACATACATTTAATTTGGGTACAGCATTGCACGATCGCGCAATTGTCCGTTAAAATAACACAGTGCCGAATCGCAAAATATGGCCTGGTCAGGAATGGGGTAAAACCTTCCGGTCATAAAGCGGTTAAAAATACGCTCATTGAGAATTTTTTTGTCAAAGACATGTAGCTAAATACATTTTGGCCTAAAAATATGACAAAAATTGAATATATTGGATATTTTTTAACTGTCAAAGTAGAAAAATATTGTTTTTTTTTTTCAAAATTGTCGCATTTTTTAATTAATATTGCAAAAAATGAAAATCGCACAGGTGATCAAATACCACCAAAATAAAGCTCTATTTGTGGGAAAAAAAGGACGTAAATTTAGTTTGGGTACAGCGTTGCATGACCGCGCAATTGTCAGTTAAATTCACACAGTGCCGAATCGCAAAAGGTGGCCTGGACGTAAGACAGCAAAATCCTCCGGTGGTAAAGTGGTTAATCCTCCCTTTTTCCATGTCTTCAATACTTTTTCCCTGTGCCATTCGATTTCATTACACATAACTTCATTTCTGAACGTATTTGTTTTGGTTTCTTTGTATGTATAGATTGAATGGGTTGTTACTGACATGTGGTGAAAACTTCATGCCAATAGCACCTTTAGAAATATACAGTATTTACCTAGAAAAATGGTGACATTTTCAATACTTAATTTACCCGCTGTATCTGAATATTCTTTGTAGGTTCTACGGAGCCATGTCATGGTGCGTGTTGGGGGAGGATGGGACACTCTAGAACATTATCTGGACAAGCACGATCCCTGCAGGTGTCAGTTTGCTTGTAAGTATCATGCCAATAAAAGGTTACATAAGCCTTTCTTAGAACCTTAGTGTACTAGGTTACAAAACAGTTTTTCCCATAAGTATTTAAATGAATTTTTAAAAGTACAACATTCCAAACAAGATCCTATACATAATAACACATGGATGCGTGTACAGATTGGTAAGGCATAGAATCAGGTTAAAGTGACAACACATATAAACAGGCTTGAGAAAGAGCTAGGGGTCCCCCTAGGAAGGTATAAGGTACAGTGGATATGGTCCTATTCTGTACGTATATTAAGGAAAAAAGGTTGGGACTTTAAATGAGGTGCATGAGTATTGTTTATTAGGGCCGGTTGTTCTCATGCACGTCATTCAAAGTCCCAACCTTTTTTCCTTAATTTCCATCACAGGGATAGAGACGCATTGCTTTACCCGGCTTGTGTCTCATTTATAGTCCCAAACTGCCTTTACTTTACATGCTGTACATACATTGGCCATATTTGCCTTCAGTTTGTTAGGGCGGGGGGTAATAAATTAGAGGCTTAAACCGTTTATGGATGACAAGGGTGAGTTTGGCTGAAGTTCCTGCCAATTAGTACCCTGGGTTGTGAGAAAAACGGTTGATATGAGAAGGGAAAAAGGTGGAGTGAGATGTGGATGAAAGGATGGGCATGGGAGTCACGGAGAGCCAGGATACAATAGCAAAGGGGAGGAAAAGAGAAAAAAAGTGGGATGAAGGGAAGGGTGATAGGGAATGGGTAGAACTGTGATATGAGGGTATATAGAATGGGGTGGACCCGTATCTAAGCACTTTTTAACATTTCTTTTTTATTTCAAAACTTTTTTTATTACAATATCCAGAGTTCTAAACTTTTGAACAATGGTTGGTGTAAAACATGTGTGGACCCCACTACATAATAAGTATACACAGTTTATCCTCTCCCTCGGCGCCGGCATCACTTCTGTGGGCACCCGGCTGTGACAGTTTGCGGCTTCACAGCCGGGTACCCACTGCGCATGCGTGAGTCGCGCTGCGCGTCTTGATTGGCCGGCAATCTTCTGGGACCTCTGACATGTCCCAGAAGATTGCAGGGAGGGAGGGGGAGAGGAGAACTGCCGCTCAGGGCGCCGCGGCGCTCCGAGCGGAAGTGGGAGCGGGTACCTGTCAAAACTAGGTACCCGCTCCCCCCCCCAAAAAAATGACAAATGTGGCATGTCAGGGGGTTAGAATACCTAAAGCGGAATTTCCACTTTTGGGTGGAACTCCGCTTTAAAAAAGGAGAGTGACAAGAAAAGTGACAAGAAAATCAAAAGGAAGGATATTTGCAATTGGAAGGGGTAGCCAAGGTCTACATCAAGCATACACATGAGTGACAAACAGAAAATGATTGTCAGAGCATTTCTTCTATCAGTGAGTCAAGAATTGTTAATTAATCTGTATCCTGCCCCCTGCACACACATCACTCCCCAATACCCAGAGCTCTCTAGCCTGTTTTACATCAGAGGAGGATGTATATTAACCAATCCATGACCAGTCCACAGTATATGTGTATTAACCCATCTGCAATGTATGTGCATTACCTCTCAGTAATCAGTCAGCTCAGTGACCAATCACCCCCCATCCCCTTGGCTTTTAAGTGTTAACCCCTCATTGACCTATCTGCAGTGTATGTGATATGCTTCAATAGCATGTGTATTAACCCCTCAGTGTTAAATATTCAGTGTGTGTGTTTGCTTTAATTACTTAATAACCTGTCCACAATCAATCATGACATTATGACCACCCACCATAACCCCTGAAGGTGTGGACTCCACTAGACCTCTGAAGGTATGCTGTTGTATCTGGCACCAAGCTGTCAGTGGCAGATTCTTTACGTCCGTGGATCACACTTGTTTTCCTGCACATCCCACCGATGCTTGATTGAATTGAGATCTGGATAATTAGAAGGCCAAGTCAAAACCTCAAACTCATTGTTGTGTTCCTTAAACCATTCTTGAATTCATCAGACCGGGCCACTTTCTTCCAAGTTTGTTGCTCATGTGCCCATTGTAAGGGCTTTTGGCTGGAGACACGGTCCAGTACAGGCACCCTGACCGATCTGCGGCTAGGCAGTCCCAATACACCACAAACTGTGATGCACTGCGTGTTCTGACACCTTTCTATCAGAACCAGCATTAATGTATTCATCAACTTGAACTACAGTAGCTCTTCTTTTAGATCAGACCACAAACGCCAGCCTTTGCTCCCCACATGCATTAGGCTCCTTTCACACACTCCGTCCGTTGGACGGAGTCCGTTTTTCTCAGCGGGGGATCGAGCCGCCGATCCCCCGCTGAGCAGCAGGAGGACAGCTGTGTCTCTGTGCTGTGTGCGGAGACACAGCTGTCAGTTCCCCATGCATCTCTATGGGGGAAATCGGATGGGAACGGACCGTCGGTCCGTTCTCATCCGTTGCCATCCGATCCGCTGGACGGATGGAAAATAGGGTTTCCATCCGTCCAGATTTGACGGATCGGATTGGGTCGGATGTCAGCGGACATGTCTCCGCTGACATCCGATGCCCCATAGGAATGCATGGGGGGACCGTTCAGATCCGCCAAAAAAACGGACAGGCAGATCTGAACGGTCCAGCTGTGTGAAAGGGGCCTTATCGAACCCTGGCCGCCCATGACTCTGTCACCAGTTCATCTGTTTTCCTTACTTGGATGACTTTTGATAGATCTTGACCACTGCAGGCAGAGAACATCCCACAAGAGCTGCAGTTTTGGAGATTTGTTGACTCTAGCTATTACAATTTAGTCACACAAATCCGTATGCTTGCCCATTTTTTCTACTTTTAACACATCAACATCAGGGACAACATGTTCACTTGCTGCCTATCCTACCCACTTTTAGATGCCATTGTAATGAGATAATCAGTGTTATTCACTCTAAATTTCACTGATTATAAAGTTATGGCTGATCGGTGTATAAGCGATAACTCCCTAGAGCCAGGTCAGATGCGTTAGCCACTCAGCTGCCATTACTCTTCGCTTATGTGATAACTCTTTATCATCCAGTCCATCCACATGTGCATCAGCTCTTCAAGACTTAGCCCCTCACATGTATCTTAACCACTCAGAGTCCAGTAACCAGCTTATGTAGGTTAACACCTCTGCACCCAGTGGATGTGCTTTAACCTCCAAGCACCTATTCTTCTGCTTATATTCATTTACCCGTTAGCTGCCAAAACCCAGTGCATGTACATTTACTGCTCAGCAACCGGTACCCTGCGCATGTGTAATAACCTTCTTTGTCCAGGACATGTGTGTTACCCCCTCAGCACTCTCCAGCATATGTGCAATAAAAAGATTTTCAGTGCACCATACCAAATATCTTCTATCACTAATTTTGGCCCAGTGCTAATCTTAGCTCCACTGCCCCATTTTCTCATTTCTTCCTCTCCTGGCAAATACTGCCTGCTGTTATACCCTGGATACTCCTATCCTACAGATCCTGCCCTCTCTCATACCCAATGTTCTCCTCTCCCGTGCATACTGCCTTCTGTTATACCCAATACACTTCTCTCCTGGCAAATACTGCCTGCTCTTATCCCTCCACACTCCTCTTCTGCACATCCTGCCGTCTGTCATACCCCCTGCACTCCTCTCCTACACATCCTGCCCTCTTTCATACCCAATGTTCTCCTCTCCTGCACATCCTGCTCTCTAACATACCCTCTGCGCTCCTCTCCAGCACATCCTGCCCTCTGTCATGCAATGTTCTCCTCTCCTGCACATCCTGCCCTCTGTCATACCCTTTGCTTTTATACATGGTGTACTCTCCTCCTGCATCCATTACTACTTGGAATATTCTCTGCACTTTTCTCCTGCACATACTGCCTTCTGTCATACCCAATACACTTCTCTCCTGGCAAATACTGCCTGCTGTTGGACCCTCCACATTCTTCTCCTGCACATCCTGTCCTCTGTCATACCCAATGTTCTCTCCTGCACACCCTGCCCTCTGTCATACCCAATGTTCTCTCCTGCACACCCTGCCCTCTGTCATACCCAATGTTCTCTCCTGCACACCCTGCTCTCTGTCATACCCAATGTTCTCTCCTGCACACCCTGCTCTCTGTCATACCCAATGTTCTCTCCTGCACATCCTGCCCTCTGTCATACCCAATGCTCTCTCCTGCACACCCTGCCCTCTGTCATACCCAATGTTCTCTCCTGCACATCCTGTCCTCTGTCATACCCAATGTTCTCTCCTGCACATCCTGCCCTCTGTCATACCCAATGTTCTCTCATGCACATCCTGACCTATCATACCCAATGTTCTCTCCTTCACATCCTGCCCTCTGTCATACCCAATGTTCTCTCCTGCACACCCTGCCCTCTGTCATACCCAATGTTCTCTCCTGCACACCCTGCCCTCTGTCATACCCAATGTTCTCTCCTGCACACCCTGCTCTCTGTCATACCCAATGTTCTCTCCTGCACACCCTGCTCTCTGTCATACCCAATGTTCTCTCCTGCACACCCTGCCCTCTGTCATACCCAATGTTCTCTCCTGCACACCCTGCTCTCTGTCATACCCAATGTTCTCTCCTGCACATCCTGCCCTCTGTCATACCCAATGTTCTCTCCCGCACATCCTGCCCTCTATTATACTCAATGCTCTCCTCTCTTGTACATCCTGCCCTCTATTATACTCAATGCTCTTCTCTCCTGCACATCCTGCCCTCTATTATACTCAATGCTCTCCTCTCCTGCGCATCCTGCCCCCTGTCTTACCCTCTGCAATCCTCTCCTGCACATCCTGCCCTCTGTCATACACAATGCTCTCCTCTCCTGCAAATATTGCACCCTGCCACACCTCCTGCCCTCCTCTACTGCACATAATGCACCCTGTCACACCCTCTGCCCTCGTTTACTGCACATACTGTCTGCTATCGCACCCCTCTATTCCTCTACAGTGCATACTGCCATCTATCTAGCTTTGTTATATCCCAAACCTTTGCCATTCTTGAAGGGGCACACTTTTGCTAGTATATATAGAAATCATGTAGCAGTGTTCCAGATATTATATAGATAATTAAAAAAAACTGATAATTTAAAAAACTTTAAGAAGTAAATTATGCTTGTAAGCTCAGACATGTAGAAACTGAATGGCAACCAAGAAACTGGGTCACCTACAGTCTGTACGATGTACACTGTTCAAAAAAATTAAAGGAACACTTTGAAAATACATCAGATCTCAATGGGCAAAAATATCATGCTGGATATCTATACTGATATGAACTGGATAATGTGTTAGGAATGAAAGGATTCCACGTCATTTAATGGAAATGAAAATTATCAACCTACACAGGGCTTAATTCAAAGACACGCCGAAAATTAAAGTGAAAATAGGATGCAGCAGGCTAGTCCATTTTGCTGAAATTCCATTGCAGCAACTCATAATGATACTCAGTAGTTTGTATGGCCCCCACATGCTTGTATGCATGTCTGACAATGTCGGGGCATGCTCCTTTTGAGACGACGGATGATGTCTTGGGGTATTTCCTCCCAGATCTGGACTAGGGCATCACTGAGCTCCTGAACAGACTGAGGTGCAACCTGGTGGCATCAGATGGACCAAAACATAATGTCCCAGAGGTATTCTATTGGATTTAGGTCAAGCAAGTGTGGGGGCCATTCAATGGTATCAATTCCTTCATCCCCCAGGAACTGGCTGCATACTTTCCCCACATAAGGCCAGGCATTGTCGTGCACCAGGAGGAACCCAGGACCCACTGCACCAGCATAGGGTCTGACAATGGGTCCAAGGATTTCATCCCGATACCTAATGGCAGTCAGGGTGGCATTGTCTAGCCTGTAGAGGTCTGCGCATCCCTCCATGGATATGCCTCCCCCGACCATCACTGACCCACCACCAAACCAGTCATGCTGAACAATGTTAGAGGCAGCATAATATTCTCCACGGCTTCTCCAGACCCTTTCATGTCTGTCACATGTGCTCAGGGTGAACCTGCTCTCATCTGTGAAAAGCACAGTGGTGGACCTGCCAATTCTGGTGTTCAATGGCAAATGCCAATCGAGCTCCACGGTGCCGGATAGTGAGCACAGGGCCCACTAGAAGACGCTGGGCCTTCAGGCCACCATCATGAAGTCTGTTTCTGATTGTTTGGTCAGAGACATTCACACCAGTGGCCTGCTGGAGGTCATTTTGTAGGACTCTGGCGGTGCTTATCCTGTTCCTTCTTGCACAAAGGAGCAGATACCGGTCCTGCTGATGTATTAAAAAAGTATTAAAGACCTTCTTTGGCCCTGTCTAGCTCTCCTACTGCCTGTCTCCTGGAATCTCCTCCATGCTCTTGTCTCCTGGAATCTCCTTCATGCTCTTGTCTCCTGGAATCTCCTTCATGCTCTTGTGGTGGGAGACACAGCAAACCTCCTGGCAATGGCACATATTGATGTGCCATCCTGGAGGAGTTGGAATGCCAGTGCAACCTCTATAGGGTCTAGGTATCGCCTCATGCTACCAGTAGCGACACTGACCCTAGCCAAATGCAAAACTAGTGAAAAACAGTCAAAAAAGATGAGTAGGGAAAAAATTACAGTGGCTTCCACCTGTAAAACCATTCTGTTTTGGAGCTCGTCACATTGTTGCCCATCTGGTGCCCCTGTTGTTATTTTCATTAACATCAAAGCAGCTGAAACTGATTAACAACCCCCTCTGCTACTCAACTGATCAATATCCCAGGAGTTTAATTGACTTGATGCTGTACTCTGAATAAAAAGTGCTCCTTTAATATTTTTGAGCAGTTTTTGAACCAAGTTTCTTGGTTACAGAATGATCACTATTATATTTTCATTTATGCTGCTTTTGTGGTGTTTCACTGTAGTATAAATTATAAATGTATTATTAATATACCTAAGTAGCATAGACCATGTGTTTTTAGCTGCTCACTTGAACTTTGAGCTAGCAGCTAAAAACATAGTTGAAATACATAAATAGGAAGTATGCAACCTGTCAAAGGACTGGTAATTTCATGCAGCCAGTGATCCAGGCCCCTATTCTAGACACTACAACCGGGACCTGAACTTCCGCTGCTACAGTACAGTGTGGTCAAGAACACACCCCAGCTTACAGATTGTTAAGGTGCAGCAGCATTCTTTTCACTTTGTTCATTCCTTCTAGTAACATGTCCCTTGTTAAATTATGTTCATGAAGCAGAGCATGTAGCAGATTGTTAACCCTCCCTCTTTCAGTCTGATTGCTGCTGTAGTAAGTGTAAGTACTTACAGTAGCTGTTCTAAAGTCAAAAAGTTTTTTCCTTATACATTACCTTCCTTAAGGTAAAAAACCTTCACCTTGGTGTTTGCCCCCCCCCCTTTCTATATACTTACCTGGGTCCTCTCTTGATCCAGCACTGTGCCCATCTGCAGCAGCGCGGGTCTTTCTTGCTATTAGACAGGACAGACCAATATCAGCAGGGGGCATTGCCTCCTACTACAAGTGAGGAGGCAGCGGGGTCAAGCCATGATGTGTGTGTGTCTATGGACACACACAAGCCGGCTCGGGAGCACATTTGCCTATGTGCCACCATAGCACACGGTTTGCTATGGGGGCACACTTAGGAGAAGAGAAGTGGACAGCGCCAGTGGGGGACCCCAGAAGAGGAGGTAAGGGGCTGCTCTGTGCAATATCCTTACACAGAGCAGGCAAGTATGAACTTTTTTTTTTCATTTTAGGTAAGAAAAAAAAAAGAACCTTTAGTATTACTTTAAAAATACAAAAATGATCTATTAATGAATATGTAATTGTGTTATTGGATGTGGCTAAAATATCTGGATGGAGTATAGCTTTAAAATATTGTTATGTTCCATATGTCTGTTAGCGTGTGCACATTGCTTAATAGCCTATTGCCTGGATGGCCAAATCACGTGTAGTGTGCCTATTGACTAGATGTGGTATGTATGCTGCATTATATGTTTCTTGAGGGTCATCAATTCATCAGTTACATGTCTTCATCAGTTCTCATTTACTTCATAGCCCATCGTGTGCAGACATCACGTCCCACAACATTTTCCCCCCAACGAATGTCCAATGTTGCTCCTCCCCGCACCTCCAGCCCATCCCGCGGACGCATTTCTGAGGGCCTGCCCAGGAACGCTCAGAAGCCAGAGCCAAGCACTCCACGACGATCCACTCCAGCCCCCACTTCTTCATTGAACAACACCTTCAAGACCCCATCATCTCAAAAGGAGCGTCCAGGGCTACATGGCATTAACACTTTCAGGTATGTCTTCCAACTGAACGCATTTACTGATTGAAAATTACATTGGCATTGTGCAAGAGCTAGTTTCATCATGGCTTCTACAAATTAAACTTAAAGCGGAGTTCCGCCCCCCCTGCTGACTTTTAAATATTGGAACTTACCTGTCCAGGGTTCCCGCGATGTCGGCACCCAAATTTTTGTATTGGCTCTTGGGTGCCGCTGCCGCCATTCAGAGTAAGGGAACCGGGTAGTGAAGCCTTTATGCTTCACTGCTGGTTCCCTACTGCACATGCGCGAAGCGTGCTGCGCTTTATAATTGACTCGGCGGCGGAGGAAAAAGGAGGGGGCCGAACTTCCGAGGGACATTGCCGCGGCGCTGTCTCCCGGAAGGGGGGAAGGGTGCCTGTCAAAATCAGGTCCCCTTCCCCCCCTGAAAGGTGCCAAATGTGGCACCTGAGGGGGGAAGGA
Organism: Pelophylax lessonae; assembly: GCF_965119305.1. Taxonomy (NCBI): domain Eukaryota; kingdom Metazoa; phylum Chordata; class Amphibia; order Anura; family Ranidae; genus Pelophylax; species Pelophylax lessonae. Next base: position 307,157,655 of record NC_138768.1, read on the forward strand.
AGCATATAAGCGGAAGTTCCACTTTTGGGTGGAACTCCGCTTTAAGGACCAATTATGAAAGGAACTTCTCAAATCTATATTTATGATCTGATGACCGGGAAACATGGCCTATTTCTGATCATATAATGGCTCTCCTCTTATATATTCATGTTATTTCTCTGAAACTGATTAAACATAGGGTTGATGTGAAAGAAATTCACTCTTGCAGTGGGTTTTTTGCTGCTATATCATATAGCTATAAATAAAAATGGGGGTTTGGTCCCACCATATGGCCATATCGTGCTCAAGCCCACTACTGCGTCAAAGTACCCCATTATCAGTGGGTCCTACACTATCCATGAAAAAGAGATGAATCCAGCCTAACCCTTGGAGATAATACTCCTTGCTGGGAAGGATGTGCAAATGCACTACAGGGGACTCCTCCTATATCCACTTGATGGTGGACACTGATTGAGTACAGGTGTGTGGGGGGGTGGGGAGGGTTGCTCAACCTCGATAGTCTGGTCAGACCGAATACATAATAAACAGGCAAAAAATTTGGGGGAGCATACCCATGTATTTCTAAAGCTGCTGCAGCTATGAACCAAAAGACCTGTATATTAAAAAAGAATAGCGCGCAAATGCAAAAGAAATAATTACCAAATCTGAAGACAATCCATAAATAAAAATGGGGGTTTGGTCCCACCATATGGCCATATCGTGCTCAAGCCCACTACTGCGTCAAAGTACCCCATTTTCTTTGGGTACAAATACATGGGTATGCTCCCCCAAATTTTTTGTCTGTTTATTATATATCTAGCTGACTAAGCCCTATCACAGTGCAGAGAGCTGTCCTTCAGGATCTAAGCTACCTAATAGGCATCAAACTTTAGACTGAGGTGTTTTTTTTTTTAAATAAGTGCACCATTATTTGAAAATAGTAACTGATATGTTTCTTCCCATATCTGGTTATGTATGCTCAGCAATTTGCTGCCCTAAAATTAGCATTTACCCTAAGCTTTTCTAAAATGGGCAATTGCTTGCAGCTGAACAGTTAAAACTCAAAAGTGTGGTAAAGCTAAAAAGTTAAATTCATCCATGTCTCTTTTTTTGTTTGGTGACCCTGTGCTGTCTGACATTCCTGAAAAGGTGGCCTTTCTGCACACCAGTGTTTACTGTGATAATGACTGGTCACTGCTGCCTGCTTACTGTTGGCAAGGTTACAGGTCATCTTGGTGCCTTCCCAGATTTCTGTTAAGGCCAATCTCCCCTATTAAGCGGCAGATGTCAGCGGACACATGTCTGCTTACACCCGCCACTATCTGATCCGATCCTATCTGGCAAAAACAGACGGATGGTGACCCTATTTTCCATCTGTCTGGCGGATCAGATTTCCCCATAGAGGGGAGTGGACCCCTCTGCACAGTGAGTGGACACGGACCTGTTATCCACCTAGCGCAGCAGAGGTGCCTGTGTGAAAGGGGCCAAAGAGTTTTCTTTCCACAGCCTGTGACAATACCTGTCCCTATGTGCTATGAAATAGGCTCACGCTGGTGTACTCGCAATTTTCCTTAGCTGCAGTGCCATAGACTTTGATTTGGTTGCACATTTTTCCCGTATTTTCTGAAAGTGCACAAAAAGTCTTGCATGCTGCATCTTTGGTTTACTTTCAGAAAACGCTCATCCTAAAAAGTCTTTGGGACTGCAGCTAAGGAAAACTGTGAGTACCCCAGCACTGCAGCCAAACCGCAGCACACCAGTGTGAACCCAAAGGCTTGTACGCACTTGCAGCAGGCACTGCCACTCCAATGAAAAGTGATCGATGCTCATGTCACTTTTCAGGGGCATTTGACAGGCAGTGAGGAGGTGATATCACATTTCCTCCCTGCCTTTTTTTAACCAAACGCCAGTGCGTCCAGGTAATGGCACGGTTCACTTTCATCTCCACCTTATATCCATAATTCTCTTTTGGATTAGGTGTGCTCTCACCATATTTTTTGCACATCTAAGACCTAAAGAGAGTTATGGAAATAAGATGGAGTTGGAATGGAATTTCTACACCAAAGTGGAGAACTTTACAGAAGATTTGGGGATATTGTGTAACCCAGAGACTGAACTTAAGCCCCCTTGGACAAGACAAAATTTCTGCTGAACCAGCTGAATTTCAATCTATTTATGGGCAGGTTGGCTGTACTTAAGTTGATCCATTGATTGACTTTAGTACAACCAGGTTGTCTTTTTTTTTTTTAAATCTTTTTTTCAATCACTGCTGGCTTCCATAGCTGCTAGCAGTGATCACTGTGTTCTGATGGCTGGGAAACTTCCCAATCGGCAGAATACAATAGCGCAGCAGGAGGGATTCCCCATCAACACTATCTGTGTTGATGGGGGAATCAAGAGATTTTCAGCCCGTGGTTGAAGGATAGAAAATTGCATAACGTATGGCTGGCCTTATAGTAAAAGCAGGAATATGGCACATCTAATGTTGACACTGATATCAGACATATACAAATCTATTGTCTATTTACTGGGCATGGGGAAGGGGCAGGCTCTCTGTCTCGGTCTCTCTGGGGGCAATCATTTGGAGCTGTCTCTGAGAGACTGCTCCACAATGATTGCCCCCACTGAGAGAGATTGTTTGCTTCTCTCAGTGCGGGCAATTTGCAGTCTCTCTGTGTGGGCAATGTGGTAAGGTGTGTGTCTCTCTCTCTCTCTCTCTCTCTCTCTCTCTCTGTGTGCCGGTGCTGTAAAATTTAATCGGACCCGTGAAAATTCCGGACCTCGTCACTTCCAGTGACGCTACGTCACCACCAGCTGGTGCGACAGCAGGTGCGAGCCCCGGTGCGCATGCGCACAAGACATTTTTCAGGTCCGATTACATTTTAAGACTTAGCGAACAGCTGACTGAGAGGAGGCAGGGCGGGTATGTGCAGTCCACCAACTCCACTTCCGGGTCTATGCGTTCCAGACATAGATCTTTTTTTTGTTGTTTTCTTTTCTATCATTCCACACATTTACACACATTCCCTTTACTTCAATGGAACGGAAAGACGGACACTCTTTTTTTTTTTTAGCACATACCAACACACTGTGCAGGGGTCCAGAAGCACTGCATTTCCCATGATGCATTTCCCTTTTCTGCTTAATATAAATACTAATTATGATTACGATGAATATTAAAAATTTTATTATTTCTCTCGATGTGTGTAAGGGAATGTGTGGAAATGTGTGTAATGATAGAAAAGAAAACAACAAAAAAAAGATCTATGTCTGGAACGCATAGACCCGGAAGTGGAGTTGCTGGACCGCAGTTCGCTAAGTCTTTAAATTTCATCGGACCTGGAAAATGTCTTGTGCGCATGCACACCGGGGCTTGCACCAGCTGGTGGTGATGTAGCGCCACCGGAAGTGACGAGGGTCCGGAATTTTCACGGTCCGATGAAATTTTAGAACACCGGCAATGTTGAAAGGTCTCTCTCTGTCTGTGTGGAGTGGTCTCTCTCTCTAAGGGCAATGTGGAATGGTCTCTCTCTCTGTGGGTAAGGTGGAGCGGACTCTCCCTCTCTGTGTGGGTAATGTGGAACAGTCTCTCTCTCTCTCTCTGTGCGGGTAATGTGAAGCAGTGCCTCTCTAGGTGAGCAATGTGGGAGGGTCTCTCTGTGCGAGCTGTGTGAAACAGTCTCTCTCTCTCTGAGGGCAGTGTGGAAGAATCTCTCTCTCTCTCTGTGCGGGCAATGTGGAACGGTCTCTCTCTCTCTGTGTGCGGGCAATGTGGAACGGTCTCTTTCTCAGTACGGGTAATGCAGAGCGGTCTCTCTCTGTGCTGGTAATGTGGAGTGGTGTCTCTCTCTCTCTGGGTAATGTGAAGCGGTCTCTCTCTCTGTGGGTAATGTGGAGCAGTCTCTCTCTCTTTCTCTCTCTGTACAAGCAATGTGGAATGGTCTCTCTCTCTCTCTCTCTCTCTCTCTGTGCAGGCAATGTGGAGCGGTCTCTCTCTCTCTCTCTCTGTGGGCAATGTGGATCGGTCTGTCTCTGTGCAGGCAATGTGGAACGTTCTCAACTCTCTGTGCGGGCAATGTGCAACAGTCTCTCTCTCTCTCTCTGTGGGCAATGTGGATTGGTCTCTCTGTGCGGGCAATGTGGAACGATCTCTCTCTCTCTGTTCGGGCAATGTGGAACGGTCTTTCTCTCTGTGCGGGCAATGTGGAACGGTCTTTCTCTCTGTGCGGGCAATGTGGAACGGTCTCTCTGTGCGGGCAATGTGGAACGGTCTTTCTCTCTGTGCGGGCAATGTGGAACGGTCTTTCTCTCTGTGCGGGCAATGTGGAATGGTCTCTTTCTCTCTGTGCGGGCAATGTGGAACGGTCCCTCTCTCTTTGCGGGCAATGTGTAACGGTCTCTCTCTCTCTGTGTGGGCAATGTGGATCGGTCTCTCTCTGTGCGGGCAATGTGGAAAGGTCTCTCTCTCTGTGCAGGCAATGTGGAACGGTCTCTCTCTGTGCAGGCAATGTGGAACGGTCTCTCTCTCTGTGCGGGCAATGTGGAAAGATCTCTCTCTCTCTGTGCGGGCAATGTGGATTGGTCTCTCTTTCTCTGTGCAGGCAATGTGGAACGGTCTCTCTCTCTGTGCGGGCAATGTGGATTGGTCTCTCTCTATGCGAGAAATGGGGATCAATCTGTCTCTCTGTGTGGACAATGTGGAACGGTCTCTCTCTCTCTGTGCGGGCAATGTGGAACGGTTCCTCTTTATCTGAGCAGGGAATGTGGCACGGTCTCGCTCTCTCTGTACGGGCAATGTGGAATGGTCTCTCTCTCTCTCTGTGCGGGCAATGTGGAATGGTCTCTCTCTCTCTGTGCGGGCAATGTGGCATGGTCTCTCTCTCTGTGCGGGCAATGTGGAACGGTCCCTCTCTCTTTGCGGGACATATGAAAAGGTCTCTCTCTCTCTCTCTCGGTGGGCAATGTGGATCGGTCTCTCTCTGTGCGGGCAATGTGGCACGGTCTCGCTCTCTCTGCGCGGGCAATGTGGAATGGTCTCTCTGCGCGGGCAATGTGGAATGGTCTCTCTGCGCGGGCAATGTGGAACGGTCCCTCTCTCTTTGCGGGCAATGTGGAACGGTCTCTCCCTCTCTGTGGGCAATGTGGATCGGTCTCTCTCTGTGCGGGCAATGTGGAACGGTCTCTCTCTCTGTGCGGGCAATGTGGAAAGATCTCTCTCTCTCTGTGCGGGCAATGTGGATTGGTCTCTCTTTCTCTGTGCAGGCAATGTGGAACGGTCTCTCTCTCTGTGCGGGCAATGTGGATTGGTCTCTCTCTATGCGAGAAATGGGGATCAATCTGTCTCTCTGTGTGGACAATGTGGAACGGTCTCTCTCTCTCTGTGCGGGCAATGTGGAACGGTTCCTCTTTATCTGAGCAGGGAATGTGGCACGGTCTCGCTCTCTCTGTACGGGCAATGTGGAATGGTCTCTCTCTCTCTCTGTGCGGGCAATGTGGAATGGTCTCTCTCTCTCTGTGCGGGCAATGTGGAATGGTCTCTCTCTCTCTGTGCGGGCAATGTGGCATGGTCTCTCTCTCTGTGCGGGCAATGTGGAACGGTCCCTCTCTCTTTGCGGGACATATGAAAAGGTCTCTCTCTCTCTCTCTCTCTCGGTGGGCAATGTGGATCGGTCTCTCTCTGTGCGGGCAATGTGGCACGGTCTCGCTCTCTCTGCGCGGGCAATGTGGAATGGTCTCTCTGCGCGGGCAATGTGGAACGGTCCCTCTCTCTTTGCGGGCAATGTGGAACGGTCTCTCTCTCTCTGTGGGCAATGTGGATCGGTCTCTCTCTGTGCGGGCAATGTGGAACGGTCTCTCTCTCTGTGCAGGCAATGTGGAATGGTCTCTCTCTCTCTCTCTGTGCGGGCAATGTGGATTGGTCTCTCTCTCTCTCTCTGTGCGGGCAATGTGGATTGGTCTCTCTCTCTGTGCGGGCAATGTGGATTGCTCTCTCTATGCAAGAAATGTGGATCAATCTGTCTCTCTGTGTGGGCAATGTGGAACGGTCTCTCTCTCTCTCTCTGTGCGGGCAATGTGGAACGGTCTCTCTCTCTCTCTCTGTGTGCAGGCAATGTGGCACGGTCTCGCTCTCTCTGTACGGGCAATGTGGCACGGTCTCGCTCTCTCTGTACGGGCAATGTGGAATGGTCTCTCTGTGCAGGCAATGTGGAATGGTCTCTCTCTCTCTCTCTGTGCGGGCAATGTGGATTGGTCTCTCTCTCTCTCTCTGTGCGGGCAATGTGGATTGGTCTCTCTCTCTGTGCGGGCAATGTGGATTGCTCTCTCTATGCAAGAAATGTGGATCAATCTGTCTCTCTGTGTGGGCAATGTGGAACGGTCTCTCTCTCTCTCTCTGTGCGGGCAATGTGGAACGGTCTCTCTCTCTCTCTCTCTGTGTGCAGGCAATGTGGCACGGTCTCGCTCTCTCTGTACGGGCAATGTGGCACGGTCTCGCTCTCTCTGTACGGGCAATGTGGAATGGTCTCCCTGTGAGGGCAATGTGGAATGGTCTCTCTCTCTCTCTCTGTGCGGGCAATGTGGAATGGTTTCTCTCTCTGTGCGGCCAATGTGGAACGGTCCCTCTCTCTTTGTGGTTAATATGGAAAGGTCTCTCTCTCTATGTGGGCAATGTGGATCGCTCTCTCTCTGTGCGGGCAATGTGGAACGGTCTCTCTCTCTCTGTGCGGGCAATGTGGAACGGTCTCTCTCTCTCTGTGCGGGCAATGTGGAACGGTCTCTCTCTCTGTGCGGGCAATGTGGAACGGTCTCTCTCTCTCTCTGTGCGGGCAATGTGGAACGGTCTCTCTCTGTGCGGGCAATGTGGAACGGTCTCTCTCTCTCTGTGCGGGCAATGTGGAACGGTCTCTCTCTCTGTGCGGGCAATGTGGAACGGTCTCTCTCTCTGTGCGGGCAATGTGGAACGGTCTCTCTCTGTGCGGGCAATGTGGAACGGTCTCTCTCTCTCTGTGCGGGCAATGTGGAACGGTCTCTCTGTGCAGGCAATGTGGAACGGTCTCTCTCCCTGTGTGGGCAATGTGGAATGTTCTCTCTCTCTCTCTCTCTGTGCGGGCAATGTGGAACGGTTCCTCTCTTTCTGTGCGGGCAATGTGGAATAGTCTCTCTCTCTCTGCGAGCAATGTGGATCAGTCTCTCTCTCTCTCTCTCTGTGCGGGCAATGTGGAGCGGTCTCTCTCTCTCTCTATGCGGGCAATGTTGATCGTTCTCTCTCTCTCTCTCTGTAGGCAATGTGGATCGGTCTCCCTCTCTCTGTGCAGGCAATGTGGATTGGTCTCTCTCTATGCAGGCAGGTTGGCAACACTGGCCGATACTAATACTGAAACCGCGCACACGGCATCCATGAGACCATCCTCTCCACTATTCTCATGGCCACAGTATGTAGGACACAAATACACTGCGATCTAACTAGGGGTGGGAAAAACAGTTTTATTTCCAGCGGAGCTGGCTGGCTAGTTCCGTGGTAGTGGTGGCAGGACGGAAGTGGCACCGACCCTATCACTTCCTCCCAGCATCCTATGTAACCACACAGGAGGAAAGAGGCCCAGAGGTCGAGGCAGCTGCGGGCTAATTAAAACCTAATCAGTGCGGTAAGACGTTCACTGCTATTCTTTTATTTTATAATGTCTAGGATGGGGGCCGAGTCGCTGCACCATGGGCCACTGGGTTGTACTTGCCCCCCTGGGCCAAAAGTTGCCAGTCAGCCCCTGCCCCCCTACCTTGTCCTTGCTCTGATCACAACACAACAAGATAAGAAAAGGAAAAGTGAGGGAATGCTCTGAAGAGGAAGAGGGAGATTTAAGAACTATTTTAGGTGCTGCCCATGGATGAGAGGAAGAACAAATGAACAGCCAGTTGTGTGAAGAACAGAATTTCTTAAGGCCCTTTATGTGTCTTTTGCTTTCCTGTAGGGCTGTAAACATAGTTGTTTAGCATGATCATTTTTTATTTTAGGCCTCATTTTTTACTAATCAATGGAGACATTCACACAGGTGCGTAAACATGCTCTAAGACATTTATGCAGCCGGAAAAACCCATTTACAAATGGTTTTTGTTTTGTTTTTGTTTTTATGAATCCGAACGCAGCTGCATTGTTTTCAATGGAGACATTTATACTGGTGCGTAAAAATGCACGGCATTTAGCACAAAATCCAAAAATCTGCATCTGAAGACATATCAATACACATATGCCAGGTTCAGGTATTGGGGAAAAAACTGGAGAATTTCATGCAAGTATTTACTGATCCTTGCACAGGAACCTTTGCGCTGGAATAAAACATGCGTAATTTGATCAGTAAAACTTTTTCACCCATCTGAATGTAGCCTAAATCTGTCCATAGAGTCCTTTATTAATCATCAGCTAAGTAATTTAAACTAGCAGAACATTGATGATCCTAGAAGAATTCCCTGAGGGACAATAAAAAAGGTAAATAGTTGTAATACAGCTTAGTAAAACTATAAAAGTAGGGCCCTCACAACTACTGGTTCTCCCTATACCAGTATAAAGCATAACAGAAGGACTATGGATAGAAGCCATGTTTAGTATCTGTGAGTAAAGAGGATTTTCAGTTGTGAGTGTTCCCATCACTGTATCTGACTTCACTAAGCTGATTCTACTGTCTTTCTCCATTACCTGGCCAGGCGTTAGCTTCTGTACTCATAACATGTGAGCCTTTTATGCATTACTGTACATTATAGGTAGTCAAAAAGCTATATTTCAACACTTGCTTGATTTCCTTGGACATGGTAAAGAAGATGAAGTACAGTATGTCAAAATGCACTTATTCTTTAAATGAAGCACTCATAACAACCACAGTTAAAGCCGCACTCCTTACCAAGAGTAAATGTAATGATAATAGTCATAATGTGTTTGTGTAGTTTTAAAAGGATGTCTTTTTAAATATGATTCCAGAAAGTCAAAAGGCATCCAGAAAAGGATCACGAGGAAACGCTGAATTTAGCAAATAGATAATGCAAGCCTTATGGATAGTCAGCTGCTCAAGACGACTGACATAAATAAACATTTTTAGTAGAAAGGAATCCCCTGGCCTCTTGACCACTTTATGCTTTTACTTTTTTATAATTTTATTTTGGGTATGTCATTTTAACTTGCTTTTAATAATTAGCTTACTGTTTTACAAAGATTATGAGGTCTTTATTAACAAGGGAATTTCGTGTATGTGTAAAGGTCATTATCATTATTAATCATTTATTCATTCTTGACTTGGCTGCATTTAGGAATGAGAATCTGTTAAAAGTTAACATGTAGTTCAATGTATTAGTTATCTTAACAGATTGTCAGCCATTTTTACCATCCTACCATGTGCTGCAGTATACGGTGCTAGCTGCATCAGCAGATATTTGCCTTTTTCCTGAATGATAAAACAAAAAGGTTAATGAAAGTTTGCTTATGTGCACAAGAAATTCACATATACACTGACTTTTTAAAAGCTTGGTGTCCTCTTTATTTTCCTTGGAAATCTTCTCGTGCCCCCATCCCTAGCTCAAAAGCAACTTACCTACCAAATTTCATGTTCCTCATCACTTTCATAAGTAGGGGACACATACCACTGCTCCTACCCAAATTCAAGTTAGTAACAACTGGGGTCCCAGTTGTCTTAACTAGGCTTTCAAGACTCTCTTCATGAAAGGGGAACCTTCAATTCTCTTCTAATAAATTTCTAGACTATGAAGGACTTTGCGACTATTTCCACCAAGCTGAAGAAGTCCAAAAACTCCAGCGCTCTTATGAAGGTACTTACCATGAAATCCTGGCATGTAATGGTTTACTCGATGCAGTCCTCCTCAGATCGGGTCATCTTCAAACAAACTGCATAAGCACACTCAGGAGGGCACAAATACCTAGCACATTATCATCAATAACATTTATTAAATCGAAAAACAATTCCAAACTATATAAAAACAGGCGTGTGAAACAACAACTCCAGCTGTAGGTGGCGTCATTTATTCATGTACCACAGGGCTGGAAGGCTAACCCATTTCGAGTTTTAAACTCGCTTCCTCAGATACATTCTATTCTTGCTTCAGTCTGGTCTGGACCAACATCTGGCCATAAATATCAGCAAGGGAATGGCCTTGGCCATTCTTTTTTTAAAGAGCTTTGGCCTCTCACGCTCTATTTAGGACCTTTGTCCAGGGCATAGCTCACATTTCTTCTCCTGTCTAATATCCAGGTTGTACAGGAACAAAGTTGTCCTGAGGCCCAGGACCTCCTTCCCCAAGGTGGTCTCTTCCCTCCACCCTAAATACGTTGTAGGATATTGTTCTTCCTTCCTTGTGTCCTGCTCCAAAGAATTCCAAGGACATTTTTCTCTGCACTATCTGAATGTTGTGTGTGCTGTGAGAGTTTACCTCTCTGTTACTGATTCTTTTTCGAAAATCAGGTTCCCTCTTTGTGCTTACTGGGGGATCACACAAGTGTCTTGCTGCAACTCATTACATCATCACTAGGTGGGCTAGACAGATTGTCGATGTCTATTGCCTGGAGGTTATGGTTCCTTACTTACCTGTTAGGACACACTTAACTAGATATGTTAGTACCTCCTGGACTTTTCAGTATCAACCACAGATTTGCAAGGCTTCTGTTCTCACGTTTGTTAAAGATGAACACCAGGTTTAGTATGACTTTAAATAGTTCATTCAGAGGCTTCTTCTGATTGACTGTGGTGGAGAGGTGGGCAGATGAAGTCACAATCTCCACTTCAAATTTGTATTAATTTATATAAATACAAGGCTTCCTATGAATGGCTGAGCAATGCTGCTTGATTCAATTTTGTTCTAGGAATGGGATGGAAGTCTCGTCCCACTGCGAGCACACATCGCTGTATACAGTATGTATAAATATAGGTGCATCAATGTCCACAAAGCTTCAAAGGCTAAAGAATCATTCACGCACTAGCAGCGCTAAAGTCCATGAATAAACATGAATCAATCAATTAATGGATGAACCGATACAGGGAAGTCCATACATGCAGTCCCAGAATGAAAGGAGGTATTAGGAGTGGGTGTATCCTTGTAGAAACCCAAAAGCCTTCACCACACCGCTGTGTGCACCCTTAAGTGGGGACACTTACCAGAACAGATCTGTATATAAGCAGAAAATGTCAGCAAGCGGGATCGCCTTAATCAACTTGCACCTCTCTGTTGTAACTCATAATGGGACCACCTTCAGGTATCAGTAGACCACCTCACCAGCATATGGACCGTATATGTGGGAAATAAAAAAGCAACATAGCGCAGTCCAGCAAACTCAATTCATGTGCCTTTTATTTCCCAACAAATTTCCCTTCAGATATTGCATTTACAAAACATAAATATCTCAAAAGCCTTTAAGGGCGTGGTCACGTAATCACGCAAGAAGCTTCGGTGACACGCTGATCCCTCGAGGCTCACGGCCAGGTACCGGGCTGCGGGCGGTAGGACGGGAGAGAGCGGTAGGATCATCAGGTTTATCTTGCTGACATGCTTTTGAGATATTTATGTTTTGTAAGTGCAATATCTAAAGGGAAATTTGTTGGGAAATAAAGGCACATGAATTGAGTTTGCTGGACTGCGCTATGTTGCTTTTTTATTTCCCACATATACGGTCCATATGCTGGTGAGGTGGTCTACTGATACCTGAAGGTGGTCCCATTATGAGTTACAACAGAGAGGTGCAAGTTGATGAAGGCGATCCCGCTTGCTGACATTTTCTGCTTATATACAGACCTGTTCTGGTAAGTGTCCCCACTTAAGGGTGCACACAGCGGTGTGGTGAAGGCTTTTGGGTTTCTACAAGGATACACCCACTCCTAATACCTCCTTTCATTCTGGGACTGCATGTATGGACTTCCCTGTATCGGTTCATCCATTCATTGATTGATTCATGTTTATTCATGGACTTTAGCGCTGCTAGTGCGTGAATGATTCTTTAGCCTTGGAAGCTTTGTGGACATTGATGCACCTATATTTATGTTTATGAACCTATAGCAGCAGCTGTATTTATTGTGTTTATGTTTATTTTGGCGCTGGGTGAGCAAAGTTACACTGTTGGTCCTGTGAGCGCATCACTTTGCTCCTTTTTGTATACAGTATGTAGCTGATCCTCTCAGCAGACACACCTCTTAGTCAAAGAAATAGTTTGTTATGGCCAGCTTGATCCAAGCAAACTATTTAAAGTCATAGAAAACCTGGAGTACAGATTTAAGGTTTACCAGGTGGATGTTAAAGCCTCTTCTGGAGCCAGTTTTTGGCATAAGGTGCTGCAGGCTGCTCCCTAAATTTTTGAGCCTTCTTGACCCATTGGATTGATATGTGGGCCTGTTGACATTGTTTACTGTGTTGTCCACCCCCTCGGACTACGTTTTGATGTAACAGAAATAGAGCTGCACGATTAATTGTTAAAATCGCGATCTCGATTCACCCCCCCCCACGATCTTAAGACGGCATTCCCTCGATTCATACAGAGCAGAGCTGTTCTCTGCTCGCTCACAGCTGTCAAAAAAATAAAAAGAGCCTCAAGCAAATGCTTATCAACATTGTTAAGGCTGCAAGATAACTATAAATAAAATGTTTTACAATGTATCATTTCATTCTTAAGGCTACGTTCACATGTGGGCGTAGCCGTAGCGGATCGTGGGCAGAATCACCGCAATTCTGCCCGCAATCTGGAAATCATTGAAAATCGCGGGACACCTGTGCGTTGCCAGTGATTTGCAATGGCACCCCAAACGCTGTGCGATGTTGCCGCGATTTCCGCCTGCCGAATCGCGGTAACATCGTGCAAACAAAATCGCGGGACGCATGACGCCCAAAAAAGGTACAAGAGCTTCTTTGGGGCGTCATGCGTCCCGCGATTTTGTTTGCATGATGTTACCGCGATTCGGCAGGCGGAAATCGCAGCAACATCGCACAGCGTTTGGGGTGCCATTGCAAATCACAGGCAACGCACAGGCGTCCCACGATTTTTAATGATTTCTGGATCGCGGGCAGAATCGCAGTGATTCTGCCCGCGATTCGCTACTCCCACATGTGAACGTAGCCTTAAGGCTCCATTGACACCTGAGCGTATCGTTTTCAGGCGTTTTTTCTGGCTTTTTTTAGGCGTTTTGATGTTTTTTTTCAGGCGTTGTTTGCAGGTGTTTGGAGGCAGGCATTGACATCTAACAAAAAAACCACCTGTAATCTGCCCAAAATTAAGCTCATGTACTTTTTTGAATTTCAGGCGTTTTGCTTCAGGTGACAAAACGCTTATATGTGAAATTGAAATGAATTGGATTTTGCTTGTTGGGCATTTTGAGACTTCAGAGATGAGCGTTTTATGAGCTGAAATACGCTCAGGTATGAACAGGGCCTCAGATCAAAGGAATGAACTTCTGTCTGTAAAGGAGGGCAGTTTAAACCTCTTAAAAGACTGGGCCTTTTTCTGACACTTGTTGCTTACAAGTTAAAATCAGTATTTTTTGCTAGAAACCCAAAACATTATATATATATATTTTTTTAGCAGAGACCCATGAGAATAAAATGACGATCGTTGCAATCTTTTATTTCACACTGTATTTGCGCAGAAGTCTTTCAAATGCAGTTTTTTTGTGAAAAATCACACTTTAATATTTAAAAAAACTAAGCAATAAAGTTAGCCCAATGGTAACCAAGCTACAAATGTTATAATTTTTTATTTTTTTTATAAATGATGTGCCTTATTATTACCTCATATCTAAATTCACAAATGAAAATGTTAAATATTTCAGCTTACCCGATGTGATGGCAACATTCATTTAATTTTTTCAAGCTGCTTTTTCCCTTTTTTTTCACCTAGTGATTCTGCCAGTAAGACACCTTCATCTTTAAAATTACAGCATTCACTCACCCTTCTGAATTAGGACAATAAAAACCGGACAGGACTACAGAACCCTGCCCTTGTCCTATTGTCTATAACATAGAGAGACGTTGTTCTGCAGTCCTTGGAGGTAACTAACAGCACTGTACCTGATGACAGTCAGTTCATGCAAAGAGTCCAGGAAGTTACCTGTATCAGCTCACAAGATTTTGGGTATACTGTATATAACAGAGAAAAAGAAGCACAGTTGTAGGGTTTAGATGCACTTTAATTTGCAAGGTATTAGAGAGGTATAGCAGCTCTTATCCCCCATTCCCATGCCTTGCATATCACTTCGATACAGGTGGTCTCTGTTTGCAGCAGCTCAGGTGACTATATTTAGCGTAGACGCTTACATTCATCCAGCAAAGTATTTTTACAGTATTGTCTTATAATATCAAAAATTATGAAACTAGTTTTGTCAATTTGGTAGCTAAAAATATTTGAATTTGTACAGTATATATTGCTATGTGTTTACCTCTGATAAGTTGGATTTGCATGTAATACAGATTCTTCTTTGGTAACTTTACCTTTCTGGCATAGTTTGCTTTTCTTGAAAAATTCTGTCATTACATATATCCTGTTAAATTACTTTCTGTCTTTGCTACATCTCACTCCTTCCTTCTGTCTCAGGCCTCCTCGTTCCCGACGCTATTCTGGTGACAGTGACTCTTCTGCCTCCTCTGTCCAGAGTGCCCCTGCTGGCAGAAAATCATCGGAAGTGTTAAGACCAGGATTTCGTGCTTCAGTATCACGCAGTCAGTCCCAGGATCGCGGACCTCTTTCCCGGCGATCCCAGGTATCCCAGCCTGCAGTGTCTGATCGAGGCAGAACCCAAGGTATTTCAAGTACTGTGCCTTCAACAAGGCGTGCTCGAAGTCAAGGTCCCCCAAGTAACAAGAAGACGGTTTTGATGATTACACGAGATAAGGATGGGCAACATTCATTGACAACTCCTAATGCTTCCAAGCCCCCTATTACTTGTCCTCAAACAGAGCCTCCCAAAACAAATGCAAGAAGACAGCTGGGATATACCCCACAGTCTTTGGATACTTGCCAGGAGCAACAAATGTATCGTAGCTTGGAGAAAGAATTCCTTGAAAATTCACGACTCCTTGGGACTTCAGAGAATGCTGGAGGAACACAGGGAACCATCTTGCTAAGTCCACCATCTTGTGAGCCAGCTGTTGTAGACTCTGCATACTGTTCTTCTAGCTCATCATCTTCCTCACTCAACTTCTATATCAGTGGAGGTGGAAGAGAGCAGAATGCAGAGGGTACCACTGTAGTACTTCCTGCATCTACTTGGAGAAGACTTCCTGCTCTGTCCAGCTCTTCAGATGATAGTTCCTGCCCACCTCCTTCTGAGGATGTTCAGGAGGAAGCGGAGCCAGAAGAGCCATCTGAGGCAGCTGAAGCTGATTTTAGTGGGGTGGTCCTACGACCAAAAAAATCCATGAAACGCCCAGACAGAGTACCTTCCATCTATAAACTCAAACTGCGGCCAAAGATCCGACCACGGGTAGACAATCAACCAGACAAGTCACCATCTCGAATCCCCACCCCACTTAATTATAGAACTGCAAACTCTCCTCCTAAACCTACACCTATTCGACGTTCTTGGAGAGCCCTTCAGTCTGTTTTGTTTTCCGATTCAGGAGTACAAGCAGATCATCCTGGTGGCTGAGTCAAGTCTTTGGTATAGTTATCCTCACTCTATTGTGATACATGCAATTTGCCAGAAATTGATATACTGCAAATTATGCTTTAGTCCAAATAATTTTAGGATGAGAGGAAATAATCAGAGCTATTCATGAAACCGCACCAATAATAGACTACACTTTGCACATGAATACTCAACAGTGCAAGCATGGCCACACATTCATACTCTTGTGTAATGTAATGAAAATGACAGCATGTGCATGCATGCACTTGTTGAAAGTGTAAGGAACACAAATAATTTTCTCTTCATTCCTGCTGTTGGATAAAGTAATTTATTCTGTTAAATGCTAGCAGCGAAGCTCAACATCCCAGGTTGTTACCATTACTCAGGATAGAATGCTCTTTATTTTGATATATCTATCTAGGCAATCAAGGATTCTGCTCCTTTACACAGTAGGGCAGTTTTCTAGCGAATAGTGTTCAACCCTACAAAATGATCATGCCCACTACATGGGTTTGGTAATTATCTTAATCTTTGCTGATGATGGCCCTCAAAAATATAATAAATTCCTACTTCTTGGCTCTCTGTGATATATATTCCAAGCCTGCTGTATATACTGTCTAAGAACACTGTCACTGCTGTATGTACTGTAAGTAAAACAAACAAGCAGTCACAACATCAGCCTGTCAAAAGATATTAATAATATCTCATTTTGACATGTAACTTTTCTATATGATTTAGCTTGGTTATAAGTTGATGATCACTAAATAGATTTTTTTGGGGGGAAAGACGTGTCCATCCTGAATTTTTGAAGACAAGCATTTAAAGATTATTTCCTGTTCCAAGGAGATGATAGTTTATATGCAAACCATCAAAGCAGGTAAATTAAATTCAGACAGTAGCATCTTCCAATAATAGGCTGTCATAAATAATACAAATTGAAGCTAAACTAAAACAACACAACAGTGCACTTATGCACTCCTTAAAAATCATGACATTTCTTTTGAAATGAAACTAGTATTACACACTTGGATTTGACTTGGTATCAGTCCCTTGTATTCCCTAAATTGTAGAACAGTTTGGGAAAGGAAAAAGGAAAGGTAGCACCTGGAGCAAATCAGATGTGCTGCAGTGCACATTTGTTGACAGTTGACATTCTGACAGGAGGGCAGAACAGAGTGAGCTCTTGATCTTCCTGTAATGTCCAATCACAGGCTGGGAACGGGGAGGCAATCTTCTTGTATTGCTTAGGTGTAGCATTAAAAAAGCAAGTCACCAACGTGGTTGTCTGATAGGGCTTTGTAAATCTCAGGACCAAATAGTAGAAAATAGATCCTTTGGAAGGTAAAAAAAACAGCACTTGTGAACTGTATGTATTTCAGATGTATAGCTGGTTGCCTGCAGTTCAGCTTTTAAAAATGACATGGTAAGTAGGGGTGAAAATTAAAGAATGAGTTTATATAAAAGGAAGACAGAGAGAAGGTATTTTATGGATAAACGGAAAGTATGGAATGTGTATGTAGCAATAAGAGGAAGTGTAGAAAGTTAAGGCACATTTGGTTTCTTTACTGATAGTGACCATCCTAGCTTTAGTTATTTAACATTTTGAAAGGTTGACTACTGGAGATGACTGAATGTTTAAAAATAGGACCCATAGGTTAAATGGGACAAATATAGTTTCCTGCAACATTCATTCCAGATTGGTTTCATTTTTTTTTCCAATGCTTCAGAGATATAGTTGTGCATCATTAAAAAAAACATATATATGGCTAGCCATATACTGGGAGATCTCTCACTGAGAATGATAGTGGATATATATCTGCCATTGCTCTATAAGAATAAATCAGTAGAGCAACTTTTCTCCAACGCAAATGATGTTAAGTCAAAACGTGGCAATAGGGCAGTTTCTTTCTCAATGACCAAAAAAATTATGCCCTGTCCCATCTCTTGCAAATATCAGGTTGTGTATGGCCTCCCTGTTTTTAAAGAAACCCTGTTGTGAGACAAAAATATTTCTTTACGATCACGTGCATTTAATGTATCTTATACATATTATTTCCCTGTAAAAGCCTCCCATGTGTAGATATTAAAAACCCTCGGTTTTGATGTCAATAGCTCCAGCAGACTCAGAGCTTTCACTTAAAGTGGAATTCCCGGCCTATTTTGCAACTTTAGTAATTCCTGGAGTGCTCGCTATGCTGATCAACAATTTTCAATTTTTTTCGGGGGTCCCTTACCTTATTTTCAGGGCATTTTTGATTGTAATTCCTCCTTCTCCGCCGACATCACTTCCACCTTTGCATTGCATCCTGGGAGCTGTTTGTCATCACTCCCAGGACGCTGGAATCAGGAAGAACTCCCAGAACACTCCCTGGAATCAGGAAGAAGGACACAGCAGATTACACTGCGGCTTCAGATGCCCACGTCTAAGATGGCCGTGCCCAGACAGCATTTTGAAAAGTAAAATTTTGACTAAAATCCAGTACTGTACACCTTGTAAGTATGAGAATAGCGGTTCTTTAAAGGGCGATGGATTAGTATTATAGGGGTATTTTTAGTTAAAAAAGGTATTTGAGGCTGGAACTCCGCTTTAAGTGACATTCTGTAGTATTCCTTTTTTTCCCCAACAGCTACATACTAATTTATAGAAAATAAAAACACTGAAAGTAAGCATGTCACTACCTTTTCTGTTCTTTTTACAAGTATTTTTTTTTTTTATGTTGGTGACGGGGTCTCTTCAAGAAATGAAATTTGGATAACCAAATACATATTCGGTTTTATTTTATTAGAATTTTTTTTTATTTGTATAGTCAGCACTTTTTTGAGAAGTGTCAGACAGGCAAGTTTGTTTGAAACACTAGTGGAATGTATAAAAAAAAAAAAACAACTGCTACAGGGAAAAGTATGAAAAGCAATAGGGGTAGTTTATAGGTTGTAAAAATGAGATTGTTAAAAGAAAGGGGTTCTGTGTCATAATAAAAGGTTTATTGAATGTGAAGTATAAAACTTTATTTTTTCCTAATACAAGCAGTTTCTGGTAATATAGATAGCCATAAGACCCCGTTCACACTGGGGCGACCTGTCAGGCGACCTGGTCGCCTGACAGGTCGCCGTAGGTCGCCTGCCATAGAGAAGCTGTGGACCCGTTCTAATAGGAGCGACACAAGTCGCTCCGACTTAGAAAAAGGGTCCGGTGCTTCTTTGGGGCGACTCGGAGCGACCTGCATTGACTTCAATGATATGTAGTCTGTGCCGGCCGCTCCGAGGTTGCAGTGCGAGCTGCGCACCGTGACCTGTGAGGTCGCCCCGGCAAGTAGCGTCGCCCCAGTGTGAACGGGGTCTCAACGAGTTTATTCTCTTGCATAATACTTGACCACTCTTTATCTAACTCAGGGGTCTTCAAACTACGGCCCTCCAGTTGTTCAGGAACTACAATTCCCATCATGCCTAGTAATGTCTGTAAATATCAGAGTTTTACAATTCCTCATGGGATGTGTAGTTCCGCAACAGCTGGAGGGCCATAGTTTGAGGATCCCTGATCTAACTGATAAAGACAAACCTAAATTATTTTTATTTTCATAAATATCACAGAAAACATGAATGTTATGTATAAATCCACTCAGTGTCCACATGATTTGTTTTAACTGCTTTTCAATGTGCGGTATTTGAAAATATGTCAGTGTTGGTTTTTTTTTTTAGCAGAATCAATTAATGTCATTAGGCAGGTACAGCAAAATGTGTTATCCACTTAACTGCATGTAGAAACTCTGACTTATTGTCTTGTAAGCTCACTTTGCTAAGAAATCTTTGTAATTGGGCCTCATATAAAAGCATCAAAGTAAAAGTCTGTATAGCCTGGGGGGGGCTTTCTCAACCTGGGTTCCATGGAAGTTTAGGGTTCCTCCAGAGGTTGCTTGAGCTATGACTGATTGACTTCCTATTTGATGGTGCCTACAGCGTTCCAGGACCAACGCCACTTAGCAACACCAGCAGCAAGACACAAATAATCTTTTTAACTGTCTTTAAAGGTGCCGTTCTGACCACCACTGTAAGGGGGGCATTCTTCCTACTGGTCTCCAATGCAAGGGGAATTTTTCCAATGGACCCCCTATGAATTGGTTTTAATGAGGGTTCCTAAGACATGAAAATTATTTAAAGCGTGCCTCTGGGGTAAAAAGTTTGGGAAAGTCTGGACTATTTTCAATCAAAGTCACTTCTTGCTATTGCAGTTTACAAAATAAAAGGCAGAAGCTGTTGTTAATATAAATTTTTCCTTTAGATACTTTTATAAATAAGGCCCACTGCTCTGTGTAGAGTACATTAACTATGTTTAACTTTTTCATTGAAATTTGTTGTTTTGTCACCATAATCAAGAGTTGTTCATCCAGATTAGTGTTTGCTGACTGTTTGCGAACTGACAGCGATTGTATTAATTTTTTACATTTATTTTAAATATGGGTGTTTTACAGCTGCTTGGTTCTGGTGCTAGCTTTATTTTTTCATTTCTAATTTAATGTAGTGTTCACTGTTTGGCCAAGCAGGAAAGAGCTTGAGTATTAATGTCAGATGCTGTAATCCTAAAGCAAGCACCCTAATTTATACATGTAGAGAGCACCCAATGGTTGTCTGTCTGCCTTGACCCCTGCCTAAATCTCTTCTGCTGTAATGCTATTCCAGGGTGGAATTTAATGTTGTTATTGTAATATTGTATGGAGGGAGAATGATGTGTGCAAGTAGTGGAATGGGAGTGAATGTTGACACTGTAGAGTGCAAAAAATTAACAGTGATGTTATTGAGGTAATGGGATGGTTTTCAAAAGGTAATTTACAAAAAAAAGCAAAAAAATGCATTTCATACATCACACTCATTTTCTGTTTGAATAACCTGGTACATGCCCTTTTCTTTGTTGAACTCTATTAAAAAAAAGAAAAGTTATATATATATATATATATATATATATACACATATATCACACACACACAGTATGCCATATTACAGTTTGTAAAGTCTAGCCTCCTATCACCTCTGCCTTCATTAAAGTCTGCATTCACTAAAAAAAGGATGGTAAAGGTACTTTCTTTTTTATTAATTGTGATTTCTGCTTTGAAATCCCCCCCCCCTAGAGTTCTTAGCTCACCTACCCTCCCATGCCTATAATTATTTACAGTATCTCATGAAAATGAGTACACCCCTCTCATTTTTATAAATATATTTATTATATCTTTTAATGTGACAACACTGAAGAAATGACACTTTGCTGCAATGTAGTGAGTGTACAGCTTGCATAACAGTGTACATTTGTTGTCCCCTCAAAATAACTCAACACACAGCCATTAATGGCTAAACCGCTGGCAACAAAAGTGAGTACACCCCTAAGCGAAAATGTCCAAAAGTGTCAATATTTTGTGTGGCCACCAATTTTTCCAGCACTGCCTTAACCCTCTTGGACATGGAGTTCACCAGAGCTTCACAGGTAGCCACTGAAGTCCTCTCCCGCTCCTCCATGATAACATCATGGAGCTGGTGGATATTAGAGACCTTGCACTCCTCCACCTTCCATTTGAGGATGCCCCACCGATGCTCAATAGGATTTAGGTGTGGAGACATGCTTGGCCAGTCCATCACCTTTACCCTCCGCTTCTTTAGCAAGGCAATGGTCGTCTCCGAGCTGTGTTTGGGGTCGTTATATTTGAATACTGCCCTGCGGCCCAGTCTCCAAATGGAGGGGATCATGCTCTGCTTCAGTATGTCACAGTACATATTGGCATTCATGGTTCTGTCAATGAATTGTAGCTCCCCAGTGCTGGCAGCACTCATGCAGCCCAAGACTATGACACTCCCACCACCATGCTTGACAGTACGCAAGACACACTTGTCTTTGTATTCCTTACCTGGTTGCCGCCACACATGCTTGACACCATCTGTACCAAACAAGTTTGTCTTGGCCTCATTAGATCACAGGACATGGTTGCAGTAATGCATGTCCTTAGTCTGTTTGTCTTCAGCAAACTGTTTGCAGGCTTTCTTGTGCATCATCTTTAGAAGAGGCTTCCTTCTGGGATGACAGCCATGCAGACCAATTTGATGCAGTGTGCGGCGTATGGTCTGAGCACTGACAGGCTGACGCCCTATCCCTTCAACCTCTGCAGCAATGCTGGCAGCACTTATACATCTATTTCCCAAAGACAACCCCTGGATTTGATGCTGAGCACGTGCACTCAACTTCTTTGGTCGACCATGGCGAGGCCAGTTCTGAGTGGAACCTGTCCTGTTAAACTGATGTATGGTCTTATCCACCGTGCTGCAGCTCAGTTTCAGGGTCTTGGCAATCTTCTTATAGCCTAGGTCATTTTTATGTAAAGCAAGCATTCATTTTTCGGATTCCCTTTGCCATAAGGTGCCATATTGAACTTCCAGTGACCAGTATGAGAGAGTGAGAGCAATAACACCAAATTTAACACACCTGCTCCCCATTCACACCTGAGACCTTGTAACACTAACGAGTCACATGACAACAGGGAGGGAAAATGGCTAATTGGGCACAGTTTTGACATTTTCATTTAGGGGTGTACTCACTTTTGTTGCCAGCGGTTTAGACATTAATGGCTGTGTGTTGAGTTATTTTGAGGGGGACAGCATATTTACACTGTTATTCAAGCTGTACACTCACTACTTGACATTGCAGCAAAGTGTCATTTCTTCAGTGTTGTCGCATGAAAAGATATAAAAAATATTTATAAAAATGTAAGGGGTGCACTCACTTTTGTGAGATACTGTATGTAGGGTTCTCCTATCATGCCCAGTAAAAACCCATCCTGTACTGGACCCGACAAAACACGAGGGCTGGAAAAAACCCTGTAAATAGAACACTGATAAAACATCAGACTGTAGCAGGGTTTGTAGGATATCAAAAACATAAATACGGTAATCAAATAATGTTCATTCCCGTTAATTGTTTGTGAAGGGCACTGCCAGAAGATGCTAGGCAAATGAGAGAGAATTGACTCTACTAACAATAGTAACAGCAGTCAAGAAGGTGAATATCACAGAATTATGATAGAATGCAAGTAACAGTATGGACTACCTGTAATGCTTTAGAAAGGACTAAAAGACTGGCCAGCGGAAAAATAAATGTAAAGTCTGTCGGTGGTGGGGCCCTTCAACTTAGCATGGGAATGCTCAATCTTCAAATGAAGATATTTGTAAGCCAAAATAGGAATAACACTTACAAAGTATCTTAGGGTAACTGAAGATAGAATTCCACTAGCAGCAGCACAATCCCGCAGTAATAAACAAGTTTATTACCCACAAGAGTGGACAAAGGCCTTCTCAGAGGCCACTCAGATACCTGTCAGATGCTCTCTTGTCAGCAGTCTGCAGTCTAATAACTGCTTTAGCAGACCAGATGGAGATGGATGCAACACAGGCTGCAAGATCTCAGCTCGGTAATGACGACTGCAGTACAGGTAACTTGGTCCCAAGATGCCTCAACACATGTTCCAGAGGACAGGAGAAAGGGAGCACAGCACTCTGGTGCACTCCTACCAAGCCTGCACCTTTCTTCAGGTCTCCCCATGTATCTCTGTCTCTCCACAACAGCCTTGATCCCTCCTCAGCTCACTCTGCTTCCCCTTTCTGTATTCCGTGGGTGAGATGAAGTCTGGATGCTAAGATTAACTCCAATATGGCTGTAGTACCTGGGCTGCACAGCTTCAAGGGGTCACCAGCTATGGATACACTTGGCTTCAGGCTATGTACAAGGAAGTACTAAATATCCTCTAAATTTTCCAAAGCAGTGGATGAAAAATGTTGTGTTTGGGCCCCTGAATTAGTCAATAAGCTCAAAGGCAAACGAGATAGTAATGGCCCTTAAGTGCCGGGACATCTACTGTGATCTGAGAAAACATTATTCGGTACGAGAGAACATCAGATTTGTCATTGTTATGAAGGTTTCAGTTGAGCACATTTGAATTTTTTATTCAAGTGGAAAATAAATTGAAAATATCCCACAAGAGACATCCTATTTAATTGGCTTTATCTCTGTTTTCTCTGAGAACATAAAAAATGTTACCTATTTTGCACAGGCTAAAAGGTTTTGTTATGTTTTACTGTAATGATTAACCTAATGTGCCCTGCCCAATATAATTTACATAAGCCTTTGGCTGAAAACAAAACTTGCCTAATCAAGTCAGTACAGGATAAGGTATTTATATGCTACAACATGCTCATAATAAATCTGAGATGTAGCTATAAAATGTGGGCATTAGGCAGAAACTGATTGTGATGCAAAATGCATTTTGTTTTACTTGAACTGCACTTTTTTGCTTTTGTATTTGATCCTAAAGGGGGTGATGCACTCAAATCTCACATTGTATGTGTAGTGTATGCAAATGAACAGATGGTCATGGACATCAATGCTAAAGGAAATGTATGTGACCCAATGTATACTGTCAATTTTGATCTGTTGCTGCTGATTAAATTTTTTGATAAACTTCGGTGTTGTTTTTTTGTGTGACAATGACAATCCAAAAATAACTACATCATTTCTTCATTGCCTTTTGGTGACACAGGTGTTCTTAGAACAAAGTTTCACATTACAACATGTGCCACTCAACACTATGGTTGACAGATATAAACATTAATTTTCAATTAATATTCTTATTTACATGTTAAACATGTGTACTCATATTTGTATCTGTTGTGAGTATTGTCAAGGCTATATGAATAAATCTAACAGCAAGATCTAACTCAGTATCTGACATGGCCATCACAGGTCACACTTGATTTAGCAGCTGTTTTCTAATTGTCAATAGATCAGGTTAGTTCCTATGCATTACCATAGACAATCTATTAGAGGTTATATGATCTATTCATATTTTTCCCTCTCTGAATTTATCTAACAACTTCAGCTTTCCAAAGTCATATTATGAACAGGGTGATTCTGACTCTTGCCTAGGTGTCAGGGCCTGAATCCGGGGCTGGTAGTATGTTTTTGGTAGTAACCCTTCTCACTGAGCCACTTGAGATGCTGGACATCTCCCTGCCTGATTGCTTAGACAACCTTGCCTTATATCTTGCTTCTCGTGTACCTTGAACTCTTTGCTTCTCTAATGAGCTTCCTGATTTAAGCCATGTCTCTGCACTGTTTGCCGGATTATTGTGCTCTCTCCAGCCAATATCTCGCTCTTGTCACTCTTGCTGCTGTCTGTATCTTCGTTACCACTCGTTACCGACTTTTGGCTTGTTCCTTGACTATGCCATCATTGACCCCAACCTGCAACCACTGGCCTTTGCCTTGTTTACTGACTATGCTTCTGCTTGATCCCTACCTGCTATATTTGCTACTGGACCCTGGCTTGCTCACCTCCTGATGGGGAGATACTGAGGACCGCGACCTAGTACTACTAACACACAGCAAAACCCATCTCCACCATCGGGAGCTCTGGTGAACACAAGTTAGTTCTTGGACCCTGCACTTCAGGTGAACTTGCGTTATCCGCCAGGGTGACATGCTTGTTCACGTATCCAGCTGGTTGGCAGGGGCCTCTTTACTGCTATAGCTACTGGCCTCCGAGCCTGACCCCTTGTCCTGACACTAGGGGTCCTTTAAAATGACTTCTAACGATCAGAAATTAAAAAATCTGTTTGAAGATCAGATCATGTCACAAGTTTCCTTACTGCTGGCCAGCCTTTCCAGACATTAAAAGAGAGGAAAAATATTGTTAGAAAATAGAAAGCAGATGTTTAATTTGGGCTTCTAAGGGTTTTCATACATATACCAAGTAAAGCTAATGATATGACCAAACTTTTGCATTGTCTGTGACTGTCATGAACTCTAGCGGTAAAGGGCACTGGAATGCTCATTATCACAAATGAACAGCTTTGAAAATGTTTGAAAATAATAGTTGTTTGCCAGTCATTCTTTAGGGAAAAGAAACACACCTTTAACCATGCTGAATTAGTTGGTTAGAGGATTGCTGTGGGTTTGATGATGTAAGCATGCACTCATTCTCTTTGACAGACCATCTGGATCCTATTGATGACACCTCTGCTTTTTAAGTTTTTTTTAATACTGTGATATGTCTGCAAGCCTGTGTTTATCAAATTGCAAGGCTGTGTGATAATACATGTGTTGTGTTTACTGACATGCCAGCTTAGTTTATGATGTTATCCAAATGTGTCTCGATAATATATCTAATGCACAGGAATAAAGTCATCCTGAAGCTGATTGAGATGAACCAAGAAAAGGAAAACCATAGAAACTCCACCTTCCTGGTGAGGAAGTGGTATTCACAAATGCTTCTAGATCCCCATGGCAATAGACCACATAACCATTAAATCCCACTTTGAGCAGGGGAAACCTCAAATAGGATATTAACATAACTTGTTTGAGATCCCATTAAATGGGTAGACAGTGATTTACATTAAATGTACTTGGACCGTTTTATAGACCAAATAAATATCTTTCAGATTCAAGCTACTGCTTTATATAAAAATATGCCATATATGTGACTAGGGTTAGTGAGCCTGTTACATATGTCAGTGCAATCACTTTTGCCCTTTTTTAAATGCGTGACCAGACAGTTTTTTACTTGCCATTTTGCAGTGCTTTTAGTCTCATTGGAGTTGCTATTGAGTGCCTGTTGTTCCCTCAGACCATCTTTTAAAATAAAGTCCCTTCTTCAGCTACTTATAGTGAATCTGTCAGGACAGAAGTATAGTAGCTTCAGTTGCTGACTTGCTTTTGAAGATGTAAGCTCCATGACTGTTATTCTCATCCTTATTTCACTACTAAGTGAGTAACAGTTATGTGCATTCTTGTTCCAAGTCAGTGACTTATTAAGTGGTACAGACAGGATTGGGATGACAACCATGGAGCTGGCTCCTGACAGGCCCCCTTTTTATTGGAATATAGAGACAATATGTACTTTTCTCTATACTGACCAATGAATAAATATTAGCTGACATTTAGCATCTAGTGCTTAGACTCCTAATGTAATGGTTGCTAACTGTGACTGCATTTCATTACCTACATGGGGGGCTGTCATAATGGATCTCCACCTGGCTTTCCCCAGAGTTAAATCAGGGCTCCTAATTGCACACTTGTTCAAGGTGGGGGACTCTTAAAGCCAATGGATCAGCGTGACAACTAGGCAGCTAGCATTGCAGATCTAAACAAAAGCAGACTTTATATTGTATAAATACAATGCATTAATAGAGCTCTTGTGTGAGCATAGGTCAAAAACTATATACTGTACCTATATTATTTTCCAAAGTAACCCAATCTTCGGCATAAAGTCATAAAAATTAGAACAATAGAGAGAAGATTTGCAGGTTAAATATCTCTAATATACATAATTTGTAAAAATTTACAGTTTAAAAAAAAAAGTAAATATTCTCCTTCACTGATGAGGCAGGACTGATGAGACGGCACTGAAGGGCACTGATTAGGTAGCACTGGTGAGGAGGCACTAATATCCCGCACTAATGGCCACTAATAGAACTTTCTTTTGGTGGTATTTAACCACCACTGTGTTTTTGTTTTTTGCTAAAGAAACAAAAAAAGACTGAATTTTGAAAAAAAAAAATTTTTTTTTCATAGTTTGTTATAAAAGTTTGCAAACAGGTAATTTTTCTCCTTCAGTGATGTGCGTTGGTTAGGCTGCCCTGATGGGAACTAATAGGTGGGACTGATGTGCGCTGGTTAGGCGCCACTGATAGGCAAGTATAGGAGGCACTGGTGGGCAATGATAGGTGGCATGTATAGGTGGCACTGGTGGGCAATGATAGGCAGCACTGATGGACAGTACTAATGAGTAGGCACTGATGGACACTGAAAGGAAACACTGACTGGCATCACTAAAGGGCACCGATTGGTTTTACTGATAGGCACTAATTGGTGTCACTGAGGTGCATTGCTGGGGCTGTACATCTTTACTGAAGCTGCCACTGGGGTCATCATGTGACTGGACCAGATCTCCCTCAGAATAGGTAAGTATAGACATCTTTCTTTTACAGGGTAGTTTGAATAGGCTTAGAAATGGAGTGGGTGCAGGTTTACGTACAGTTAGTAATTGACTGGACTTCTATATAACCACCTCCCGCCCGCCATATAGTAAAATAAAGGAACAGTGGGGCGGCTGTCGTTCTAGGTTGATATATGATGTTGCCCAGTCTTGCCACGAGCCCGCGCCCACAGGGGCTCGCAGCTCGGTGATCGCAGGCACGCTGTGTCCCTTGGACACAGAGCAACCCCGGTTTCAGTAAAGGGCTGCAGCTCTTTACCCATGTGATTGGCTGTGTCGAATCACAGCTGATCACATGTAAACAAGGAGATGCCGTTTATCGGCATTCCTCATCTCACACTGACAGTGTGAGGAGAACCGATCAGCGGCATCTCCTCATAGGGGAGACCTCTACAGGTAATCGGTACTAATCATCAGTGCCCTAATTACAATGCAGCCCCAAGTGTGCCCATCAGTGATGCCACTCTGTGGCCATCTGTGATGCCAACCTGTACACATTAGTGACACAAGTCAGTGCACATCTGTGATGCCAGTTTGTGCCCATCAGTGATGCCAATCTGTGCCCATCAGTTCTGCCTTTCAGTGCCCAACAGTGCCACCTTTCAGTACCCATCAGTGCTACATATTACAGCCTCTACATCAGTGCCGTCAAGGTAGAGGAAGCAAAGGACAGAGTAAAAATAACTACACTATTACTTAGTTAAAATACCAAAAACATTTGAAAGTAAAAAAAAAGAGCATCTGAACCAGAAATGATAACTGAACTACTTAGGGGACACACCTGTGAACCCCAAACCACTTAGGGGACACACCTGTGAACCCCAAAATCACTTAGGGGACACACCTGTGAACCCCAACCCAGTTAGGGGGACACACCTGTGAACCCCAAACCAGTTAGGGGACACACCTGTGAACCCCAAACCAGTTAGGGGACACACCTGTGAAACCCTTGAGCTGCATTGCTGATATAATTTTGGTCCACAAAGATGCTTCCTCACTATATTTCATCAAACTAAACATACATTGATGCACGCTTCACATAGACGGTTGTTGCCTAAGCATTGATATAACCTAAGTACAAATACTTGTGCTGATGCACTATTTCATTTTAACACAATAAATATTAGCTGTCAGTTATAAAAACTAAAACGTAATAACCCAGTAAGGAAAGTAATAAAAAAACATTTCTGGCTTTTTGACGATTATTTATTTTTTTAAATATTGCTAACAAGTCTTGTGGAAATTACTCAAATGCACATATCAAATAATCTATCCTATAAATTTTTTATGCATATATTTTGTTATTCAAAAACCAGGGTGACATATAATACCTATGGTTGGTTAGCCTAAATGGATGATAAACCTAAAAACAAAAATGTATTATACTGCAGCTTACCAGTCCATATGTGTCTGCATTGGTTTCTTTTTTTAGCTTTTTTTCACTTTATGTTCCCCTGTCAATTTGGCCAGTAATTCTGTTATTTCTAACTTCTTTTAACCCCTTCCGGCAAACTGCCTCCCAGCCCTGTAATAGCAGGGAGGTGGAGGAAGGCATTCGGGTCATGTGACCAGTGTGATTGGCTGTCACAGCGGTCACATGATTGGAAAGCTCCTGATCACAATTGTGCATCGGGAGCTTACCGATGCCCGCCGGCTACCATGCTGGGAGCGTGCAGGGAGCCCTCTGTCAGCATGATAAATTGTGAACACAGAGCCGCATATATGCGGCCGCTTGGAGTTAAGGCCCAACCGCCAAGAGCCCGCATATATGCAAACAGCCGGCACTAAGGGAATAACAGACCAAGCTGTTCAGCTAAAATGTGATTTAGATGGTTGAGAAGAACCGTTTACAACGGACAGGGGTAATTACAGTGATCATTTCTTATTAATTTATGTAAAACCTTTATCCCAAATGGTAAAGAACGGTTTAGCCCCTTGCCGACAGCTCCACGTACATTTACTGCAGGGCAGGGGCTCCTATGCAAAGAATCATGTACAGATACACGATTTTGAACTTCCGGGTCTAGGGTGTGCACACACACCGCCGGCGACCTGCTTCCACTGTGATTGGACACAGCAGGAGCCAATCAGTGGGTCCAGCAGACCCAATGTCCACCGGGACATGCCAATCGTTCCCAAGAGAGGCAGAACGGTGGTCTGCCTATGTAAACAGGGCAGATCACTGTTATGTTAGTAGGGAAGGGAGGGATCCTGTGTTTCTGCTAAGCAGAAACATGAATCTCTGTCCTTCCACAGTTAAAGCGGGTTAGCCAGCACTCCCAGGGAACACATTTAACCCTTTGATCACCCCTGATGTTAACCCCTTCCCTGCCAGTGTCATTAGTACGACTGTGCATATTTTTTAGGACTGATCACTGTATTAGTGTCACTGGTCACCAAAAAAGTGTCCAATTTGTCTGCTGCAATGTCGCAGTCCAGTATAAGTCACTGATCAAAATAAATAAATAAAAATTCCCATAGTTTGTAGACACTATAACTTTTGCGCAAACCAATCAATATACGCTTATTGGCATTTTCTTTACCAAAAATATGTAGCAGATTACATATTGGCCTGAACTGATGAAGAAATTAGATTTTTAAAATTTTTTATTCGATATGTTTTATTGCAGAAAGTAAAAAATATTGTTTTTTTTTCAAAATTGCTGGTCTTTCTTTTGTTTATAGCGCAAAAAATAAAAATCGCAGAGGTGATAAAATACCACCAAAAGAGCTCTATTTGTGGGGAAAAAAGGACATACATTTTATTTAGGTACAGCGTTGCAAGACTGCGCAATTGTCAGTTAACATAACGCAGTGCCGTATCGCAAAAAATGGCCTGGTCATGAAGTGGGTAAAACCTTCCAGAGCTGAAGTGGTTACTGTAACTGCCTAAAAGTGTTAGCCTGAGTTTGGCTTTACTTTGGTAGTTAAGTCCATCTAAATCTGCCAGAGCATCTAACACTACCCTACTCTCCCCCCGGATTGACTATGAGACTGTCTAAAGGTGTCTCCATTGCTCCTTCATAGAGTGGAGACAAACTAAGACAAGAAGTGTGTTACTGGCCAGATCATCAGATGAAAATAAAGGGAAAAGAGCTTTAAAAAGAAAACAAATGCAGCCACCACATTTAGGGATTGGCAAATTACAATGTATTAATGTTTTGGTTTTAAAATTGCTTTACTATTATGTGTATATAAAGATAAATCCCATAAATCTTGCTGGTATATAAGGAATGGTCACTGGTATGGTAGTGCTTTACACTGTGTTAATGAGGGAGCCCTTTTTTTTTTGTGTGACATGACAGATAGAAGATTACTTGCTTCCATGCATGTTCAGAGGTCTGCAATTTGGCTGTGGAGCCCTTGTCTTACATACATACAGACTGCGGCTTCCTCACTCCAGCACATGGCTGAGAAGACCCCGTATCTAACATAGAAGCTTGAACCCCCTTAGTGATGGCAGTGTCTTTGTAACTTTGAGGCAATTCTGCTTCTAAACGAGTTGGCTCACATAACGCTGCAGCGCTCTCTATGCAGTGCCCCCTGCAGGCAGATGCTGGGAGTTTTGCTTCTGCTTCTTGCAGTGGTGCTGATGAGAAGTTCCTTGAAGAGTAAGAGGATGTGCCAGTTATTGCGAGCCGAACATTCCAGGTATCCACATTTCCAGTTCTTCTTCACCAGTACAGAGAGAACATGCCGTGGGGCGAATCGAAGCTTCTGCTTGTCTCTCTTGTTTCCAACCACAACAATCACTGGGGGCTTACTTGTGCTACAGCAAACGACATGCAGAAATCAGTGTGAAATATTTGCTCTGACAGAGACACCAACTGGGAGGTAGAGGGCATTATGCATTATAGATGTCTTGTGATTACAAGTTATTGTACTGTTTAACGTGATTGGAACTAGTACTGGAAATTTAACTGTTAGTGCAAAAAAAACAAAAAATTATTAGGGAAATTGTCAATAAACATAAGCCAGATGGTCAAAGCAAATTTATGCACCTATTATATGCCACATCACTTGTCTTCAGTATACACCTCTGCCAACCTTTTTTGCTTACTGCAGCAGGAAATGACAACACATCTGTTCTTGTCTTCTATTGCAGTTATGTACATACAGAAACGCACACACACAGCATTATTTTACCCACCTTGGGGTGTATTCAATAAATATTTGTATAGCAACTCACCCAGTGAAAGTGAATGTACATTTGTTCTGTGCAAATGGGGCTGCTGTTCACTTGAAGATCAGGCCTTTTCTTGAACTTTTTGTTTAAAAGTTTAAATAAGTATTTTTTGCTAGAAGATTATTCAGAACCCCCAAACATTATATATTATATTTTTTTTAGCAGAGACCCTAGAGAATAAAATGGCGTTGCAATATTTTATGTCACAATATTTGTGCAGCAGTCTTTCAAACGCAATTTTTTTGGAAAAAATACACTCTAATGAATTAAAAAACAAATAAACAATATTACCACAATTTTTTTTGTATAATGTATATAATATGCATATACATATGTATATAATATACATATACATGTATAATGTATATAAAGATTACTGTGCCCCTGTTTTTAAGATAAGCTGCAAGCACTACAAATATACATATACCCCAGTTAAAGTCTATGAGGACGAAACGCGTCCGGTTTCAGTGAGATTTCTCCATAACATTGCGCTATATGGATGTTCCAGTGATCACATTAATTGTATTTTATCGCTTGTGAACTACTAAAACAATGTAAGTTCTCTACATTTTAATAAAATCCTACGAGTAATGGTTTTACACTATGAGGAGGCTTTTTGTTTTCTTGAGCACCTGAGTTCCTGTTGCTTAACCAAGATTTGAGGAGACGGTGACAACTACTGGGAGATTACTGTGACTTTAAGGTTACCACCTTTTTGCCTGTCTGACTCTTTACCATCAGTATTTGAGTCCATGAATTCTGGTAAGCGCTCCTGACTCTATCCTTTGGTGATGGTAGCACTCATGGTGACAAGTTTTCACTTTTGGACACACAAAGCCCTCTCCTCTGTTGGATATGGACCTATATTCTAGAGCACTCTTCTCATTTAAGTGAGGACTGTTTCTACTACTTTTCTCAATCTAAGATGTTTTAGTTGGTTTATTATTTCCAATTTGCAAACATATGTATATTGCACTTTTCTTTTGCACTTTATTGGTTGTTGCTATTTGCACATATTGCATATTACGTTTGATGCTATTGTTTGCACACTTTTCATCATCTAATGTGGTTGATGCACATTTGCCACATTGCACTTTTGTGTTTATTGCACTAACTGTTGCTCCCTATATATGAGGGAGCACTGCTGAATGCTTTATATAACTATGACTGGTTATACATAGTACTTTATTTGATAGCTCATTCCATCAGTAGTTTGAACAGCGCAAAACTTTTTACTCCCTTTTTTTGTATTATGTGAAAGATGTCGTTACGCAGAGTAAATAGATACCTAACATATCATGCTTTAAAATTGCGCACGCTCATGTAATGGCCACAAGCTACAAGACTTAAAAAGCTCCATAGGCGACAGTTTAAAAATGTTTACAGCTTACAAAGGAGGTCTAGTGCTAGAATTATTGCTCTCGCTCTAACTATCGCAGTGATACCTCACATGTGTGGTTTGAACACCGTTTACATATGCTTGTGTGACTTACGTATGTGTTCGCTTCTGCACGTGAGCACGGAGAAAGGGAGGCGCTTTACTTGGTTTTTTTTTCTAATTTATTTTACTCTTTATTTTTTTTTTATTTTTTTATCACTTTTTTTCCTAATACAAGGAATGCAAACATCCCTTGCAATAAAATAAGGCCCCTTTCACACGATCGGACCGATCAGGTCCGTCTGTCTATTTTTCAGCAGGACCTGATCGGGCCACCCATTCTTCCCTATGGAGAGGTGGTTGTCAGCGGAGATGTGTCCGTTGACACCCGTCTGTCATGATACATTCGCCATCCATCCAGCGGGTCGGATCGGATGAAAACGGACAGGCTGTCCGTTTTCAACCGATCTCCCTATAGAGGAGAGCGAGACTCTGACAGGTCCGTCTTTGCACAGTGAGAAGAGACAAACCTGTCCTCCGCCTGCTCAGCGTGGATCAACAGAGCGATCCCTGCTGAGCTAGCGGAGTCCACCAAGTGGATCCGCCCTGTGAGAAAGGAGCCTAAGGATGACAGGTCCTCTTTATTGAGATCTGGGGTCAAAAAGACCCCAAATCTCTCATTTACCTTTTAAAAGGAAAGGAAAAATTTTTTTAACTTTTCCTTTAAAAAAGAAATTATTATTTACTATGGCCCGAGAACCGGAAATACCGGCAGACACCGCTCTGGTCCTCCAGGGGCATAGAGATGAATGGCAGCTATCTTGGCCTCCGTTTTCTCCATGCACAGTTAACTGTTGCATCGGATCGCTCCCGAGCTTTACCAATCCGTTAGGTATGTCCGGAAATGACAGGGAAGCAGTGTGGGAAGGGGGCACCCCTCCCGCCACTTCTAAAAGTGATCCTGTGGCGAATCTGCCTGCGGGACCACTTTTATCTTTCAGAGAATAGGCCATAGTAAAAAACAATATATTTAATGTCAAATAATGACGTATTTTTACTATGGACCGGTCAGCAAGTGGTTAGAACTGAAAATACTGAACATGGCCACTAGAGGACACTAAGGCCCCACACTTGTACAAGTCGCACAACTTTGACGGGACTTTGATGCAACTTTAACACCACTTGAAACAATGCCTGTATAATCTTGAGGTCTATGGACCTCAAGTTGCATTAAAGTCATGCAGGGACTACTTTGAAGTCGCTGCGACTTGAAGTCACACAGATATGAATGGTACTCATCAGAAATCATGGAGTACGACTTGTCATGCAAATGTTGCAGTCCCAAGTCGCAGGACAAGTTGCACAAGTGTGAAAGGGGCCCAAGTGTCATAGGAATGTGGTATGATACTTAATGCCAACTAGTGGCCAGTGCAGTATTTTCCTTTTTAAATCAATGAAAACATTTGAGCGGCACAGGAAATCGCCTAATAACATTTGTTTTTTGTCCCATTCGCACATAACAGATGTACACGCACTTTCACTGAGCGAATTGCTATGCAAATGTTTTATAAATACTTCTATCTCCTTGTGTATGATAAAATGATAATGATGGTCATAGATGGACTCTGATTCATAAAACTCATAAATGCATAAACATGAGGCTTCCCATTTAGGTAATAAGAGCCTTTAGATGAGCACAGAATGTATAATATACAATGTGTAATTGTCAATAAGAAAGTCGTTTAGTATGAGCCAATCCTTTTTTAGCTGTTAACAGCTATGTATCTATTACTAAACACTGTAAATATAACTCAGCATGATATTTTAAAAAGGTGACATCACCATTCGTTAGATCAAATTTACATTTGTAATTAATAATTGAAAAATGACAGTCCACCTATATACAACTGAGAATCAGATCCCCATTTTTCAAATATTTCTTAGTCAAACCTATCCTAGGTGAGTTACATCTATACACTGGATATTTAGATTGTAGGCTCAGTTCACTGAAATCATCATGCAAAGGTAAGTTCATTATAGCCTATATAATGAACTTACTTTTGCATGATGATTATAGTTTAGAAAAATCCTAATCTGAGAAAAACAACATTGTTATGGTGTATAATACATGCACTATAGCATTGCGGATTTATATTCACTGATGGAGCATTAAAGCTATCCCACTGATCTTACATACACTTTATTGATAAAAGTATTGGGACACCTGCCTTTACACACACATGAACTTTAATGGCATCCCAGTCTTATTACGTAGGGTTCAATATTGAGTTGGCCCATCCTTTGCAGCTATAACAGCTTTGACTCTTCTAGGAAGGCTGTCCACAAGGTTTAGGAGTGTGACTATGGCAATGTTTGACCATTCTTTCAGACGC
This sequence comes from Pelophylax lessonae, assembly GCF_965119305.1. Taxonomy (NCBI): domain Eukaryota; kingdom Metazoa; phylum Chordata; class Amphibia; order Anura; family Ranidae; genus Pelophylax; species Pelophylax lessonae. The sequence continues at coordinate 307,193,210 of NC_138768.1, forward strand.
GCATTTGGGAGGTCAGGCATGGATGTTGGACGAGAGACCCTGGCTCGCAATCTCTATCTATCAATCACCAATTTATCCCAAAGGTGTTCTATTAGGTTGAGGTCAGGACTCTGTGCAAGCCAGTCAAGTGCCTCCACCCCAAACTCGCTCATCCATGTCTTTATGGACCTTGCTTTGTGAACTGGTGAGCAGTCATGTTAGAATAAGAAGGGGCCAACCCCAAACTGTTCCCACAAAGTTGGGAGCATGAAATTGTCCAAAATGTTTTGGTATGCTGACGCCTTAAGAGTTCCCTTCAGTGGAACTAAGGGGCCAAGCCCAACCCCTCAAACATGACCTTAGACCATAATCCCCCTCCACCAAATGACTTGGACCAGTGCACAAAGCAAATTCCATAAAGACATGGATGAGCAAGTTTGGGGTGGAGGAACTTGACTGGCGTGTATAGAGTCCTGACCTCAACCCAATGGGATTAATTAAAAAGGAGACTGGGAGCCAGGCATCAGTGCCTGACCTCACAAATGTGCTTCTGGAAGAATGGTCAAACATTCCCATAGACACACTCCTAAACCTTGTGGTCAGCCTTCACAGAAGAGTTGAAGCTGTTATAGCTGCAAAGGGTGGGCCAACTCAATATTGAACCCTGCGGACTAGGACTGGGATGCCATTAAATTTCATGTGCGTGTAAAGGCAGGTGTCCCAATACTTTTGACAATATAGTGTATATGTATATATATATATATATGTATATATAGCTTTGTTAGTTAAAGCTAACCACATGACCTTTATAAACTATAATCTCTTATAAGCTTTTACAGTTATACAGTTATGAGCTCAGATCTGCCCTCCTCCCCAGCTGCTGCGGTCAATGTAGCAAAAGCTAATAAGGAGACGATTGTTTCATAAAGACAGCCTGACTCAACTTAACATTTTCCACAGACAAGCATCAGCAAGAAGAATGCAGAGGGAGGGGTGCATCAGGCTCTGCATTCCTCTTGCTGTTGCTTGTCTTGGGAAAGTGGAAGAAGAGGGGGTTATAGATAAGCAGGAAACAGGGAATGGAACAGGGAGGGAGCCTCCATGCCCTGTAGGCAGGTCAGGGGAGGGGAAGGGAGCAGGGTGGAAGTTCAATGGTTTGTAGAGTTCAGGGTTGCAGCAGAATAGGAAAGCTCAGTCAAAAAGAAGCTGTTAAAACACATCCAAAAGGGAATTTTTGGTCCAGTAAAACCAAGTATTAACTACTTGCTACCCAGGCCAATTCTGACACTTCTCTCCTACAAGTAAAAATCATCATTCTTTTGCTAGAAAATTACTCAGAACCCCCAAACATTATGTATGCTTTTTTTTAGCAAAGACCCTAGGGAATAAAATGGTGGCCATTGCAACTTTTTTTATCTTGCACGGTATTTGTGCAGCAATTTTTAAAAACAGTTTTTCTTTTTTTTTAATAAACTTTCATAAAAAAAAAAAAAAACAGTAAAGTTAGCCCGATTTTTAAAAATAATGTGAAAGATGATGTTATGCCGTGTATATAGATACCCAACATGTCACGCTTTAAAATTGCGTACACTTGTGGAATAGTGCCAAAATTCTGTACTTAAAAATCCCCATAGGCGATGCTTTTAAATTTTTACAGGTTACATGTTTAGAGTTGCAGAGGAGGTCTAGCACTATAATTATTGTTATATGTATATATATATATATAATGTAATAATTATCTCGCTCTAATGTTCGCGGCGATGCCTTACATGTGGTTTGAACGCTGTTTACATATGTGAGTGTGATCTATGTATGCATTCACTTCTGCAAGCAAGCACGTGGGGACAGGGGCATTTTCAATTTCTTGTTGTTTATTTTACTTTAATTTTTCTATTTTGACACTTTCTCTTTACATTTTTTTTTTTATCACTTTTATTCGTATTACATGGAATGTAATAGGAATATGACATGAGAGGTCCTCTTTACAGTGAGATCTGGGGTCTTTAACCACTTTAGCCCCAGCCGCCGCAGATGTACGGCAGCAGTCTGGCTCTCCCAGGCAAAGTCCCATACATGTACGGGGCTCACCTGGGAGGAGCTAGGGGGGCGATCGCACGCCGCAGGAGGCGCGCTCCCACCCCCGCTCGTCAGCGGGGAAGCTAGTGCGTGTGACAATCGGCTCCGATTGCTGCCGGCCACTCGCGATCTCCCGCCGCTGACAGAGAAGGACGGACGGCTGTCCGTACTTCTCCCTGAAGTGATCACAGATGTCATGTGATCCTGCTATATAGGATCACATGTCTCTGTGATGAGTTCACAAGCCACGCCCCCCACAGTTAGAATCACGCCCCTAGGGTCACATTTAACCCCTTGATCACCAATACTGTTAACCCCTTCCCTGCCAGTGGAATTTTCACAGTAACAGTGCATATTTTTTAGCACTGATTACTGTAGTAATGTCACTGGTACCCCCAAAAGTGTCAAAAATGTCAGTTAGGGGTCCGTAATGTCGCAGTACTGCAAAAAATTGCAGATTGCCACCATTACTAGTAAAAAAAGCAATAAAAATGACATAAATCTTTCCCGTAGTTAGTAAACGCAATAACTTTTGCACAAACCAATCAAAACACGCTTATTGTGATTTTTTTTTTACCAAACATATGTAGCAGAAAACAAATTGGCCTAAGATGTTAAAAAATTTTGATTTTTACATTTTTTGGGGGGAATTTCATATAAAAAAAATGTGAAAAATATTGTTATTTTTTCAAAATTGTCGCTCTTTTTTTGTTTATAGTGCAAAAAGTAAAAATCGCACAGGTTATCAAATACCACCAAAAGAAAGCTCTATTTGTGAGGAAAAAAAGGACATAAATTTAATTTGGGTACAGCATCGCATGAACGCGCAATTGTCCGTTAAAGTAATGCAGTGCCGAATCGCAAAATATGGCCTGGTCAGGAATGGGGTAAAATCTTCCGGTCTTAAAGTGGTTAAAAATACTCTCATTGAGAATTTTTTTGTCAAAGACATGTAGCTAAATACATTTTGGCCTAAATATATGACAAAAATTGAATATATTGGATATTTTTTAACTGTCAAAGTAGAAAAATATTGTTATTTTTTCAAAATTGTCGCTTTTTTTATTAATATCGCAAAAAATGAAAATCGCACAGGTGATCAAATACCACAAAAAGAAAGCTCTGTTTGTGGGGAAAAAAGGATGTAAATTTTGTTTGGGTACGGCGTTGCATGACCGCGCAATTGTCAGTTAAATTCGCACAGTGCCAAATCGCAAAAAGTGGCCTGGACGTAGGACAGCAAAATCCTCCGGTGGTAAAGTGGTTAATTTTGTTTGGGTACAGCGTCGCACGACCGCGCAATTGTCCATTAAAGTCACGCAGTGCTGAATCGCAAAATACGGCCTTGTCATTGAGCAGACAAATCCTCCGGTCTGAAAGTGGTTAAGTCTCCCCAGATCTCACCTCTAGGCTGGTAAGCCTGAGATAAAAAAAAAAAAGCATCTCAGCTTTCCAGCCAAGGCAACGGCAGCATTTGTAACTGCAGAGGCCAGGCGTGACGTCATAACATCGCACCCATAGAGGTAGAAGCACTGGAGGGTGGCGGGGGGATGTCCCCTTCTGCCACCCGTAAAGACAATCAAGCAGCTGAACAACCGCTATAATTGTTTTTATGGTGCAGGATATCGCCTGCTGTAAAAGAAGAAATCTGAATGATGCCTGTAACTTCAGGCATCATTCAGATATCCCCACTCAAAGTCTGCGATGTCATATGACGTCGTGCGGGCGGGATGTGGTCAAGCCCCCGTTCACACTGAGGCGACCTGTCAGGCGACCTGGTCGCCTAACAGGTCGCCTTCCATAGAGAAGCTGCGGACCCGTTCTAATAGGAGCAACACAAGTCGCTCCGACTTAGAAAAAGGGTCCGGAGCTTCTTTGGGGTGACCCGGAGCGACCTGCATAGACTTCAATGTTATAAAGTCCGTGCTGGCCGCGCCGAGGTCGCGGGGCGAGCAGCGCGCCGCGAGCTATGAGGTCGCCCGGCAAAGTCGGGTCGCTGCAATGTGAACGGGGCCTAAAGGAGAAAAAGTTCATCTTATAAAAATAAATAAATAAATACACATATTTTTGCAGGTTAAAAAAAAAGTGCTTTTGTTTTATTTTTTTTAATTACTGGAGCCCGTATAGCATCTAATCCCAGACCCCTATTGGTCTGGGATTATATAGGTGGTTTTAGCTAAGGGCTTGACTAGAGCCAGGTTAGGCATCCAATGGCCATTTCTGCTAGTTAGAGGTCCAGTTGCATGGCAGATTACAAACTACTAGGGAGGAACTAAAGCACAGAGTAGATAGGCTGAATCTGAGTTCCACTGCCACAGTGCACCGTTTCTGCGTGTGAGAAGCTGCATTCCAGACTTGTTGGACAACAGTTGAAGGATCTCTCCATCACCGCTGATCTTGTCTTCAGGTCTCCAACACAAAGACAGACGCCGCATCATGATCATCCTCAGGGGCCCCTGCAACTGAACTTTGCTTCAATATTCATCTGGAGGTATACTTATTAAAACTATATATACCAGGGTATATGTGCACAATTCCACCAGGACTCCTATCCTGCCCTTTGCTGTTAATACTTGTTTGTACATTGGATGTATGTACTATTATTAATCTTTCCTTATATAAAGCTTGTATTATTTCTATACATGTGTGCATATACAGTATAGGCTTATGGTTAATGTTATATGCTGGTTGCAGTAGTTCTTCTACTCCCAATTACTTTGATTAGATTACTGATTATTTGCCCAGGAAGAGAATCCCCTGTCTTCACAGAGGAGCTGTCCTGTGTGAAGTCACTTCCAACTTTATTATCAAGCTCACTCTTCCACTTACTGTAAATAAGAGAACCAGAACCTTCATTATCTCACAAAAGTGAGTACACCCCTCATATTTTTCTAAATATTTTATGATATCTTTTCATGTGACACCTAAGAAATGACACTTTGCTACAATGTAGTGAGTGTTCAGCTTGTATAACAGTGTAAATTTGCTGTCCCCTCAAAATAACTCAACACATGCCATTAATGTCTAAACCACTGGCAACAAAAGTGAGTACACCCCTAAGTCAAAATGTCCAAATTGGGCCCAAAGTGTCAATATTTTGGGTGGCCACTATTATTTCCCAGCACTGCCTTAACCCTCTTGGGTATGGAGTTCACCAGAGCGTCACAAGTTGCCACTGGAGTCATCTTCCACTCCTCCATGACATCATCACAGAGCTGGTGGATGTTAGAGACCTTGCGCTCCTCCACCTTCCATTTGAAGATGCCCTACAGATGCTCAATAGGGTTTAGGTCTGGAGACATGCTTTGCCGGTCCATCACCTTTACCCTCAGCTTCTTTAGCAAGGCAGTGGTCGTCTTGGAGGTGTGTTTGGGGTCGTTATGTTGGAATACTGCCCTGCAGCCCAGTCTTCACAGTGAAGGAATCATGCTCTGCTTCAGTATTTCACAGTACATGTTGGCATTCATGGTTCCCTCATTGAACTGTAGCTCCCCAGTGCCGGCAGCACTAATGCAGCCCCAGACCATGACACTCCCACCACCATGCTTGACTGTAGGCAAGGCACACTTCTCTTTGTACTCCTCACCTGGTTGCTGCCACACACGCTTGATACTATCTGAACCAAATACCTTTATTTTGGTCTCATCAGACCACAGGACATGGTTTCAGTAACCCATGTCCTTAGTCTGCTTGTCTTCAGCAAACTGCAGGCTTTTTTGTGCATCATCTTTAGAAGAGGCTTCCTTCTGGGACGACAGCCATGCAGACCAATTTGATGCAGTGTGCGGCGTATGGTCTGAGCACTGACAGGCTGACCACACACCCCTTCAACCTCTGCAGCAATGCTGGCAGCACTCATACGTCTATTTCCCAAAGACAACCTCTGGATATGAAGCCGAGCACGTGCACTAAACTTCTTTGGTCGACCATGGCGAGGCCTGTTATGAGTGGAACCTGTCGTGTTAAACTGCTGTACTACTACTCACTTTTGTTGCCAGCGGATAAGACAATAATGGCTGTGTGTTGAGTTAATTTGAGGGGACAGCAAATTTACACTGTTATACGACTGTACACTCACTACTTTACATTGTAGCAAAGTGTCATTTCTTCAGTGTTGTCACAGGAAAAGATATAATTAATTATTTAAAAAAAAGTGAGGGGTGTACTCACTTTTGTGAGATACTGTATCTACATGTTTAGCGCACATTCCTGTTTGGGGAGGGTCATTTCTTATAACCCCTCCCAAAAGAGGGCTACATATTTTTTTTTTTTATAGCCTGATTACTTGTATTTATTACTGATAGAAGATTTGTAGGACAAAATTTGGTTTAGAAGACCAGACAAAATTGTTCAGAAAAGATTGGATGGGTTTGAAATAAGATACAGGGATGTGATTCAGAGTTCTCCAAAAAAGGTAGAGTATGCAGGGTAGGATATTTTTTTGCATCTCCCCAGGATACAGTATATGCTTTTATCTGGAGGGTGGTAGTGTTGCATCTATCTCAAAGATTTACCGTAGTTATGAATCTCCTTTATGATCTCTATATAGGAAAATATATGATCCAAAACAATGATGGCACTGTCCATTTGGAAGGTAGCCATACTGCGGGAATGTATAACTGCCAGTAAATGCAAATCAATTGATTATCTCAAAAAAGCTATTTACCTTTTTTTTTTATAAACGAAATTGCACAATATACTGTATCTTTTAATTTTTAATGTCTGCATACATTTTCTTTAAAATTTCCAATAGCCTTGTATTGATTTCTCACTATACACTTTGTATTAATGAAATGGAGATGACACTTTCACTTATTAACTTTGGTCTATTAGTGAAATCCTGACCTGTCCAAGATTTGCTGCCTCAGCTGCTTCACGTGGTGGAAACTCTCAGGGCTGCAGATGTCAAACACCAAAATGAAGACTCTGCTGTTACGGAGCCCCCGAAAACGTGGATCCATCCACTCCTGTGGGACATATAAAAAGACAGGCTAAGTTATGTCAATGCAATATGTTCACTTCGAAAAAAGACCTTAATTTCTTCATTTGTCACATAAAAATCAAACCAATCAGAACCTAATGTACATAATAGGGTTGCAATGATACCGTTTTTTTTACCCGCAAGTACCGATACTTTCGGTCAAGTACTTGGCCAATACCAAGTAGCGATACTTTGCGATGTGATTTGCAGCAAAGTTCGGTGTGTGTGTGTTCTAAACTGCCCACTAGATGGCGCTTTAACCTCTTTTTACACACACAGGAGCAGTGGGGGAAATCGCTTGCGATTTGGACAGGAATCGCAGCGCATTCCTGTTCAAATTCGCATACGATTCTTTGCAGTGGGATTTGCGCCCATTCACTTTGTATTGACACAAATTGCACCACAAATTATCAGTTTCGGTATCAGGAGCATTTGGGCGAGTACCGATACTCGCTCAAATGCCTGGTATCAGCACCAATACTGGTATCGGTGCATCCCTAGTACATAATGGAAAATGACAGCCATTGTTAGACAATGCAAGTAATCATCACCCATACACAATATATGGGCCATGTACATGAAAATTTCTTATCAAATCATTGGTAGGTAAGAAATCCCTCTGCTTCAGATCACTGAACTGATTCCTCTCCCTGTCATGATATATATCAGCAGTGCACCTGCACTAAAGAGACAATTCTCTTTTCTGTGGTTAAAAGGGAATTATCACTGAAAAAAATCACAGAAATCCTAAAAATCAATGTATAACAGGTAGGTAAGAAGGTAAAAAGTCATGTATTATTGCTTGCAACCTTCCCTTTCCTAAAACATGCAGTGTTTAAAGGTTAAGTTCACCTTTTCCTGAATAATTAAAGGACAAACTAATTCCAAATATTCTGGCAACCCCTTTGAACCCCACGTTACCTAGTGCCCCTGTGCTGTTGGTATATCGATCTGTGCACCACAATACCCTGCCCAAGGGATTGAGTATCTATGAAACTGCCCACAATGGCAAGCATTTATTGCCACGTGACAGTGCTGACCAATGAGAAGCACATCTGAGGCTTTTTTTTAACGGTAAGGTATCCCTAAAAAAAAAAGAGCACTTCTCAATGGTCATGTGGTCGCAAAACCTGATTTTTCTTTTCTACATACAAATTGGAAATACATACTGTAACACTTCCAGGTCTTGTTCCTCCCCCAGTCTGTGACTGCACAGTGAAAGGGAAAGCAGCAAATTGATAAGTTTACCTTTTTGTCACTCTGCTTTCCCTCCTCCTTTCAGCATGTACCTTGTTACCTTGTTAGCACAATGGCACTACGTCAATGATATTTCTACCTTTCCCAGTTTAGCATTAGGAAACACTTTTTGAAAGATAAATAGCGCATTTTATATACAACTATATAGATCAGACCAAAATGAGGGAGAAATGAGGAGGAAAGAGGAACAGAGGGACTGTATTCCAAATCGGGGACAGTCCCTCAAAATCAGAGACAGTTGGGAGCTATGTACTACATCAATCAGATTATCAAGAATCCCAGGCTCTTCAGGCCAAGACTGTGAAGGACTGTAAATCTGAATCAGAGATAATAATTGGCAAGTCAGGCACATTTAGAGGTGGTGGTACAGTAGAGGCAGAATATGATTCTGTCTTGGATGGTGCCAAAGTGCGCTTAGAACCTCTGTAACTGTCCACTAACAGGCAAGGGGATCAACATTTTGCGATTTCTTTTCATTATTATTTATGGTTTAGCCCCTTCTAAATGCAGGGCACATGGGTCATGTGACCACAGTGGTTGGCTGTCACAGTGGTCACATGATCGGAAAGCTCCTGATTGCAAGTATGCATCAGGAGCTTTCTAATCCCCACTGGTGACTAATGATGTACATGCACTCAGCACTGAAATATGTTTAAATAGCTCCGCATATATGCACCTTCTCAGCGTTAAAGCCCACCCTCCTAGAGGCGGCTTATATGCGCCACATTGGTGGGAAGAGGTTAAAGTTGTTCTCCTGGTAAAGGGCTTTCACACAGCCATTCCGATCATGTCCGCCTGTCAGTTTTTCAGGTGGACCTGATCGGATGGTCCATTCACCCCTGTGAACCGATGGATGTAAATAAACACCCACCTACCTCCAAAACGATCTGGTCTGCTAAAATAAAAATGGAAGGGGATCCGTTCTCCTCACATCCTTACTGCTCTTACAGTGAAGAACCCCCTACATATTTTAAGGTTAAACGTGTCTTATTGTATTCCCTTTCTCTGAATAGTTTGTTCCTTATGCTAGGGTCGCCAGTACAGTATTTGTACATTGATATCTTATCCCCTCACAATCGTCTCTTCTCCAGAGAGAATAAGTTCAGTGCTTGTAGTCTTTCCTCATAGCTGATGTCCTCCATTCCCCTAATTATTTTTGTTGCCCTTCTCTGGACTCTATCCAGTTCCAGCACATCCTTCCTGAGGACCGTTGCCCAGAACTGGACTGCATACTCCAGATGTGGCCGGACCAGAGTCTTGTAGAGTGGGAGAATAATCTCTTTATTTCTGGAGTGAATCCCCTTTTTCGTACATCCCAGTATTCTGTTGGCTTTGCTTGAAGCGGCTTGGCATTGGATGCCACTGCCAAGCCTGTTGTCTACCAGTACCCCCATGTCCTTTTCCATCCTAGACTCACCCAGAGGTTCCCCCCCCCCCCCTAGTGAGTAGCTTGCTTTCTGGTTTCTGGCACCCAAGTGCATTACTTTACATTTTTCAACATTAAACCTCATCTGCCATGTAGTTGCCCACCCCATTATTTTGTTCAGGTCCGCTTGTAAGGTTTCCACATCCTGCATAGAAGATATTGGCATGCTTAGTTTAGTATCATCCGAAAATACTGAGATTGTACTAGATATCCCCTCCTCTAGATCATTTATGAATATATTAAACAGGATTGGCCCCAGGACAGAACCTTGGGGGACCCCACTTTCCACACCCGCCCAATCCGAGTACTCCCCATTAATCACCACCCTTTGCACTTTCCCCTGGAGCCAGTTCTCTATCCAGGTACTCACCTTATGGTCCATACCTACCTTCCTTAGTTTGAACAGTAAGCATTTGCAAAGTCCAGATACACCACATCCACAGGCTTACCTTTATCTAGGTGGCAGCTCACTTCATCATAGAAGGTTAATAGATTGGTTTGGCAAGAACAATTTTTCATGAATCCATGCTGATTACTACTAATAATACCATTTTCATTACTAAAGTCTTGTATGTGGTCCCTTAACATCCCCTCCAAAATCTTGCACACTACTGATGTTAGGCTGACCGGCCTATAGTTACCCGGGATATATCTCGGCCCTTTTTTAAATATTGGTACCACGTTGGCTTTTTTCCAATCAGCTGGCACCATACCCATCTGTAAGCTATCCTTAAAGATCAAGAATAATGGTCTGGCAATCACCTGGCTGAGCTCTTTAAGAACCCTCGGGTGCAAGCCATCTGGTCCCGGTGATTTATTTATGTTAAGTTTCTCTAGTTTAGTTCCAAGTCTATCTTCTGTTAGCCATGGCGGTACTTCCTGAGGTGTATTATTTAGTTTGGCCTTACAAGCTGGGTTAGTGTAGCCCAATAATTCTTTTGTGAAGACTAAAGAGAAGAAATGATTTAACACTACCGCCTTTTCTCTGTCCTCTGTGGCCAAATCTCCTTTGTAGTCTTTTATGGGGCCAATGTGTTCTAGCCTCGCTTTCTTACTGTTTATATACTTAAAGAATTTCTTGGGGTTCTTTTTACTCTCTTCCGCTATATGTCTCTCGTGTTCTATTTTAGCCGCCTTGATTTAGTCTTTACATTTCTTATTACACTCTTTGTAATGCTTGAATGCTGCCAATGACCCCTCAGTCTTGTATTTTTTGAAGGCCTTTTCTTTAGCATTTATATGCATTTTTATGTTGGAGTTTAGCCACCCAGGGTTTAGTTTTGCTCTTTTAAATGTATTTCCGATTGGAATGCACTGGCCAATCCCTTTGGTAAAGCGGAGTTCCGGCCACAGATTCGTTTTTTTTTTTTAAATACCTCCCAAACAGTGATCCACCGCCCTTCATACATCTGCTTATCCGGTTTTATACATGTAAATAATAGATTGACAGTACTAAAATCTTACTTTATAAAATGTTTGCAGAGCGCCGCCATCTTTTTCATGGTCACCCGAAGCCGCAGTGTGCTTCCTGGTTCTAGATGGAGGGGGGCCAATCAATGCAGCGTGAAATCTCGCGCATGCCCAGTACTATGCTGTGGCTGTGACTCCACTCTCTCTCCAACAAACAAAGGAAAGTACTGGCAATAGGCTGTATGGGCCTTTTTAAATATGGCGCCGTCCGCGCTGTGCTCCGCCTCTCATCGTGTCATTTTCTGTTTGGAAATAACGCGATGAGAGGAGCGGCCGGCCGCCTACGTCACTGCCCATTGCCTCCTGGGAGTGATCAGTAAGAGCTCCCAGGATGCATTGCGGGACAGGAAGTGATGGCTCGGGCCGTGACCGCACAGGGAGGAAGTGGAAGGAAAGGTGAGTATATTTTCTGCTGAAACAAGGTAAGTAAAAAAAAAAAAAAATTCGGGAATATCCAATTCTTTTTCAGGGTACAATAAGGAAGTGGATGCCACAAAATCTAAGATAACGATTTTGCGGCCGGAACTCCGCTTTAAGTATGCTCTTGAAGCACACTCCTGGCTATGGGAATGTGTGTAAATCTGGCAAGCTGACTGTCAGGTGAAAGTAATTGGGTGGCTGTAGAGCCCCCCAATATCTTCTACACAATCCGACAACAATCGATCCCCCCCAACGCATCCCCACCCAGATCTGAGACCAGCATGGCAGATGCCACTAGGTAAAGGTGAGGGAGGTCAGTGAATGTCCATTCACTAATTTCCACTTCCTACTAAGGACCCAGAAGCAACATGTAAAACGTCACTTCCAGGTCCTGCTGTCACTTTCTGCAGCTGCTGTGGCCAGGAGGAAGCCAATGGAGCATGATCTATGCTTCGTTAGCTTCAATAAAGAACAGGCGAGACATCAGGGGTCTAAAAACATTCACTTTCCCCTAGTTCTTTTTGATGACAACTGTCTAAATAGAATATTGCCTATTTTGGAGACATTTGCTTTCTCGCATCCTGTTTTTGTCTATGGGACTCCAAAAGGACAGAGATACAAAAAAAAAAAAAAATAAGAGTGACAATCTTTCTCCACTCTATCCAAAACTAAAAAGAAATTTGGCTTTAGATATATGGATGAGTGTTAACCTAACCATTTTAAACATAACTCTTGGCCTGAAATCTCTGCAATTATCTTACGAGCCCTGAAAGATAACTATCCGTCACCAATGCCACAGGTTCCCAAATGTTGGAAAGGAGTTTAATGTGAATAAGTGCAAATTTATATTCATATCATGTTTCACGTTACATTTATTTTTCCTGGATACACTGTATAGTTAAAAGAATCATAAGTGAGCACTACCATGGTATGTTTCAGAAAGGTTACAGTGTATTCATTTTGGTCTGAAGACATTTTAGAAACAAAGAACCACGGGAAATATTCCAATGTCAGTCATTTAGCAGATTCCACTCATTATTTTTGGTAACTTGCAATTATAACAAACCTTATACTGGCCTCACCTGTCCTGCAGATCCAGGGTATCTAGGCAGGTTGGGTAAATCCAGGATGAGCAGCTCATACATCCTCTCGCTGAGCACTGCAGAGGCTCTGTGGAGCTGCCTACTCTCAGTTGGGGTGTATTCCTCCTGGAACTCTTGGGCTACAAATTGCCGGATGATAGAGGTCTTGCCAACCCCAGGTGCCCCTAGCACTGCCACCTGCACAGTCTGCACCATCTTCAAACAAGCACACCTGCACCTATCACCTGTTCTTACATCTGCAGCCATCAGCAGCTATTGTCTCGGCATCATGAAATCATGGGGCACCCTCATTCTGACATCTGTTACAGCAAAACAAAGGAAATTTAGAGAAAAAAAATGTTATTAGGGCATAAGGATCATAGAGGCATATGTCGAAAAGCTCATTAAGACAGGTGAAAAAGAATGTACATTTTATAGCCTCCATGGGTAGAGCCATTCACATGATGATGATGATGATCACAATATGAGTTATTAGCAAAACAACATAACATCTAATGATACCTCCATTACAGAATTATTTAAAAAAAAATCACTGTTTTTCCTAGTGAAAAAAGCAATTTAAAAAAAAAAAAAATCCATTGCACATTACCAAAGCTGCTTGTTTATTGACTGGAAAGACATGGATGACACCATAGAAGTGGTGACATAAATGCTGTAGTGGCATAAAGGACTATATTTTAAGTAATGATCAGTGGGATCAGCCTTGTAATTTATCAGAACAGAGGATGCATGGATGAGGTGCTAGCAGCTGCAGATAGGTCATTAGATGTAGAAGTCATCGGTCAAGGTCATCGCTGCCCTGGCAACTAAAAGCTTTAACAGGAGATGAGAAAGGGCACAAACATGATGAAAAATACAAAATAAGAAGTAACGTTTTATCAGCCTTTCATCACGATACACCAAGACAAAAAATAAATAATGACTCTTTGTATGGATGGGTCTATATTTTGTCTGCAGGATTAGTGATGGACACAATACATAGAGCCATGTTCTTACCCCCTGTGCCTTTCTGCGCCCAAATTTGACATGCAACCATTAACCTTTAGCACCAGGGACAGCGACAGCACATCCAAGCCAGCATCTTCCTAGGACTGTATACCTTTCCCCTCCTCCCCTTGTTTTATTCTTGCTGAGCGCAGCAGGATTGTGGGGCACGTGCTGCAGAATACAAATAAGCCCCCTCCCCCCTTGTCTTAACTGCGGCATCCTATCATCAACACTTCATACTGGGAGACACTGATCGTTAGCATTCTGCAGAACTGGTACTCTAACTACTTGACCTTTATAGAGCCCACTGCCTGCAGCTACATTGTAGGATTCTTCAGAATCCCTTCTCTCAATTATACTGAGATAGCACAAGCTTTTATCTGATGTTACAGTGTATATATTGTTCCAATTTGAATCTGCAATCTCATTTCCTCACAAAAAACAAAAATATAAAGCGTGAACATGGTATTATACTAATAATTTCCATTATAGTTACAGTATCTCACAAAAGTGAGTACACCCCCCACATTGTTGTAAATATTTTATTCTATCTTTTCATGTGACAACACTGAAGAATTGACACTTTGCTACAATGTAAAGTAGTGAGTGTACAGCTTGTATAACAGTGTACATTTACTGTCCCCTCAAAATAACTCAACACACAGCCATTATTGTCTAAACAGCTGGCAACCAAAGTGAGTACAACCCTAAGTCAAAATGTACAAATTGGGCCCAATTAGCCATTTTCCCTCCCTGGTGTCATGTGGCTCGTTAGTGTTACAAGGTCTCAGGTGTGAATGGGGAGCAGGTGTGTTAAATTTGGTGTTATCGCTCTCACTCTTTCATACTGGTCACTGGAAGTTCAATATGGCACCTCATGGCAAGGAACTCTCTGAGGATCTGAAAAAAGAATTGTAGCTCTACATAAAGATGGCATAGGCTAGAAGAAGATTGCCAAGACTCTAAAACTGATCTGCAGCATGGTGGCCAAGACCATACAGCGGTTTAACAGGAAGGAGAGATTCTACTCAGAACAGGCCTCACCATGTTTGAGTTGAGTGCACATACTCAGTGTCGTATCCAGAGGTTGTCTTTGGGAAATAGATGTATGAGTGCTGCCAGCATTGCTGCAGAGGTTGAAGGGGTGGGGGGTCAGCCTGTTAGTGCTCAGAACATACCCCGCACATATGCCCAAGGGTGTAGGAACCCACACAAATCTGGGGGGGACAGCATTTTTACTCGCCAGGTATATGCTTTTTCAGTAAACTGCGAGTGTGTGTGTGTGTGTGTGTGTGTGTGTGTGTGTGTGTGTGTGTGTGTGTGTGTGTGTGTGTGTGTGTGTGTGTGTGTGTGTGTGTGTGTGTGTGTGTGTGTGTGTGTGTGTGTGTGTGTGTGTGTTACAATTAATTCATCGAATTTGTTTATTATATCCCACATAACCCACATAGCATTAATAAAAATGAACCCCCAAATTAATCCCATGGCATTAATAAAAATTAGTGCTGGTGCTGCTGCTTGGCTTGCTGACTGGGCTGGCATATGCTTGCTGCCAGTGCCTTGCCTTGCGCTGCCGCCGGAACCTCCTCACTGTCCGGTCAAAGTCCCCGACACACAGTGGACAGACTGCTAGGTAGTCAGTCAGTACTGTCCATGTGACGCCACTCCCGCATGCGCTTTAGGCCTGGCCGCCTAGGCTGGGTGCTTGGTGCGCGCCGCGCACTCTCCCTATGCTGGTGAGACGTCTTGCATGATGCCACTCCGCTGTGCACGCCCCCCTCCACCCGCCTGCCAGCCTGTGTTTGTAGGACAGAACAGGACCCCCCAGGGCAAGACAGGACCCCCCAAAGACAGGAAAGGACCCCTCAGGATAAGACAGGACCCCCCAAAGGAACAGGACCCCCAAGGACAGGACAGGACCCCCCCAAGGACAGGACAGGACCCCCCAAGGACAGGACCCCCAATGATTGCAGAGTGCCAGCCACAGCATTGCCCCTAATGATTGCAGAGTGCCAGAACACAGCATTGCCCCCAATGATTGCAGAGTGCCAGAACACAGCATTGCCCCCAATGATTGCAGAGTGCCAGCCACAGCATTTCCCCCAATGATTGCAGAGTGCCAGAACACAGCATTGCCCCCAATGATTGCAGAGTGCCAGAACACAGCATTGCCCCCAATGATTGCAGAGTGCCAGAACACAGCATTGCCCCCAATGATTGCAGAGTGCCAGCCACAGCATTGCCCCCAATGATTGCAGAGTGCCAGAACACAGCATTGCCCCCAATGATTGCAGAGTGCCAGAACACAGCATTGCCCCCAATGATTGCAGAGTGCCAGCCACAGCATTGCCCCCAATGATTGCAGAGTGCCAGAACACAGTATTGCCCCCAATGATTGCAGAGTGCCAGCCACACATTGCCCCTAATGATTGCAGAGTGCCAGCCACAGCATTGCCCCTAATGATTGCAGAGTGCCAGCCACAGCATTGCCCCTAATGATTGCAGAGTGCCAGAACACAGCATTGCCCCCAATGATTGCAGAGTGCCAGAACACAGCATTGCCCCCAATGATTGCAGAGTGCCAGCCACAGCATTGCCCCCAATGATTGCAGAGTGCCAGAACACAGCATTGCCCCCAATGATTGCAGAGTGCCAGAACACAGCATTGCCCCCAATGATTGCAGAGTGCCAGCCACACATTGCCCCTAATGATTGCAGAGTGCCAGCCACAGCATTGCCCCTAATGATTGCAGAGTGCCAGCCACAGCATTGCCCCCAATGATTGCAGAGTGCCAGAACACAGTATTGCCCCCAATGATTGCAGAGTGCCAGCCACACATTGCCCCTAATGATTGCTGAGTGCCAGCCACAGCATTGCCCCTAATGATTGCAGAGTGCCAGCCACAGCATTGCCCCTAATGATTGCAGAGTGCCAGCCACATCATTGCCCCCAATGATTGCAGAGTGCCAGCCACAGCATTGCCCCCAATGATTGCAGAGTGCCAGAACACAGCATTGCCCCCAATGATTGCAGAGTGCCAGAACACAGCATTGCCCCCAATGATTGCAGAGTGCCAGCCACACAGCATTGCCCCCAATGATTGCAGAGTCGCAGCCACACATTGCCCCCAATGATTGCAGAGTGCCAGAACACAGCATTGCCCCCAATGATTGCAGAGTGCCAGCCACAGCATTGCCCCCAATGATTGCAGAGTGCCAGACACACAGCATTGCCCCCAATGATTGCAGAGTGCCAGCCACACATTGCCCCTAATGATTGCAGAGTGCCAGCCACAGCATTGCCCCCAATGATTGCAGAGTGCCAGAACACAGCATTGCCCCCAATGATTGCAGAGTGCCAGCCACACATTGCCCCCAATGATTGCAGAGTGCCAGCCACACATTGCCCCCAATGATTGCAGAGTGCCAGCCACACATTGCCCCCAATGATTGCAGAGTGCCAGCCACACATTGCCCCCAATGATTGCAGAGTGCCAGAACACAGCATTGCCCCCAATGATTGCAGAGTGCCAGCCACACATTGCCCCCAATGATTGCAGAGTGCCAGAACACAGCATTGCCCCCAATGATTGCAGAGTGCCAGAACACAGCATTGCCCCCAATGATTGCAGAGTGCCAGAACACAGCATTGCCCCCAATGATTGCAGAGTGCCAGCCACACAGCATTGCCCCCAATGATTGCAGAGTGCCAGCCACACAGCATTGCCCCCAATGATTGCAGAGTGCCAGCCACACAGCATTGCCCCCAATGATTGCAGAGTGCCAGAACACAGCATTGCCCCCAATGATTGCAGAGTGCCAGCCACACATTGCCCCCAATGATTGCAGAGTGCCAGCCACACATTGCCCCCAATGATTGCAGAGTGCCAGTGACACATTGCCCTCAATGATTGCAGAGTGCAAGCCACACATTGCCCTCAATGATTGCAGAGTCCCAGCCACACATTGCCCTCAATGATTGCAGAGTGCCAGAACACAGCATTGCCCCTAATGATTGCAGAGTGCCAGAACACAGCATTGCCCCCAATGATTGCAGAGTTGCAGAGTACCAGCCACAGCATTGCCCCCAATGATTGCAGAGTGCCAGAACACAGCATTGCCCCCAATGATTGCAGAGTGCCAGCCACACATTGCCCCTAATGATTGCAGAGTGCCAGCCACAGCATTGCCCCTAATGATTGCAGAGTGCCAGCCACAGCATTGCCCCCAATGATTGCAGAGTGCCAGCCACAGCATTGCCCCCAATGATTGCAGAGTGCCAGCCACAGCATTGCCCCCAATGATTGCAGAGTGCCAGCCACACATTGCCCCCAATGATTGCAGAGTGCCAGCCACACATTGCCCCCAATGATTGCAGAGTGCCAGCCACACATTGCCCTCAATGATTGCAGAGTGCCAGCGATCCCCCCGCACTTACCTCTCTCGCAGCTTCTCTTCAGTCCCCGGCTCCATGCGTCTCCGAGTCTTCAGTCCTCCCGCGGCGCCTCCTCCTCGTCCAATGGCACGGTGTTTGCCTTTCGGCCAATCAGGAAGCGAGAGGACCCGCTCCCTGATTGGCCGGGAGGAGGATCCGTGTGACAATAGCGAATTCTCATTCGCTATTGTCACAGAATGGGCGGATCGGCGCACTGCTGCTCCCTGGCCACCACGTCTGCGGCTGCGCAGTCCGAGCGCGGGACATTCAATTGTACTGCGCTCGGACGCGCCACTGCTAAACTGGGGGGGATTTCACCATACCCGTCCCCCCCGCATTATTTCCTGGGGGGGATGTGTCCCCCCCGGTTCCTACGCCCATGCATATGCCGCACACTGCATCAGATTGGTCTGCATGGCTGTCATCCCAGAAGGAAGCCTCTCCTAAAGATGATGCACAAGAAAGCCCGCAAACAGTTTGCTGAAGACAAGCAGACTAAGGACATGGATTACTGGAACCATGTCCCGTGATCTGATGAGACCAAGATAAACGTTTTTGGTTCAGATGGTGGTAGCTGCAACCAGGTGAGTACAAAGACAAGTGTGTCTTGCCTACAGTCAAGCATGTTGGTGGGAGTGTCATGGTCTGGGGCTGCATAAGTGTTGCTGGCACTGGGGGAGCTACTGGCCGCAGGCCAGTATTCCAACATGATAACGACCCCAAACACACCTCCAAGATGACAGCTGCCTTGCTAAAGAACCTGAGGGTAAAGGTGATGGACTGGCCAAGCATGTCTCCAGACCTAAACCCTATTGAGCATCTGTGGGGCATCCTCAAACGAAAGATGGAGGAGCGCAAGGTCTCTAACATCCACCAGCTCCGTGATGTTGTCATGGAGAAGTGGAAGAGGACTCCAGTGGCAACCTGTGAAGCTCTGGTGAACTCCATGTCCAAAAGGGTTAAGGCAGCGCTGGAATAAATTGGTGGCCACACAAAATATTGACACTTTGGGCCCAATTTGGACATTTTGACTTAGTGGTGTACTCACTTATGTTGCCAGCGGTTTAGACATTAACCACTTAAGCCCCGGAGGATTTGGCTGCTAAACGACCAGAGGGTATTTTGCGATTCGGCACTGCGTGACTTTAACGGACAATTGCGCGGTCGTGCGACGCTGTACCTAAACAAATTTGGCGTCCTTTTTTTCCCACAAACAGAGCTTTCTTTTGGCGGTATTTGATCACCTGTGCGATTTTTTGATCACGCGCTATAAACAAAAAAAGAGCGTAAATTTTGCAAAAATAGCAATATTTTTCCCTTTTTTTTATATGAAATTCCCCCCCAAAAAAATGTAAAAATCAAAATTTTTTAATATTTTCGGCCAATTTGTTTTATGCTACCTATGTTTGGTAAAAAAAAAAAAAATCGCAAAAAGCGTATTTTGATTGGTTTGCGCAAAAGTTATTGCGTTTACTAACAAAGGGAAAGATTTTTGTCATTTTTGTTGTTTTTTTTTTTAACGCGTAATGGCGGCGATCTGCGATTTTTTTTGCGGTACTGCGACATTGCGGCGGACAGATCGGACCCTTGACTGACATTTTTGACACTTTTGGGGTTACCAGTGACATTTCTACAGTAATCAGTGCTATATATATGCACTGTTACTGTAAAAATACACTGGTAGTGAAGGGGTTAACTTTATTTGAGAGGGAGGGTCTGTGTGTGTCCCTAGGGGCGTGATTCTAACTGTGATTGGCTGTGGCTTCAACTGTATGCAGAGTGATCAATGGATCTACATAGTAGATCCATGTGATCATCTCTCATACAGAGAGGAGAATGACAGGCAGCTTGTTTACACAAGCTGCCTGACTTTCTCCCTCTCCCCCGCCGATCGCAGAGTGGCCGGCGGCGATCGGGTCCGCCGGTCACACGCGCGGGGGGGTCCGTGACCACGCGGGAGCGCGCCTCCGGCGGCGTGCGCTCGCTCCCTAAACCCTCACAGGCGAGCGACGTAGACCTACGTCACTTTGCCTGTGAGGGGCTGACCGCCGCCGTAGATAGTCGTGCGGCGGTCGGCAAGTGGTTAATGGCTGTGTGTTGAGTTATTTTGAGGGGACTGCAAATTTACACTGTTATACAAGCTGTACACTCACAACTTTACATTGTAGCAAAGTGAGATTTCTTCAGTGTTGTCACATGAAAAGATATCATAAAATATTTACAAAAATGTGAGGGGTGTACTCACTTTTGTGTGATACTGTATATTCTAGGATATCTCTTCTGGAGTTTCATGGAGACACACAAGTTTAAATTATATTGATATCAGTGATAAAGACTTTATTAGGTATGGCTACAATAATGTAAATAGCCTTAACCTCGATAATTTTGCTTCAACCCTATATGTAATGCACATACATATAGAGTGCCTACGTCAGAAACCCTTGCGCTACGAATGTTACACACCGATGTGCACGTCGTACTGAGAGCAATAATTGTGGGCCCACAGTTATTAAACTGATGACCTGTTGGGGCTTTTAAAGCCTTGCTTATGGAAAATTTTGGGTACCGAAGTTTGTCTCCATACCACAGGCAATTTTAAGGCTTTACATGTTGGATATCTATTTATTCGGCACAATATTGCCATTTTTATGCCCTAAAATTAACTTTTACTGAAAATGTGCCCTTGGTAAACCAATGCATTTATATTGTGTGACATAAAAAGTTGAAACTACCACAATTTTATTCTCTAGGGCATCTGCGTTTAGAATATATATGTTTTTGGGAGTTTTAATTAAACAAAAGGCCTGAAATATTTTCTCTATCGTTCATTGACGGATGCAGCTCTCTCTGATTCATATCAGTAGGGTTATACTGCCCCCTACAGCAGTAGGACACTAGGCAGAAAAAAGTTCTGGCTATGCCTATGGGCAGAGATGTATAGTAACTAAGTAGAACTACTTCACTACTGTACTTAAGTACCGAAAGGCGGTATCTGTACTTTCCTAGAGTAGAATTTTTTTCTCCTACTTCCACTTTTACTTCACTACATTTTTTTGATGATTTTAATACTTCTACTCCGATATTTTTTTTTTGTGCTGCATAGTTACTCGTTACAATTATAAAAATTACCACTGCAAGAACAGTAGATGGCAGGTTTCATGAAGCTCAAAACATGTGTATTATCGGCGCATACGAAAATAAGTGCTACTGTATGTATAAATAAAAGCTGCATTTGAAATAATAAAAAACAATATGATGTTCAAACTTTTGACTTCTTTCTTTAATAACTACATAACACAGTACTTGTACTTTTACTTTCAGTACTTGAGTAGCAATTTTTTTTTTCAAAACTACTGGTACTTTTACTTTCAGTACTTAAGTAGCAACATTTTTAAAAAAAACTACTTGCAATACTTAAGTACAAAAAATGTTGAATACTTTAGTACTTCTACTCAAGTCACTTTTTGATCGAGCACTTGTACTTTTACTCAAGTATGGGTTTCGAGTACTTTATACAACTCTGCCTATGGGCAGTTTCGGAGGGTACACCTCTCCACCTCTCTCTTCCTGCATAGGATGTCAGTTTTAATCTGCCTAATCAGGAGTAAGTAGTAAAGCAAATCTCCTGCGCTCAAGTAGAATATGATGAAGGGAAGAGAAATGCACTTCAGACTTAGATGGAAAAAAAAGGGCCAATGGTCTTGCTGCGCCCTCAGGATCAAGGGTATCCAGAATCAACTGAGAGAAAAAGACAAAAAGAAAAGGGGCGCACCGACCTAGTGCATTACCACTAAAACCATTTATTAAAATGTTAAAAAGTATACAATATACTCACAAAGCGGGTGTGATTAAACACACATCACCACTGCATATACAATCTCCAAGGTAGCCAAGGTCCCATACGTGACAAAATGGCATGCAGAGTGCCGCATGGGGCTGCTATGGCTAGGCTGACGCGTTTTCAGGGGCGTACCCCCTTCCTCAGAGCCAGAAAAGTTGCTGCTCATTGTATACTTTTAACATTTTAATAAATGGTTTTAGTGGTAATGCACTAGGTCGGTGCGCCCCTTTTCTTTTGTCTTTTAATCAGGAATAAGGACCTAGTTCCTTGCTGGGATCTCTGGTCCTGGCATATACAGTATTTTTTTTATGTAGATTTTTTTAGCTAGCCTTTTTTCTCCGGAACTTTTTTTCCTGTGAGATCTTCAAGCAATTATGCCGGGCTGGGCGACAACTGGATCCCTATATCCAGTGGTCACCCCAGTCTGGGCAATGAGCGTGTGCAGGCCTTAGCTCCACGCTGGGTTGGCCGCAACATAGTCCCACTGGAAGAGGACTGGCCCCGCGAGTTAAACGTCTCGCCAGGACGCACACGACAGGGTCTAGGCTTATGTTGCAGCGTTCCTATTTGGCCGACAGCCCCCCCACTTCAGTGGTGTGGGTTTCTGTCAGGAGATGGCACCCGCCTGTGTTCCTGGTAGGGTGAGTAAACGTTCCCCCCCTTCCCTGGCGGATTCTGGGGTGGACGCGTGCCTTCTTCCTGGGATGGTCAGACCCTCACACTCCTGGGTTTCCCTCAATCCTGTTGTGAACCCCTCTCCACGTGGGGGGACAGTTTTGGCCTACCTGGGGATGGGACCTCTTATGCAGGCCATATGGGGGGCCGGGGGAGTGTGCCGTCCATCCGGGGGGGGGACCTTTGTGGGGTTTCTGCTGCTGGATGGTGTAGATGGACTGTTGTGGGGCCCCTCTGTGGGTCCCGATTATCGCGTTCCCGTGCAGGGCCGCCATTTTGTTGTAGCCTCTGTCTGCTTCTATTACGGTGGCCATCTTGGCACATCCGTTTTCGACCATTTGCTGTGAAGGCCGGTGGGAGTGCCTGGAGGCGTTCTTTTGGTGGGAGGAGCCCCTCCCTTCACCCGGGCAGTGCCCTCCTTTCTTTGAGCCACTGCTGAGGCCCTTCTAATCTGATTGCTATACTAAGGACAGTGAGTCATGAGGGTGGTCTCTCCCTCTCTGTGGGGGTTCATTAGCGCGTGCCTGACCTCCGGGGGGGGGGGGATGTAGCGCTGTGGGGCTGCTTTTTTTTTTTATGTAATTTTTGTCATTTTTTTGAAAATTTTGCTGGTGGGTTCCTCAGGTTCCGTATTGATCCTGCAGGCCATTTGTTTCCACCTGACCGCCTCACGGAGGCCGCAGGGCCTTCTGGATCTCCACTGTCCTTCTCACGGAGGCCGCAGGGCCTTCTGGATCTCCACTGTCCTTCGATGCCTTTTCGGCGGTCCGGGAAGCATTTAGGCCCGGGTGGAAGTAGGAGGTGCGCTGAAACGTTTCTCCACCTACCCCTGCCTCATCTGATGTCTCGGATTCTGAGTCTAACTCAGCCACCGCAGACGTGGGCCTCCCTGCCGGGTCTGTTACCTCGTGCCCTGTCCCCCTGAGGATGAAATTTCTACCTCCCCTGCCGCGACAGGCGCTGGTGGATGCACTGTTTTTTGGTGTGTGACACCCTGCAATTTGGAGGATGCAGCAGCGGCTGCGCCTGGGGAGCAGGTAGCATCTGGCACTCACTGCCATCCAGAGCAGCTCATTATGCTCATGTAGGATGGGACCGTCTGAGACGTTCCCCTGGGGTGTCTAAGCGGCCCTAGATGTTACCCTTTTTGAGGAGTCTCTGGAACAGTGGACTGTTCCGCCTTTGGTGGACGTACGGTCTCTAGCTGAAAAGGACTACCATTGTTCCGTTGGAGGAATCCCCATCCTTTAAGGACTTGGGGATAGGATGGCGTGGGCTGTGGCCCACAAACTGTACTCCCTGGCGTAGTCTGCACTGGAAACAGTGTTTATGTTTGCCCTTGCCACGCAGACTCTGCCTGATGGGTGGAGTTCCAATGCCATGACGAAGTCCTTCAAGACTTCCTCGTGTGGTTCCAAACGACCCTGGTCTGGCGAACGAGAGATCATTTTTTTCCAGACCTGCTGACAAGGCCTACTCGGCCTGAAGGTGCTTTCTCACCCATCTAGGCTTTGGGGGGACGTCCTTGCTGGTTCAAGGACCTGGTCCCAGATCCCAGGCTGCTGGGTTCATGAGGTCATGCGGTCCAGTTGCAAGATCGAGTTTTGATCCGTTTATTCCGGTAAGGTTTTCCCTTCCAATGTACGGCTGTACCTGGATCGCTTGCCGGGGCTCTGTGGGGCAGTTCAGGCTCTGGTTCAACAAGCTGGACCTACTGGCCCTTTGATAGTTCCGTGCAGATCAAAAATTCAAGTTGGTATCGGTTCGCACAATGGTGGCTTCCCTACATCAGGGGGACTCCTGGCCTCCATAGGCATCAAGCTGCCTACATTCATATGCCGTTATGTTCTGGACACCTATGGGTTCTCTGTTTTTTGCCGTGGGGAAGGATCTCTATCAGTTTGTTGCGTTACCCTTTGGTCTCGCTTCTGCTACTGGGGTCTTCACAAAGGTGTTGGCTCCAGGTCCTGGTGCTGTTGGGACAGCGGGGCGTATCGGCTCTGGTTTTCTAGTTGATCTGCTTCTCTGTTTGGAGTCCCCTACGGTGCTGACAATGAAGTTGGATGTCACCATGAGAACTCTGGAGGAGTTCAGGTGGGTTCTGAACCTTCAGAATTCATCCCTGGTCCCTTCCATGAGACTAGACTATCTGGGCCTGACTTTGGACTCATCCTTAGTCGGGGTGTTTCTCCCTCCGGGGGAAAAAAACTTTAGAACTTCAGACTGCAGTTCGACTGTTGCTGTCCCGCACATGGTCCTCCCTTCGGACCTGCATGTTCTGGGACTGATGGTGTCGTTTTTCAAGAGGGTCCCTTTCGCTCCATCCCTCTTGGGGATCCCCCAGGAGGCAATTCTTCTCAGGAGGCAATTCTTCTCAAAGGTGACTGGAATCCAAACTCTCTGGACTTGCGGATCCTGCTGAGCCAGGTGCCCAGGGAGTCTTGATCTGGAATCCTTCCTCCCCTTTTTACTGGACAACTGTCACCGTGGATGCAAGCCTGTCCGGGTGGGGAGGAGACTTCGGCAGGTTCTCTGCTTCGGGAGTATGGTCCCTGGAGGATCCAGGTACCGCTTAATGTCCTGGAGCTGAGAGCCAACCGGCTTTGCCTAGTTCACTGGATCAGGCACCTGCGGCTGTCCGGTGCACATTAAATCGACTATGCCACGACCGTGGTTTGTGTCATTAACCAAGGGGGCACCAAGGGAGTCCTTGCGGCCTTGGAAGTGACGATTCTTCGTTGGGCAGAGTGCCTTGTTCCAGCTCTCTCTGTTGTTCCCTTTCCAGGTGCAGAAAAATTGGCAGGCAGATTGCCCCAGTCGACAGGCCTTGGTTGCAGGGCAATGGTCCCTTCATCCGGAGTCGTTCTGGCAGTTGTCTCTTCGTTTTAGGGCACTCCGGACGTGGTCCTGTTGGCGTTGCATCTACAGGTTAGTGTAGAGGTCATGGCCCGCTCACGGGACCCTCTGGCGGGTGTTATGGTGGCACCATGGGCTCTGACATAGGCAAGAACATTCACTAAGTTCAACTTAAATGATGCTGAGAAGTTTGGCATGGTCACCTGCGCAAGGCTGACGTCGGCATGGTCGTGTGAGAGTGCTCACGGATGGGCCAAGATCAGTATCAGCTGCTGTCTGCCTTTCCTCCTCTCAAGTTGCTGCCAAGAATCCTTTGAAGGATCGAGGCATAAGGGATTTCGGTCATTCTCATGGCTCCGGACTGGCCTCACCGAGCTTGGTATGCCAACCTGGTCAGGCTTGCTGCTGACGCTCCTTGGAGAATTCCTCTCAGGGAGCGTTTCTTATCTCTGGGGCCAATCTCCCATCTGGTTTTACAGTCCCTGGCTTGCCGGCTTGGCTGTTGAAAGCCAGGTGTGGAAGGACAGAGGATTGTCTGCTTCAGTGATTCCCACCCTGCGTAAAGCGCGGGAAGCATCTTCTAGGATGATTTTTTTAATGTTTTTTTCTTAAGTTCATTGACGGACACAGTACCTGCCCCTCTATTTTGAGGTGGGATGTTGTTACTTTCTGACTTTGCTTTGATACAAAACTGACATCCTATGCAGGAAGAGAGAGGGTGTACCCTCTGGGACTGCCCATAGGCATAGCCAGAACTTTTTTCCTGCCTAGTGTCCTACTCCTGTAGGGGTGCAGTATTACCCTACTGATATGAATCAGAGAGAACTGCGTACGTCAATGAACTTAAGAGAAAAGGATTTTAGGATAAGTCAAAAATCCAGTTTTTTTAAACGTGTGCAAAAAAAACGCAGAAACAGCTGTGGTAGCAAAAGGGTTAATGGACTCTAAGAAAATGATTTAACAGTAGGTACAAAAATGTTATTTTCTTTGGCTGCCATTAAATGAAAGTTCAGATCCCCAGCCTGCTCTGTAAAGATCACATTTGGTCATAACCATATATGGTCAATGACATCCAGCATCCCCAGCTGGTTTGATGACATTCAGCAGCCAGCCAGTGAACAGACATTTGTAAGGGGAGTAGCGACAGGGGATCATCAGAGTACGGGTGATTGTGTACACGAACCTTGTCAATTGTGACTAATGATTGATCAAAATTACTGGACCATTTAACATTGGGGGACATGGGGGCCCCCTGGCAAGGTACCCACTTGATTTTGAGGGCATATCAGCCTGGTGTGGTTTAGGAAGGGGGGTGGCACACTCCTTGCCCCTATTTTTCCTGGCCAGCCAGGATGCATGACTGGATCAGGAACTGGTACAGATTTTGGGGGGACCCCACTCTTATTTTCTTTGTTTCTATTGCGCCCCAAAAGCCATACCAACCCCTTATTCAGGATAATTGGTCTGGTATGAATTTTGAGAACTCCATACTTTTTTATTTTTCTTTTTCTTTGGGCATGTGGCCTGGTATGGTTCAGGGGAAAGAGAAGCTGCATGCTTGCTGCCCGCTCAGGCTACATGAGTCGATTAGAAACTGGTATGGATATTGAGGGGGAATTAAATCTACTACTGCTATTCTTGTTGCAAATGACAGTTGGCTGGCAGGCTGCTGAATGTTAACAAACTGGATATGGATGCTGATTCGTGTCATTGGCCAAATATGGCCATGACTATTATGTCACCCGGTGCCTTCCAACTTATTTACAATTTGAAACAAGATATTAGGTGGTGGGAATCTACCATTTAGTGGCAGAAGTGATTCAGCTACTAAATAAATGACTTCCAGCTGCAGCAGCCAGAGGTTCAGGTGGGTGACCTGGTCAAATCTGTCCAATTAGTTTTCCCATTTGGTGAACTGCCAACAGCCCGGGTTCAGCTCCAACTCATGGTTGACCCCAACTCAAAGCTCATCCATAATAGGCTCCCATACGAGACACTAACTTAAAGTTCTCTGAGAGGTAGGGACAGGTGAAGTGAAGGGTTTTAGGCATATACGCAAGACTTTTGAGCTGAGCTAGAGAAAATGGTTCAAAAGATGTTATCCACGTGGTTTCACATATTTAAGTTGCCACCAGAAGAGAAAAGACAGTAATATTAGTTAGCTTAACCACTTTACCACCGGAGCATTTTCCTGCCTAACGTCCAGGCCACTTTTTGCAACTTGACACTGCACGATTTTAACTGACAATTGCGCGGTCATGCAACCCTGTACCCAAACCAAATTTACGTCCTTTTTTCTCCACAAACAGAGCTTTCTTTTGGTGGTATTTGATCACCTCTGTGCTTTTCATTTTTTGCGATATTAATAAAAAAAGAGCGAAAATTTTGCCATTTTCTAATTCTACAGTTAAAAAATATCCAATATATTCAATTTTTATCATATATTTAGGCCAAAATGTATTTAGCTACATGTCTTTGACAAAAAAATTCTCAATGAGCGTATTTTTAACCGCTTTAAGACCGGAACATTTTACCCCATTCCTGACCAGGCTATATTTTGCAATTCGGCACTGCGTTACTTTAACGGACAATTGTGCGGTCGTGCGACGCTGTACCCAAATTAAATGTATGTCCTTTTTTCCCCCACAAATAGAGCTTTCTTTTGGTGGTATTTGATCACCTGTGCGATTTTTAATTTTTGAAAAAAAAGAGCGACAATTTTGAAAAAAAAAAGAAAAAAAAAAAAGATATTTTTTACATTCTGATATATAACATTCACAAAAAATAATTTATAAATCAAAATTTTTTAACATTTTAGGCCAATTTGTTTTCTGCTACATATTTTTGGTAAAAACAAAAATCACAATATGCGTATTTTGATTGGTTTGCGCAAAAGTTATTGCGTTTACTAACTACGGGAAAGATTTGTCATTTTTATTGTTTATTTTTTTTTACTAGTAATGGCGGCGGACAGATCGGACCCCTGACTGACATTTTTGACACTTTTGGGGGTACCAGTGACATTACTATAATAATCAGTGCTATAAATATGCATTGTTACTGTAATAATGACACTGGCAGGGAAGGGGTTAACACTGTTGGTGATCAAGGGGTTAAATGTATGCCTCATGCTTACTTACGTGTGTGGGGGGAGGGGATTGTGTGACACAGACACAGATCGCAGGTTCAGCTATGCTGAATCCTGTAATCTGTCACTGTCTGTCACATAGGAGATTTCCTCACTCGATCCCCGACGATTGGGGAAGAGTAGCGGTGATCACCGCCTCTCCTCCCCTGGCCCGACTCCCGCTGTGTCTGAATACAGCGGGAGCGAGCTTCCGGCGGCGCGCGCGGCGCTGAGAGGGGGGAGAGTCTGGTGACGTAGGTCTACGTCGCCAGCCGTTAACGAGCCACTTTGCCGCAGTAGCAGCACAGTGAGCAGTGGGCAAGTGGTTAAACTGGGACTTAAACAAGGACTTTAAGCATCAGTGAAATCCAGAAATGTAAAGACATTATTCACCATGGTGAAAAGATGTCCCTTAAGGTAAAGGCCTAGAGAGTCCACAGAAGGTAGGGACCAAATGTCCAAGAGTTTTCTATCCAGGGAAAATACTGCATTACATGATCAGTAGGGAGCCATAATAGCACGAGAAGCCCCCACTGGTGAAGCTTTCCAAAAAGGAAGGTACCAGGAAGAACTTTGAGGCAGTATAAGCCATAGAAAAGTCTATACCTGGATCAGCAGTCTATAGGTTTAACCAAGCATACGGCGGCAATAAGAGTACACATAACATTGAGCATGCCATATTGACGAATGACGGGACTAAAAACAGATCCCATAACAGTAGGCTGTAAAGGGACCTAATCTGAGTCAGAGATAAAGATAGGAACCCTAGGTGTACTTAAAGGTGAACTGCCAAAAGGCTCAGAAGAGGTAGAAGTGGAATGTTCTGAATGTCTGCAATAGACCTAGTTAATAAATGCACAGAAAGTGACAGAAGTGAAGATTAGAGGCCTGGAAGTTCTAGTAGATGTATCAGGCTCAGACAGTGAAAGCAGAGAAGCCGATGATGAGGATGAACCTATATAAATGGGGGGCTTAGGATTTTGACTACAGATGTCAGTTCCTACAAGGAAGTAAGGGAATATAGGACAAGGTTATCTAATGTAATAGACTAAGTATCCACTAAATGTCTTTTAAAATACATAATGCGCTTGTAGGTAAACAACTAGGCCCTAATAGAGCCAAGGGCTCGTATAATCAGAAATCAGAGCGGACTGAGGTTGAGTGAGTTATAGGCTGCGGGAGGTAAGTATCGTAACTGAAGGCAGGCAGTGAATCAGACCAGAGAATTCACATGTGGTTTCAAAATAGGAGCATTAGAAGCACAAGTGTTTTCCTCCAAAAGGGCAGGAAAGAGGATGAGAAGCACATGCATGCAGTGCTCGATGCTGATTGCATTACCCAAGGAGAATAGAGCGTGAAGGTTTAAAAAAAAATGGATTCTTGGTTTAACTGCAAAATCCTTATTTTGGAGTACAACACAGGAAACAGGATATCTTGAACTTCATTACAACAGGGTAATGCTGACACCTTAAGGTGATTGGACACTGGAAAAAAAGACAAGTAATCTTCCCCTAGGCATAACTCCTCACCGTTAGTCAAGGCTTCAGTTTTGTAACAGGCCATAAACGCAAAGAACAAGGAAAGAGGGCTGGGATCCCTGTTTTCGGTGTTGTACTCCAAATAAAGAATTTTACAGGAAAACCAAAAATCACATTTTCTATATAGTACATCCAGTATATAGTACACAGAGTATCTTCATTTCCATTATGATATGGATATCATAAAACACTAAATATGAAGGGAGGGCCACATGGCAACAAGCCAACAGGCTCCAAACAACTAAACCAGAACAGGTGGGAAACTTCATGAAGCAGCCTGCAAAACTTGCCAACCATTCTCAGTGGCTCAAACATCCACGTGGTAAAACTTCATAAAAGTATGCACTGAAGCTCCAGTAGCAGCTTTGCAAACTTGCAACAAACAAAAGAGAAAACAGCGCCTCTGAGTTAAGACTGCAATTTAATATGGCAAACAAGTAAAAAAAACTTACATCAAGGTAAGTATAAGCAGACAAGATGGGTCCTTCCGGTGTCCATGTGGAGGCTGGGGCTTGGAGTAATCACTGTGGGTCTGTAATCATCTCCTCTCTTCCTCTTCCTGTCCAGCAGGAAGTGGAGGGTGTCACAGCAGTGAGATGGAGGCTTGGACAATAGGGTGAAACCGCAGTGAGATGGAGGCTTAGGCCGCACGGTGGCCGTGATGCTCGTCCACAGGATCTTCCGGCGTAATGACTGACGCGTTTCCGACCATGCGCACTATGGTGGGAAACCAGCGCTTGCTCCTTTTTCAAAGTCAGATGTAAAAGGGAAAGAGAAGGACCAATTTATGTGTTCCGGGACAATGCCCTCTGGTGGTGAAGTTATAAAATTACTATCAAAGTAAACATGACTCTACGTTATGGCTGTATGAGGAACAAGGGTCCCTCTAGAGGTCAAACCAGTATAAAATAAAAATAAACAATAATATACATGTGATACGATGCATGAAGAGAATAATGCCATAGACAATGAGAGGAAAGTTAAAAAAAAAATAAATAAAAATAAGAAAACCCATGGGATGAAATGAGAAAGAAATGATAAATGTGGAAATAAAATTAATTATGAATAAAAATAAATAAATAAATAAAAAATAAATTAAAATAGAAATAAAAATCAAAAATGGGAAATTAAAAATAAAAAATAAAAAATAGATGTAAACAAAATAAAGAATTGTAATGATGTATGCATATCATTAACTGAGACTAAATATACAATAAAAAATTATATTTGTATGTGATAATGTGAAATTCTTATAGTATATATTGATACATGTATGTATAAAATCAAGAAATGGATACTAATGCAATGAGATGGATGGAATGGGAACAATGATGAATATCAACCTGAAACAGGTATGAATGTGGAATGTATAATCATTCAGTGGAGACAAGGGATAAATGCTAGACAGTGAGTGGATGAGGAATTGTTGGCGGCAGGAGGGGTGGAAGGGGGGTGGGCAAAAAACTTTTGGCCAAGATTGGCACTCTATGGATTACCTAAAGTGAACCCTAGAGGGGACTAATTAAAGAATGGTGGATACGTCCAATTCTTCGTTCATCCCGTTGGGCGAAAGTGTATTGAGGGAACAGATCCAAAACGTTTCACGTTCGCACAGTTTGTGAAATCTTTCGGCTTCAGGAAGGTCTTTTCATATTTGCTCAATGATCCATACCTCAAGATTTGAGGGAGATTTGTCATGGTGTCTGAGAAAGTGGCGGGGGACGCTAGGTTTGTCTTTTCCTTCCTCTATTTTTCTCCTGTGTTCCCCAAATCTTTGTCGAAGGGGACGGATCGTGCGTCATACATAGAGGAGGTTGCAAGGACAACTGAGGCAATAAATTACAAAATCAGATGAACAATTGTAAAAATCAATGAGGTTTCCTCATCTCACCTTAAGACTTTATCATAGCCTTGATGTGCTATTATATGGACTACCGTTTTTATGTAGTGCTAACAGCTTGCGCCACTTGTTCCATTTCTTGTCTGTATTTTGCAAACTTGAGCTACTGAAGCACTAACAGGTACCAACACTCCTGGAAAAATGAGCCGCCACCAGAAAAAGTGGAACTTTTCCCTTCAGACGATAAGCTTAAGAATAAACTGACAGATCCATCGAGAAATGGTAAACGTGACAGCTGCAGACCCTACTTTGGGCTTCCAGGAAGCACAAAAAGGTAAACAGACTAATTAAATGTAGTAATAGACTTCAGGTAACACTTGATAGTACAAACCACATCAAAGGTGTAAAAGGCCTTATCCCCTGGAGTTTGAGGCTTAGTACAAAAAGAAAAGGAAACACATTGTCCTGGTTGAGATGGATACGAAACCACCTTATGTAAAAGGAACGGTAGAGGCCATAGAACCATTTTTTCCTGGCCTACCTAATGTCAGCACACAATGGGTTAACAACTTCTCTGGAGCCCACAGAAGCACCTCTTCCTAGCTAAATAAAAGACATACCCTCCCCCAACTGAAGTGTTCTTTTTTGGTCATGCTCCAGGGCACCTGTGGATTGCAGTTGGTAAGTACTTTGTTTGCTGCAAGGATATCCCCCCCTGCCAAACCTACACCTCCATGTTCAGCCTTTCATGGAGTTGGGAGACTCAAAATACTGAAAGTAAATCTTCCTAAAAACTGTGTGCTGGGCTACGGGCAAAACAATGCCTAAACAGCTGGCTCCTGTGCTATGCTGTGTACTCCTGTGGGTTTGATGGTCTGACTGGTTTTGTCTCAGACTCTTAAGGCCCGTACACCTGATGCGAAAATCAGAAGTAAAATTTCGTCTGACTAACGATCTGCCAATTTTCGGATTGTTAGTATAGTGCTTTCGACAGCCGATTACGAATTTTAAGACGACAAAAACTGGATGTGTAGGCTATAAAATTTTTATCGTACGTCAACACAACGTCCAATTTACGTTTAACCACTTCCATACAGAGCAGTTAGACCCCCTTCCTTCCCAGACCAATTTTCAGCTTTCAGCACTCTCACACTTTGAATGACAATTGCTCAGTCATGCTACACTGTAACCAAACAAAATTTTTATCATTTTTTTCACACAAATAGAGCTTTCTTTTGGTGGTATTTGATCACAACTGGGTTTTTTTTTCTTCGTGATATAAGCAAAAAAAGGGCAAAAATTTTGAAAAAAAAACACTTTTTTTTAGTTTCTATTATACAATTTTGCAAAAAATTAATTTTTCTTCATACATTTGGGCCAAAATGTATACTGCTACATATCTCTGGTAAAATTAACCCAAATTAGTGTATATTATTTAGTCTGTGTGAAAGTTATTGAGTCTAGAACGATGGTACCAATTACTGAAAATTGATCACACCAGATGTACTGACTGCCTATCTCCTTTCTTGAGGCCCTGAAATGTCAGGACAGTACAAATACCCCCCAAATGACCCATTTTTGTAAAGTAGACAGTCCAAGGTATTTAGTAAGAGGCATGGTGAGTTTTTTGAAGTTATAATTTTTTCCCACAATTCTTGGGAAAATGAAGAAAAAAAAATATTTTTCTTTTTTTTCCCAAAACGTTGTCAATTTATAAGCTATTTCTAACACATAGCATGTACACAGCAAAAATGACACCCCGAAATTCATTCTGTTACTCCTTCTGAGTATGGTGATACCACATGTGTGAGCCTTTTACACAGCCTGGCCACAAAAAGAGACTCCACGTCCAAGTAGCACCATAAGGCGTTTTAGGAGCATAAATACACATAAAACTTTCTTACTACCTATCACACTTTTCAAGGCCCTAGAGCACCAATACAATGGAAAAGTCCACAAAATGACCCCATTTTGGAAAGCAAACACTCCAACGTATATTCTATGAGGCATTATGGGTCCTTTGAACATGTCATTTTTTTCCACAAGTTTTTGGAAAATGTGGGAAAAAAATAAAAACTTTTTTTTTTTACACAAAGTTGTCAATTTATAGGATATTCCTAACACATAGCATGTACACAGCAAAAATGACACCCCAAAATACATTCTGCCACTCCTCCTGAGTATGGCAATACCACACGTGTGAGACTTTTTCACAGCCTAGCCATATAGAGGGGCCTAACATCCAAGGCGCATCATCATGCATCCTAGCCACTTGCCTAGGCCTATTTTTGACATTTGGTGTTTACAAGCTAAAATCAGTTGTTTTGCTAGAAAACTGCTTAGAACCCCCAAACATTATATATATTTTTTTAGCAGAGACCCTAGAGATTAAAGTGGAGATTATTGCAATATTTTTTATCACACCGTATTTGCGCAGCGGTCTTCCAAACGCAATTTTTTCCCTTATCGTCTTTCAGGACAGGCACTTCTGAGAGAACCTGGCTCCTCCCTTCTTAGGAAACACCGCCCCAATTTATTGGATTTAAGCCTCCCTCCAGCTGGCTGCTTCAGTTCTGGTGTTTCCTCCAGCGGGGAGACACCGTCCAAGAGGAGCCTTAGCTGAAGCCAGGAGGCTGAAGTTAGAGGGAGTCAGGTACTCTCAGAAGGCGGCCAAGAAAGACAGCACCGGGGGGGACCCGCCTACCTGTCGGCCGCAGAAAATCTTTATCACCACAGCCTCGCTCAGCGGAGTTTCTTGGCTGGGGGGCCCGCTCACCACGCTCGGGGAGAGCGTCCGCCATAGTGCATTCCGCCCCCCGCTTGCGGCGGTGTGGAGCAGCCGGGCCGGATGACGGGGGACGTCACTTCCGGTAGGGGCGGGCACTTCCGGCGGCAAACCGCGACTTCCGGTTCCGGGTCGCGGCGGTGAGCGCGCCAGATATGAAAGGCTGGTGCGTCCTGCAAGCTGGGGGACAGCTGCCAGGTGAGGAAGAGCCACTCCAGGAAGCATGTCGGAGGCACATACCTCAGTTACCGCTCCGGGAGATAACAGCACCAGCCACCATAAGGTAAGGAGGCCTGGGGTGGTTCTCCCTTACTTCTCCCACTAGCTCCATTTTCTGTTCCCTTAGAGTTAAGGGGAGTAGGGAGGCTGAGGGTCACACTGTGGGATCTTCTTGGTGATGGTCGTCCCTAGCAACACCCTCTGGTGGGGCAAGCTGTGCAGGCTGGGGAGCATTAGGTAGTGGATTTTAAACTATGCCTTTTATATTTGAAATTACAGAAAGCCTCAGAGAAAAAGCCAGCCCATGTTTCCAAGAAGAGATGCCCTTCCTGCAAAGAGAATATGGGGGAAACTTGGACTAAACCCTTATGCAAAGAATGTCTGGAGAGTTTAGTGAAGGAACACACGGAAAGTCAAAACGCAGATTTAGCCACCTCTGTCAAGGAGCTTGCTAGCACTTTCCAATCCTTTAAGGAATTGTTTGCTAACACCCAGCTTCCACAGAGTTCCCCCCAGTCGGCACGGCAGGAAAATGCTCCAACACCGCAGTTACTACCCTCTACAAGTGGGGAGGCACCTGCGGGTTCTGTACATCAAGGGGAAGAGTGCGATAGCACACCCCCCAATTCCCCAGGGGAATCTGAGGCAGAGGGGTCGGATGGGGAATCCAAAAGAACCTCTAGATACAAGCTGTCTCTGGAAGAGGTGGAAGGCCTGATAGCGGCTATCCACACCACTCTAGGAATCCAGGAAGAGAAGAAAACATTATCTTTGCATGATCAAAAGAAGGGTACTAAAAAATTCCTGAGGTTAGCCGTAAAAACAGGGGAGGACATTCAGCACTGGCAATTTCAGGCCCTCCCTTTTGGCCTCTCCTCGTCCCCCCGAATATTCACGAAGGTAATGGCAGAGACCTTGGCTTTTATGCGACTACAGGGTTTGTCGGTAATCGCATACCTAGACGACCTGCTGTTGTTCGCCCACTCCCAAGAACAATTGTCCAGGGATCTCCGGGATGCAACACGGATTCTGGAAGACCTGGGTTGGCTACTAAATTTAGAAAAATCCTCCTTAGTACCAACACAAAGGATATTGTTCTTGGGGTACGAGATAGACTCCAGGGTCCAAAAAATCTTCTTACCCCCGGACAAAAAGCAGAAAATAAACAAGGCAGTAGGACAGTTGCAAGCAAACCAAGCGATCTCAGTCAGACAATCCATGTCCATACTGGGGTTACTAACAGCAGCCATCCCAGCAGTTCAGTGGGCAGGCCTGCACTTTCGTCCCCTGCAACTATTCATCCTGGAAGCTTGGGACCGCAGCCAGGATTCCCTGGATTCCTTCATACAGATCCCAACCGCAGTGAAAAGATCTCTGTGGTGGTGGAGAAAAGCCGAAAACCTATCACAAGGCCTCTGTTGGGTTCAGATAGCCTCCACCATCATCACCACAGATGCAAGCGGCATAGGCTGGGGGGCCCATCTGGGATCCAAGCTAGCCCAGGGGACCTGGGGACTGGAGGAAGCAAAACAATCCTCCAATTGGAGGGAATTGAGGGCGGTAGAGTTAGCCCTCAGAGCCTTCCAGGAGGACTTGCAGGGACACCGAATTCAGGTACGGTCAGACAATGCCACAGTGGTAGCATATCTAAACCGACAGGGGGGAACCAGAAGCAATCTCCTATGGGGTCTGGCAAAAAAGATCTTGCAATGGGCCGAGGTCCAAGTTCTCTCTCTTTCGGCAGTTCATCTCAAGGGAGAGTTAAATCAACTAGCCGACTTTCTCAGCAGAAAGAAGGTAAGAGAAGGAGACTGGACGTTAAATCAGGAGGTGTTCAATGGAATTACCCAGAGATGGGGAATGCCAAACATCGACCTGTTTGCCTCACGGCAGAACACAAAGACACCTCAATATTTTTCCCTGAGCAGATGGGACGGAGCTCTAGGGGTGGATGCTCTAGCTCAACCCTGGGTGTTCCCCAAATCCTATGCCTTCCCCCCACCAGTGCTAATACCAGCGGTCTTGAGGAAGTTTCAGGAGGAAAGTACGACGCTAATACTTATAGCACCACATTGGCCGAGGAGACCGTGGTTCTCGACCCTAAATCGCTTAGCGGTAGAGCCCCCCTGGTTGCTACCAGTGAGAGAAGATCTCCTCTCCCAGGGCCCAGTACTCTGTCCTCAGACACAACATTGGAACCTTGCAGCTTGGCTACTGAAGAAGAACTGTTAAAGAGCAAGGGTTTCTCGGGCCAACTGGTGCGGACTCTGCTAGGAAGCAGGAAGAAAGAGACACAGAGCATCTACCTAAAAACTTGGAAGTTTTTTAGAAACTGGTGCAAAGCAAGCTCTTTAGACGCAGGAAGTACAGTATCAGTACTCGAGTTCCTACAAGAGGGGGCTAACAAAGGGTTAGCCATCAGCACCCTAAAAGGCCAAATTTCAGCCATTAGCGTATTCCTCGAAATACCTTTAGCAAAAGATCCCTGGGTGATCCGTTTTTTCAAAGCCCTGAATAGGCAAAGACCAACAAGACATCTCCCATTTCCAATGTGGGATTTGTCTTTAGTTTTGCAGGCTCTCATTAAAGAGCCATTTGAGCCATTGGAGTCTTGTTCGGTGAGAAATTTAACCCTCAAGACAGTTTTTTTAGTGGCAATCACGACCGCCAGGCGGGTTAGTGAGCTAGAGGCCCTTTCGGTTAAAGCACCTTTTTTACAAATTTTTGCAGATCGGGTTATCTTTAAAACCGATCCAGCGTTTCTACCCAAGGTAGTCTCAAGGTTCCATAGAGACCAGGAGATAGTGCTACCGACGTTTTGTTCAGAGCCTGTGAAGGAACAGGAAATTCGTTTTCATAGTTTAGATGTCAGAAGATGCATTCTGCAATACCTAAACATCACGAAGGAGTTCAGGAAGTCAGACTCTTTTTTTGTTTTATTTAATAGTTCAAAGAAGGGTACTAAAGCGTCCAGGCGTTCAATAGCCAGATGGCTTAGATTAATCATCTGTGATGCTTATAGGCTTTCCGGTAAGGAGGTCCCTATGGGTATTAAGGCGCACTCTACAAGAGCAATGGCGGCCTCTCAGGCGGAAAGAGCTGGTGCTACCCCGGAGCAGATCTGTTGGGCAGCAACTTGGTCCAGCTACACAACTTTTTCCAAACACTATAGACTGGACCTGCTATCCGCTAAAGATCAGGCTTTTGGGCGAAAAGTCCTGCAAGCGGTAGTCCCACCCTGAAAGTAAGTACTCTCTTATCCTCTCAGAAGTGCCTGTCCTGAAAGACGATAAGGGAAAATTAAAGTTACTTACTGGTAACGTCTTTTCCAGTAGTCTTTCAGGACAGCACTAATACCCACCCGAAGAAGGTCTGAATATAAGATGATCAGAGGATGGAGGTTAGTATGATATATCTTTGTGTCTCCCCAGTGGCCGGAGGTACTCGTAAAGAACTGAAGCAGCCAGCTGGAGGGAGGCTTAAATCCAATAAATTGGGGCGGTGTTTCCTAAGAAGGGAGGAGCCAGGTTCTCTCAGAAGTGCCTGTCCTGAAAGACTACTGGAAAAGACGTTACCAGTAAGTAACTTTAATTTTTGGAAAAAATTCACTTTTTTTAATTAAAAAATAAGAAACCAGTAAAGTTAGCCCAATTTTTTTCCATAATGTGAAAGATAATGTTACGCCGAGTAAATAGATACCCAACATGTCATGTTTCAAAATTGCGCACGCTCACGGAATGGCGACAAACTTTGGTACTTAAAAATCCCCATAGGCGACAATTTAAAAATTTCTACAGGTTGCCATCTTTGAGTTACAGAGGAGGTCTAGGGCTCAAATTATTCCCCTTGCTCTAACGATCGCGGCGATACCTCACATGTGTGGTTTGAACACCGTTTACATATGTGGGCGGGGTTTCCATATGCGTCGCTTCTGCGCGCGAGCTAACGGGGACAGGGCGCTTTAATTTTTTTTTTTTTTTTTTTTACTATTTATTTTATTTATTATTTTTTATTTTTACACCGTTTAACAAAAAAAAAAAAAAAATTGATCATTTTTATTTCTATTACAAGAAATGTAAACATTACTAGTAATAGAAAAAGGCACGACAGGATCTCTTTTTGTGAGATCTGGGGTCAAAAAGTCCTCAGATCTCACAAGTACACTAAAAGATAGAAAAAAAAAAAAAAAAAAATTATTATATAAAATGAAAAAAAAAAAAAAAGGACATTTAAACCGGTTGCTAGGCAACAACATTTTCCGTAGCTCCGGTCCTCCAAGACCATAGAGTCAAGTGAGGGCAAGCTTGCCCTCACTCGACATCCTGTCTGTGAGGATCCGGGACCGGATCGTTTTCCCCGCTGCCGGCGGGTCCGGTAAGCGGGGAAAAGGACCGGACGCGGCGGGAGGGGGGGGGGGGCACCTCTTCCGCCATCCCGGAAGGGTGAACCCACGGCGAATCCGCCGCTGGGACCACCCTTATCGGAAAGCCAACCGTCCACCGTTTAAAAAAATACCAGGGTTATGGCAGCTATCTGCTGCCATAACACCGGTATTTAGGTTTAAACGGAGGACGTATATAAACCTTTTTGGACTTGGACATGGTGGCTGTATGAAGGGTGACAGGTACTCGGGTACTTTGTTGGGCAGGTGACAGGTACTCTGGTACTGATGAGCAGGTGGCAGGTACTCGGGTACTCCGATAGGCAGGTGACAGGTACTCGGGTACTCTGATG
This sequence comes from Pelophylax lessonae, assembly GCF_965119305.1. Classification (NCBI taxonomy): domain Eukaryota; kingdom Metazoa; phylum Chordata; class Amphibia; order Anura; family Ranidae; genus Pelophylax; species Pelophylax lessonae. The sequence continues at coordinate 307,232,956 of NC_138768.1, forward strand.
GGCAGGTGACAGGCAGGTGATAGGTACTGATGAGTAGTACTGATACTGATAGGTGATACTGTACTGATGGGTACTGATGATCAGTACTGATACGTGATAGGTACTGATGAGTACTGATGAGTAGTGATGGGTACTGATGAGCAGGCGGCAAGTACTCGGGTACTTCAGGCGTCAGGTACTCTGATGAGCAGGTGGAAGGTACTCGGGTACTCTGATGGGTAGGTGACAGGTACTCAGGTACTCTGATGACGGGTACTCCGTTGACAGGTAATCAAAGTACCCGAGTATCCGTCATCAGAGTACCCGAGTATCCGTCATCAGAGTACCCGAGTACCCGTCATCAGAGTACCCGAGTACCTTTCATCAGAGTACCCGAGTACCTGTCATCAGAGTACCCGAGTACCTTTCATCAGAGTACCCGAGTACCTGTCATCAGAGTACCCGAGTACCTGTCATCAGAGTATCCGAGTACCTGTCATCAGAGTACCTGCGTACCTGTCATCAGAGTACCCGAGTATCTGTCATCAGAGTACCCGAGTACCCGTCATCAGAGTACCCGAGTACCCGTCATCAGAGTACCCGAATACCTGTCATCAGAGTACCCGAATACCTGTCATCAGAGTACCCGAGTACCTGTCATCAGAGTACCCGAGTACCTGTCATCAGAGTACCCAAGTACCTGTCACCAACCCATCAGAGTACCCAAGTACCTGTCATCAGAGTACCTAATGGGCTGGTGACAGGTACTCGGGTACTTTGATGGGCTAGTGACAGGTACTCTTTATTGGGGGGGGGGCAATCAGTGTGTTTGGGGTGCACTGTACTTGGTAACTAGCTGTTACCACACTCTCTTCCTCACACAGGATCAGTGTGTGAGGAGGAGAACACGGTGACAGCTAGTTACCGTGTTCTCTGTTGACATTTGTGACCGGCTGTGATTGGACACAGCCGGTCACGTGGTAAAGAGCCAATTTCATTGGCTCTTTACCTAGATCGGGGATCGACTCTGTCCGAGGGACGAGCCTCGTCCCCGATCGCTGCTCTGCGCGCCCCCGGGGGCGCGCATTGCAGAGAGAACGAGCGGCTCGTGCAGGAGCCGCTCATGTGATCGGCTGTGACTGACACAGCCGATCACATGGTAAACAGCCAATTTCTATTGGCTGTTTACCTTGATCAGGGATGGGCTATGTCCGAGGGACGAGCCTCACCCCCGATCGCCGCGCTGCGTGCCCCCGGGGGCGCGCAGTAGCGGCTAGAGCGGGCGGACGTCATATGACGGCCGCCCGGAACGGTAAAGCCATCCTGCCGGCGTCATATTACTATGCGCCGGTATGGATGTGGTTAATTAGTAAAGTTTTTTTACGAAAAAAATTGTAAGAGCAAGACTAGGCATGCTCAGAAACAAAAGAACACATACACAACAATTCAACACACGACATCACTTCTAATGTTGAATTCTGTCGTATCGGAATTTTCGTATGAAAGTAACCTCTTCAATTTCCATATGAGACTAGCATGCAACAAAAAACAGACAAAAGCTCGTTCGAGAATCTGATCGTGTGTACGGGGCTTTTTCTGTGTCTGCTGTCTGCCATTGGAAGTGTTGCCTGGGCCTACATGCTGCTGTTTCTGGATAAAGGCAGATGAGTCTTAACCACATAACGACCGCCCACCGCAGATATACTGCGGGAAGCAGCTGCTGCTGGGTAAAGTGACGTAGGGGTACGTCACTCGCTCAGCCGCCTGTAGGGGGCGAACACGTGCTGCCAGAGGCGTGCTCCCGTGCGCGCTCGTTCACAGGCATCCCCGCGCAAGTGACTGGCGGCTCCGATGTCCGCCGGTCACTCGCAATCTCCCGCAGTAGAGGGAGAAAGGCAGACGGCTGATGTAAACACAGCCGTCTGTCATTCTCCCTGATGTAAGTGCAGAGACTATAGGATCCTGCTATGTAGACTATAGCCCCGTACACACGTACCGATCGTCGGCCGTCTTTTGTCCGAGGGCTGTCTTGTCTGTTGAAAACTGTAAAAGACTGCACATGAATTTTGTCGGCCAACAACAGCCGACTGCAGAAGTGATGTCATGTGATGGTTAACTTCCCATGTCTTTTTTCTTTTCTGAGCATGCCCAGTCTTGCAAATCTGCTGTCTGTCGGCCGAATTCTGTACTGACTGGCGAACAATCGGCCGTTCTGGGGTTGGCCAACAAAAATTTTAATGCTTGCACGACAGATTCTTTTCGGCCGAAAGTGCGCTGTTGGCTGTCGGAAGCGTCATACTAACAAGCCTACAATCGGCCGACCGGTCGTCGGCCGAATCTTTACGGCCGACAATCGGTACGTGTGTACGGGCCTTTAGTCTCTGTGGTTACATCACAAGCCACGCTCCCCCACAGTAAGAATCACGCCCCTAGGGACACACTTAATCCCTTCATCACCAATAAAGTTAACCCTTTCCCTGCCAGTGTCATTTTGACAGTAACAGTGCATATTTATAGCACTGATTACTGTAGTAATGTCACTGGTACCCCCAAAAGTGTCAAAAATGTCAGTCAGGGGTCCAATCTGTCTGCCACAATGTCGCAGTCCCGCAAAAAAAAATCGCAGATCGCCGCCATTACTAGTAAAAATAAAAAAAAACAATAAAAATGACATAAATCTTTCCCGTAGTTAGTAAACGCAATAACTTTTGCGCAAACCAATCAAAATACGCTCATTGCGATATTTTTTTTTTTTTTTTTATCAAACATATGTAGCAGAAAACAAATTGGCCTAAAATGTTAAAAAATTTAGATTTTTTCATTTTTTTGAGAATTTCATATAAAAAATGTGGAAAATATTATTATTTTTTCAAAATTGGCGCTCTTTCTTTGTTTATAGCGCAAAAAATAAAAATCGCAGAGGTGATCAAATACCACCAAAAGAAAGCTCTATTTGTGGGAAAAAAAGGACGGCAATTTTGTTAGGGTACAGCGTCGCACGATCGCGCAATTGTCCGGGTTTGCTCTTTGAGCAGCCAAATCTTCCGGGGTTCCACCCAAAAATTATACTTACCTCCATCTTCTTGCTCCGGGTCACCTGAAAAACAAATGGATAATCGCAATTTTTTTTCTTTTTTTTTACTAACCTTGTTTAGAAGAAAATATACTTACCTTACTTCCTCTTCCTCCCCCTCGGCGGCCACGGCGATTCGTCACTTCCTGGCTTGCAATGATTCCTGGGAGCTGAATGTCATCCCTCCCAGGAATTAATGCGCCTGCACCGGCCCCGACGTCAGTTCTGGTTCAGGCGCCGTCATACCTTGCTAAACAGCTTCTGGGCATGCCCAGAAGCTGTGCAGGGATGATGCTGCGGCACCGGAAGTGACGGCGGGGCCCGGTGCAGTGCATCGTGGGACCGAAGAAGACGGAAGAGGACACAGAAGAGGATCCCGCTGGCTTCAAGCTGCCCACACCTGAGATGGCAGCGCTGGACAATACATTTTCAAGGTAAGTATTTCTTCTAAAAGGTAAGTGCGACCCGGGACAGATCAGAGGCTAGCCATTGTGGAATGCATTAGCCCTGACTGTCCCGGGGGGTATTTTTATTAAAAAAAAACTTTCCCAGGGTGGAACTCCGCTTTAAGTGGTTACATAGACAGTGTACATGTTTTTTGGTGAGAGGTGATATATGATTTTTCTCTATATATTTTGTGAAAATATGAGCTTGCCACACCTGTTAGTGGCACAGAAGACTAGCAAAGGTAGGAGGGGGCAATGTGGGACATGTTTTTAAAAGAGTGCTCAAGGACTGCAAATAATGATGTTTTGCATAATTTTGGGAGCAGGAACTCTGAAAGCAAATGTTCCAAAAAACATAAGACCCGCCAACGATCTTCTCCTGTCTAGGACAATCCGCATCACACGGAGTCCTCCACAGGGCGGCGTTCATGCTCCCCAAGCACCCCATGTGGCACTGGCTCCCATGCGTTTGTCAGCATGATAGGAAATGCCTCGGCCAGCTCAGGGGGCATTTTGGGCCTGCATGTAGCTGCAGTGGCAGAGAAATGAAAATGCACAGATTGCCTCACGTGGATGTGCAACATTCTAAGTCCTATTGAGGAGGCTATAGCAGAAAGTATGCTGCAGATGCCTTACCAGTGCAACAGTATGCAGATATTTCAAAGGACCTTCTTTTCTCATGACAAAGCTTAAAGCTCTCATTAACCACTTGCCAACTGCTCACGTTGCTGCTACTGCAGCAGAGCGGCTCGGCTGGACCTACGTCGCCAGATACGGGAGTCGGGCCAGGGGAGGAGATGCGGTGATCACCGTCGCTCTTCCTCGATCGTCGGGGAAAGACTGAGGAAATCCGCCCACTTGTGTAAACAAAGCGGGCGGATCTCCTCTGTGACAGGCAGTGACAGATTACAGGATTCAGCCTAGCTGAACCTGCGATCTGTGTCTGTGTCACACAACCCCCTCCAGCCACATGTCAGTAAGCATGAGGCATACATTTAACCCCTTGATCACCAACATTGTTAACCCCTTCCCTGCCAGTGTCATTATTACAGTAACAGTGCATATTTATAGCACTGATTACTGTAGTAATGTCACTGGTCCCCCAAAAGTGTCAAAAATGTCAGTTAGGGGTCTGCCGCAATGTCGCAGTCCCACAAAAAAAAAAAATCGCAGATCGCCGCCATTACTAGTAAAAAAAAAATAAACAATAAAAATGACAAATCTTTCCCGTAGTTAGTAAACTGGATAACTTTTGCGCAAACCAATCAAAATACGCTTATTGTGATTTTTATTACCAAAAATATGTAGCAGAAAACAAATTGGCCTAAAATGTTAAATTTAGATTTTTAATTTTTTTGGGGGGAATGTTATATATCAGAATGTGAAAAATAGGGGTTTTTTTTTTTTCAAAATTGTCGCTCTTTTTTTCAAAAATTAAAAAATCACACAGGTGATCAAATGCCACCAAAAGAAAGCTGTATTTGTGGGGGGGGGGGGAAAAAAGGACATAAATTAAATTTGGGTACAGCGTCGCACGACCGCGCAATTGTCCGTTAAAGTAACGCATTGCCGAATTGCAAAATATGGCCTGGTCAGGAATGGGGTAAAATCTTCCGGTCTTAAAGTGGTTAAAAATACCCTCATTGAGAATTTTTTTGTCAAAGACATGTAGCTAAATACATTTTGACCTAAATATGACAAATATTGAATATATTGGATATTTTTTAACTGTCAAAGTAGAAAATGTAAATTTTTCGCAAAAATTTTTGCTCTTTTTTTAATAATATTGCAAAAAATGAAAAGCGCAGAGGTGATCAAATACCACCAAAGGAAAGTTCTGTTTGTGGGGAAAAAAGGACATAAATTTAGTTTGGGTACAGCATTGCATGACTACGCAATTGTCAGTTAAAGTCGCGCAGTGCCAAGTTGAAAAAAGTGGCCTGGACGTTAAGCAGGAAAATCCTCCGGTCTTAAAGTGGTTAAGGAAGGAAGGAAAGAGACCCCACCAGAAGATCAATTTACAGTAACATGCTCTCAAAGCTTTTCCAAATAGGATGGCTAATGCATGTTTATGCACTGCAATTCCAGGAGTGGATGCTGCCCTCTAACATCTGGCGCATCAAGTGTCTTTGCCTTTTTATAACTCAGTTGCCTTTACAGAACACTTTAATAATCCCAGAGAGAAATTGGGAAATTGTTGACGATCCTATGGATGGGAAAGTGGACTTGTTAATACCAGATACAGTCCAGTACATTTTTATTCTGCAGCAAGGACGCATGGACAGTGTTTAATTGGGTCATCGCCCAAGAAGTCATCGCCCTGAGCGCCAACGTAACGCGTACAGGGGGGCGGAGCCTGGCTGCAGACGTCACACCCTCTCCTTTCCTGTGGAGGCACCGATGTTTGTTATGCATAGTGTCACTTAGCGGCTTGTGAGTACCCCATTTTATGAATAAACTTCTGCCTCAGGAATTCAACAGAGAGCACTAGATTCTGTTTGTTTTTGTTCCCTTCTCTACCTGGCTTTGTGATATGAATTTGTGGGCTGTTTGATCCTGGACACTCCTGTGCATACCATCCTGCTGGCTATCTATTATCCCCTGAGGGGACCGCTGTTTCTGACCCTGGGTGGCTCCGGGTCAGATATTAAGGTGAGAGGCTTGCATTTTTGGTGGCGGATTTCAGCACAGTCATGGAGGTGTTTTGGAAGGATTCGACCACAGCACTGTTTATTTACATGGACCTTTTTGTATGATTTATCCTTAAAGAGGAAGTAAACCCTCCTCAGGAAGTTGTACCTATAGGTAAGCCTATGATAAGGATTACCTATAGGTACTGTAAATATCTCCTAAACATATACCGTTTAGGAGATATTTACCTTTAACTCAGCCAGTGACGTCACTGGCGCATGCGCTCTGAAGGAACGGCTGATCGTGCCGTTCCTTCAGAGCCCCGTGCCGTGACCGTCGGCTCCCGCGCGCGTGCGCGGGAGTGACGTCACCGCGGCTCCGGCCAATCAGATGACCGGATGCCGCGATCCCGGAAGACGAGCGACATGTCATGTCGCCCGTCATACAGGTAAGAGAGCGGCACTGCGGGGGCTCGTTCTAAGGTAAGTATTTCATAATGAGCTAGTATGCGATGCATACTAGCTCATTATGTCTTTCTCTTGCAGGTTGTAAAAAAAAAAAAAAAATTTTAAACAAGTTTACAACCTCTTTAAGGGCTTCTTTATCACTATTGTCACCTATTTGGATCACTTGGACATTTTTATTGATGAGATTTACTGTACCACATTTATATATTTATGATCTAGCGCAACACATTTTTTATTTGTTTATTTGAGTCTTGTGTAGTGGGATCACAATTAGTGTTTGCAGCTGATCACAGTTTATACATCATTTGTTTTATTATTGCGCTGATAGTTTTTTCACATTTTGGTTTCTCTCCTGTGTTCCCTGCTCTAGCCAATATCCTGGATATTTTACGGTCAGCGCTAGAGGTTGGTCTGGCATACAACTCCATGTAAGGTACAAATCTTTACGTTCTCTTTCACAAGCTTCAGACGGGTGGAAGAGCCAGTTACCAGATGCTTTTTGCAGGTGACAATCTATATATGACCTTGAAGGAGATCCTTGTTCCCTCTGTGTGACTAAAGCTGGATACACACTATCCAACTTTTGTTGTTAGATTTCCTTCAGATTTACCTTTTCTATGTAGTGCAAGGGCCTGCCAGATTGCATACAAATTAAAAGTGTTTAGGTTTGACCTCATATTATATGGTTTTGGTAAGTCTGAAGGAAAAAGTCTTCAGAAAATCTTATAGTGTGTATGGCCCATTAGGCTTGCATCTGAGAGCACTGGGGATGGCACCCTTTACTGCAATGGTTTAATTTCCATTAAAATTCCTCACAGAAAAACTAGTTCTTCTGCCAGCAACTACTTTAGACAGAAGGATGTTGAAGATTGCAACACTTTTCCTGCAAGGGCCCTTTTGTGTCTTTTCTTTTTTTACTAGAAATAGTGATACAATGTCTATCTCCAAAGTTCAATTTTAAAGTGATATCCAGTTTCCAGCAAAACTGGGAAGTAGTCCCTCTGAGTTTTCACACAAGAGTCACTGGATGCACAGCAGGAAGACTTCAGTTCCTTAAAGCCCCGTACACACGTACCGATCGTCGGCGAACGATCGGCCGTCTTTTGTCCCCGGGCTGTCGGTGTCTGTTGAAAAGTGCAAAGACAGCACAAGAATTTTGTCCGCCGACTACAGCCGACTGCAGAAGTGATGTCATGTGATGGTTAACTTTCCCTGTGTTTTTTCTTTTTCTGAGCATGCCCAGTCTTGCAAATCTGCGGTCTGTCGGCCGAATTCTGTACTGACTGGCGAACAATCGGCCACTCTGGTGTCGGCATACAAAAATTTTAATGCTTGCATGACAGATTCTTGTCGGCAGAATGTGCGCTGACGGCTGTCGGAGGCATCATACTAACAAGCGTACAATCGGCAGATCGTTCGTCGGCCGACGCTTGTCTGCCGACGATCGGTACGTGTGTACTGGCCTTTAGCCTCGTACACACGCACCGATTGTTGGCCGTGAATTTTCGGCCAACGTCCGATCGGACAATTGTCGGCTTGTTAGTATGATGCTTCCGACAACCGACTGCGACTTTTCGGCCGAACAAAATCTGGTGTGCATGCTATAAAATTTTTGTTGGCCGTCAACAGAACGGCCGATTGTTCGTCAGTCAGTACAGATTTTGGCAGACAAAAATCAGATGAGCAAGACTGGGCATGCTCAGAGAAGAAAAAACACACGGAAAGTAAACCAGCACATGACATCACTTCTGCAGTTGGTTGTTGTTGGCTGACAAAATTTGTGTGCAGTCTAGAGCACATTTCAACCAACACAACAACACTGGACAAAAGACGGCCGATCGGTCGGCCAACAATCGGTGCGTGTGTACGAGGCTTTACACATGTTCAAGTTGCTGTGTACTTGGTCAGAGGAAAGCGGACAATCTTTTCATTTGGCCATCAGGTCCTCAAGAGTCATCCACTGTTGGATTTCCAGGGTGATTACATTGGCATGCAGGAAGTAGGCCTTTCTGCCCTGAAACAGTTGCAAGCTTATTTGACTAGAGGGGCGGTAGCCTTTGGGGCAGTTGTGCCAGGACTTCTTGGAAGATCTATGTAAGGCGGCTAGCTTAAAGTTCTTGTGCGGCCTTCATTCAACCTTACAAACGAGATGTGCGATCAGCAAGTTTGGGACAAGAGGGATCAATTCTTTTTGGCTTTAACAGCTTTTCTTTGAGTGTCTTTTTTCATGTGTTCTCCCCCCCCCCCCCCCTCCCATATTCAGCTAGGGTATATCCCGTTGTGTGCTGACGTGAGGTGGGCCAGGAAAACAGAAAATTATCATACTTACCGTAATTTTCTTTTCCTGGCCCACCTCACGTCAGCACACAACGGGATATACCCTAGCTGAATATGGTCAGCACAGGACTCCCTCCATAGTGGCCTGTCGCAGGCTAGATTATCGAACACTTCAGTTGGGGGAGGGGCTGTCTTTAATTTAGCTAGGAAGAGGTGGTCCTCTTCCTAGCTAAAGAGGACCACCTCGCTTTAGAGGACCACCTAGCTTTAATTTAGCTAGGAAGAGGTGGTCCTGTGGGCGCCAGAGGAGGTGTTAACCCATTGTGTGCTGACGTGAGGATGGTAAGTATGATAACAATTTTATGTTGTCAGGGTGGAACACCAGCCAATTCTGAAACTCTACAAAGGTGAAATAATGGAAGCCAGAAAAATAACCTTCTGCAGAAGGATGGGATCAAATGGAGACTTCTGCACTACAGAAAGTACCATGTTGATGTCTCACAAAGTCAATAGAGTCTTAACCGATGGAACAATACACTTGACATCTTGAACAAAGGCATGCACCTAAGACAACACTCAAAAAGAGAAGCCACTTTTCAAGGCCTGGGTAGGAGGCTGCATTGTACTATTCATTATATAGGCAGTATACAGTTAAAAAAGGTGACATATCAAAATGTGTTAACCATAACAGACATCTAGTAATAGAAGTAATGTTCAGATTTTACTTATTGAGGCACCTTTAAATATGAAATTATGGGATGTTGGTGTCAAAGAGCTAGCAGCATTTTAGATGCTGCTGAGATTCTAGCAGTTTTGCAAACCAGAGTTTAAAAAAGAATTGTGCTAAAAACAAAGTGTAACCAAGGAGTGGCACTTACTGTATATGGGTATAAACACTGTGTTAATGAAAAAGATTACAGTGGAATGTTGCAGCTGACAGGAAGCCCATGATAAATGAAATGATCACTTTTTACAGTAGTAAAGGGCAAGACCTCTCTGAAAGCACAGCTTTACAAACTTTCAGGCTAAGCTTTTATTGCAGGTGACCACACAGGGTTCCACTTACCCAATGAGAACAGTATAATGAGCATGGAAGACCAGACCTGGACTGAAGATTGGAAACAGGTCTGTTCTGATGAACAATGTTTTATATTGTGATATGTCGATAGTAGAGTCAGAATTTGATGTAGCCAGTATGATTCCATTCTGTTGTTCATTAACTTTTCAGGTGGCTGGTGGTGTAGGGAATGATTTCTCTGCATACAATATCGAGGATGCATTACTAACCTCTGAAAATGCTATTAGTCAAGCTATTGTGCTGATCTGAAGAATGCTGAAGTTAAATTTCTAAAATTTTCTAAAATTTTCCAAGCTTTTTCCAGGACAGTGACCTAAAATACTGAAGCCAGAACCAGTTAACCTAAGGAGCAAGACAGTGATATTTTCCTCAGTACATAGTTGTGTTATCACCCAAGGATATATGCTAAAAGATATCTGCACATGACTTCAGTTGTCTGTACACCTCCTGTGCTCATTATAAGGGTTCTGCCATTTCTGTTTTCTTATATGGTATATCATGCAGAAGGAGGTGCTAGACTATGAAAAGGTTGGCAGAACACCTGAATGACAGATACCTTTTTAAAATCTGAAGCTTCATTTTGAAAATATCTGGTGCTCCTCCTGTAAAGGCATTCCTAGTTATCGGGTGACAATGGTGTTCCAAGTGTCCTGCTGCAATGTCACCCTGTCACATGCACCACTGATAAATACTTCAATTGCCCATGTCGACACGTTTTGTGCAGACATAGTCAAGTGTTGTCATTGTCCGGAAGCTGCTCTAGAACAATGATGTATAACCGACACTGAAGCCAATACATGTGGAGAGCAATTGGATGAAAGTGATCAGCCATACTAAGAAAAAAAAAAAAAAAACGAAATTTCATGTAGTTATGGTTTATACCCACTTTAAAGCAGGACTTTACCCATAACCGTTTGCTAACAATAAACATACATTCTACAATAAAAATTAATGTGTGCTGTAAATTGCCTCCAGCATCACCACCTGTTTCTTCTTGCTGGAGGCTGCCATTTTGTTGAAGCCCAGAGCCGTCACTTATTGGAAACTCTCCCCCTCTCCTTGGTCCCAAAACAATGCCATTTTCTGTATTTAAAATGTGTGCATTTTAGGCCTTGCTTGTATGTCTTGGCTCAGCTAGAGGGAAGCTGACACAGGTTGTACAGTGCTAAAGTTCACAGGTTGCTGCCAGAGTGAAAGGATAGAATTTTAGGGAGATAATATATAATATAAAACACTATCCTTTGAAGGCTTCATTTACACCTGGGCATTTTGGGATCGCGGCAGAATCACTGCGATTCTGCCCGCGATCTCAAAACGCATTACAATCCCAAAGCAGAGGTTCTCAACCACTTTAGGACCGGAGGATTTTCCTGCTTTACGTCTAAGCCACTTTTTGCAACTTGGCACTGTGCGACTTTAACTGACAATTGCGCAGTCATGCAACGCCCTACCCAAACGAAATTGACGTCCTTTTTTCCCACAAACAGAGCTTTCTTTTGGTGGTATTTGATCACCTCTGCGCTTTTCATTTTTTGCGATATTAATAAAAAAAGAGCGACAATTTTGAAAAAATAACAATATTTTTCTACTTTGACAGTTAAAAAATATCCAATATATTCAATTTTTGTCATATATTTAGGCCAAAATGTATTTAGCTACATGTCTTTGACAAAAAAATTTTCAATGAGCTTATTTTTAACCGCTTTAAGACCGGAAGATTTTACCCCATTCCTGACCAGGCCATATTTTGCGATTCGGCACTGCATTACTTTAACGGACAATTGCGTGGTCGTGCGACACTGTACCCAAATTAAATTTATGTCCCTTTTCCCCCATAAATAGAGCTTTCTTTTGGTGGTATTTGATCACCTGTGCGATTTTTACTTTTTGCGCTATAAACAAAAAAAGCGACAATTTTGAAAAAATAACAATATTTTTCACATTTTTTTATATGAAATTCCCCCCAAAAAATGTACAGGGCTCTGTACTGCGATTTGCTAATCCATTCAGCAGGCTCCGGCCATAAATTAGTGACTGGGACCTACTGACCGACATGTGGTGTACCGAATCACAGCACAGCAGGCACGTGCCCCTACCTCGAAATGCTGCATCATGTACATACAATATTCTGTGTCTGCAAGAGGAATTATTTTATTTTAACAGTAACACTTAGGCCTCATGCACACTAGACGCAAATAGAGTTAGCTGTAGAATGAGTTTTTCAGTGTTTTTGCAGTATCGTTTTTCAACGATTTTTTAGCAAAATAATACTCCCGCAAAGGCTAATGGCTCAAAAACCCTGATAAACGCAGAATAGCTGCGTTTTTAACCACTTCCCTAATGGCATATTGTGGAATGTGGTCCGCAAGGTGGCTCAGTTATCCTGACTGGGTGTCATATGACGTCCAGCAGGATAAGCCACTCGTGCGCGCCCCTAATTGTGTGGTGTGTTGCTCTGACACACCGCATCTCCGATCTTGGTTAAAGAGCCTATGACGTAGGCTTTTTACCACCTAATAAAGGTGTGAGCAATCACAGCGGTAACCAGGAAGTGCCAGTAATCGGCTATCCTCAGTTTGTGCTGACAGGGCGCGAGCAGAGGAGAGCCGATTGGCGGCTCTCCCAACAAGATGAGGGGGGTATGCACTGATAATTATCGCATTATCAGCACAGCCCCCATCAGAGGTGCTAATCACAGATATCAATCAGAGCCCAGTGATGCCTGTCAGTGGCCATCACAGATGCTTGTCACTGCCGCCTATCATAGTTACATAGTTAGTGAGGTTGAAAAAAGACATCAGTCCATCGAGTTCAACCTATGATGTGTGTGTGTGTGTGTTTGCTTTTAACCGTACATTGTGTGCCCATCTAATAGCTTTTTGAAACTATCAATGCTCCCAGCTGATACGACTGCTTGTGGAAGAGAATTCCACATCCTTACCGCTCTTACAGTGAAGAACCCCTTACGCATTTTAAGGTTAAACCGCCTTTCCTCTAGTTTTAGTGAATGGCCACGTGTCTTATCGTATTTCCTTGCTCTGAATAGTTTGTTCCTTATGCTCGGGTCGCCAGTACAGTATTTGTACATTGATATCATATCCCCCCTCAATCGTCTCTTCTCCAGAGAGAATAAGTTCAGTGCTTGTAGTCTTTCCTCATAGCTGATGTCCTCCATTCCCCTAATTATTTTTGTTGCCCTTCTCTGGACTCTTTCCAATTCCAGCACATCCTTCCTGAGGACCGGTGCCCAGAACTGGACAGCATACTCCAAATGTGGCCGGACCAGAGTCTTGTAGAGCGGGAGAATAATCTCTCTATTTCTGGAGTGAATCCCCTTTTTTATACATCCCAGTATTCTGTTGGCTTTGCTTGCAGCGGCTTGGCATTGCATGCCACTGCCAAGCCTGTTGTCTACCAGTACCCCCAAGTCCTTTTCCATCCTAGACTCACCCAGAGGTTCCCCCCCCCCTAGTGAGTAGCTTGCTTTCTGGTTTCTGGCCCCCAAGTGCATTACTTTACATTTTTCAACATTAAACCTCATCTGCCATGTAGTTGCCCACCCCGTTATTTTGTTCAGGTCCGCTTGTAAGGTTTCCACATCCTGCATAGAAGATATTGGCATGCTTAATTTAGTATCATCCGCAAATACTGAGATTGTACTAGATATCCCCTCCTCTAGATCATTTATGAATAAATTAAACAGGATTGGTCCCAGGACAGAACCCTGGGTGACCCCACTTTCCACACCCACCCAATCCGAGTACTCCCCATTAATCACCACCCTCTGGACTCTCCCCTGGAGCCAGTTCTCTATCCAGGTACTCACCCTATCGTCCATACCTACCTTCCTTAGTTTGACACCGTTCCCCACAAACGCTTACTGTACAAAGGCCTTTGCAAAGTCCAGATACACCACATCCACAGGCTTCCCTTTATCTAGGTGGCAGCTCACTTCATCATAGAAGGTTAATAGATTGGTTTGGCAAGAACGATTTTTCATGAATCCATGCTGATTACTACTAATACAGTTTTCATTACTAAAGTCTTGTATGTGGTCCCTTAACAACCCCTCCAAAATCTTGCAGACTACAGATGTTAGGCTGACCGGCCTATAGTTACCCGGGATACATCTCAGCCCCTTTTTAAATATTGGTACCACGTTGGCTTTTTTCCAATCAGCTGGCACCATACCCGTCTGTAAACTATCCTTAAAGATCAAGAATAATGGTCTGGCAATCACCTGGCTGAGCTCTTTCAGAACCCTCGGGTGCAAGCCATCCGGTCCCGGTGATTTATTTATGTTAAGTTTCTCTAGTTTAGTTTTAAGTCTATCGTCTGTTAGCCATGGCGGTATTTCCTGAGGTGTGTTGTTTAGTTCGGCCTTACAAGCTAGGTTTGTGTAGCCCTCCGATTCCTTTGTGAAGACTGAAGAGAAGAAATTATAACACTTCCGCCTTTTCTCTGTCCTCAGTGGCCATATTTCCTTTGTCATCTTTTATGGGGCCAATGTGTTCTGGCCTCGCTTTCTTACTGTTTATATACTTAAAAAACTTCTTGGGGTTCTTTTTACTCTCCTCCGCTATATGTCTCTCGTGTTCTATTTTAGCCGCCCTGATTTCATCTTTACATTTCTTATTACACTCTTTGTAATGCTTAAATGCTGCCAATGACCCCTCAGCCTTGTATTTTTTGAAGGCCTTTTCTTTAGCACTAATATGCATTTTTATGTTGGAGTTTAGCCACCCAAGGTTTAGCTTTGCTCTTTTAAATGTATTTCCCTTTGGAATGCACTGGCCAATCCCCTTGTTAAGTATGCTCTTGAAGCACTCCCATTTTTCCTCCGTGTTCTTTGTTCCCAGGGTTCTATTCCAATTGATATTTTCTAGCAGCGAGCGCTGTTTTGGGAAATTGGCTCTTTTGAAATTCAGCGTCTTAATATTACCCTTGTGCTTCCTATTACTGTAATTAATACTGAAACTTATTGACCTATGGTCACCGTTTCCTAAGTTCTCCTGTATTTCTATATCCGTGAGCAGGTCTGTATTGTTAGTAATCAGTAGGTCAAGTACCGCATTGTTTCTTGTCGGTGCTATCACCATCTGACCCATGAAATTGCCCTGCAAAACATTTAGGAACTGCCGAGCCTTGGCTGAGTGTGCGGTTCCATCTGCCCAGTCTATATCAGGATAATTAAAGTCCCCCATTATAATGACATTTCCCATCCTTGCTGCCAATCCTATCTGTAAAATGAGGTCCACCTCCCCCTCCTCCCTCTGGTGGGGGGGCCTATAGCATACGCCCAATATTACCTTCCCCACCGTGCCTTCCCTTTGAAGCTCTACCCATAGGGATTCTGCCTCGTCCTTAGCTCCATTATTAATATCATCCCTCATATTTACCTGTAAACTGTTCTTAATATACAAACATACCCCTCCCCCTTTTTTACCTTCTCTATCTCTGCGATAAAGGGAATACCCCTGAATGGTCGCCATCCAGTCATGAGAGCTGTCAAACCAAGTCTCCGTTATCCCCACAAAATCTAAGTCCTCCTCAAACATCAGCAGCTCCAGCTCTCCCATCTTGTTGGCCAGGCTTCTGGCATTGGTATACAAACCTCGTAATTTTGACCGGTTACAACTATCCTCATTTGATGTTTTTAGGCTGTTCTTGTGATTTTTCCCCATACCCACCCTGGGTATAGGAGCTCCAAACACCCTACCGCTAATGCCCCCATTTCTGCCCTCTGAATCTTGCTTTCCACTGGCTAATTCTACATGTGTACCCTCCCCCCCATTCCCTAGTTTAAAAGCCCCTCTAACTTTGTGGCCATCCTCGCACCCAGTACGGCTGCACCCACCCCATTTAGGTGCAATCCGTCCCTACCAAAGAGCCGGTGGCCGACTGAGAAGTCGGCCCAGTTCTCCAGGAACCCAAAACCCTCCTTACTACACTAGCTCCTCAGCCACTCGTTAACTTCCCTAATCTCCCGCTGCCTCTCTGGTGTGGCTCGAGGTACAGGTAGTATTTCGGAAAATACTACCTTGGAGGTCCTTCTCCTCAACTTAGCGCCTAAGTCCCTGAAATCGTTTAGGACTCTCCATCTTCCTCTGCCTATGTCATTGGTACCCACGTGTACCATGACAGCTGGGTCTTCCCCAGCCCCACCCAATAATCTGTCCACCCGATCCGCAATGTGCTGAACCCGAGCGCCCGGCAAACAACAGACTGTTCGGCACACACGGTCTTTGTCACAGATTACACTGTCTGTCCTTCTAATAATTGAGTCCCCTACCACCAGCACCTGTCTTTCCTTTCCCTTTCTCCCGGCCTCACTGGAGGAGTTCTTCCCCTGGCAGCTAGGGGCGTCGCTCTGCTCCAGCAATGCTGGTCCCTGACTGGTTTCCCCAACATCACACAACGGGGCGTATCTATTGGGGTGCTCCAGCCCAGGATCAGCCTCCTTGCCTTGTCCCCTTCTACCCCTCCTAACTGTCACCCCTCTCAAGATGTACACCGAGTCGCATCTCCACACCCGCCGGGCATTGTACCTACTAATCTAATCTAATGGGGATTCAGTGATTTAAGTCTATCCTATGTGGCTATTTCCTGGCTTCCTAACTCTACCTTCTCACCAGGCCCGGACTGGGACAAAAAATAGGCCCGGGCATTTTGGACTGAGCAGCCCAGGAGGGGGGCGTGACGGGGGCGTGGCGTTCGTCGGGGTGGTTGATGACAGGATTTAATGTTCCAGGATGTTTGGATTCGATTAGGGTACCTTTTTTAGTTTAATCTGACAGACTGGGTCCAATTTAGATCAGAGCTGCCATATGATGCTGTTTTTTTTTTTGTCTTACTTTAAATCCTGTTTTGATGGTTGAGTCCTAAAAATAGTATGAAGCAGCACAAGATGAGGGTTACTCTAATCAAGGGGTAGACAACCTTTTTGGGCACAGTGTGCCGAAAAATGGTTTCAAAGAAATTGGGAGTGCCAGATACATAAAAAACAACTGTCAGCTTCATATAAAGTAACTGCTGTAAACCGCTTGAATAATAGTAAGAAATCAAGTGAGCTTTGCACCTTGACACATCAGATCAGCCCCAATTCCTGCACCTTCCCACCTCAGATCACCCCAATTCCTGCACCTTCCCACCTCAGATCACCCCAATTCCTGCACCTTCCCACCTCAGATCACCCCAATTCCTGCACCTTCCCACCTCAGATCACCCCAATTCCTGCACCATCACACCTCATATCACCCCAATTCCTGCACCTTCACACCTCAGATGACCCCAATTCCTGCACCTTCACACCTCAGATGACCCCAATTCCTGCACCTTCACACCTCAGATGACCCCAATTCCTGCACCTTCACACCTCAGATCACCCCAATTCCTGCACCTTCACACCTCAGATCACCCCAATTCCTGCACCTTCACACCTCAGATCACCCCAATTCCTGCACCTTCACACCTCAGATGACCCCAATTCCTGCACCTTCACACCTCAGATCACCCCAATTCCTGCACCTTCACACCTCAGATCACCCCAATTCCTGCACCTTCCCACCTCAGATGACCCCAATTCCTGCACCTTCACACCTCAGATGACCCCAATTCCTGCACCTTCACACCTCAGATGACCCCAATTCCTGCACCTTCACACCTCAGATGACCCCAATTCCTGCACCTTCACACCTCAGATCACCCCAATTCCTGCACCTTCACACCTCAGATCACCCCAATTCCTGCACCTTCACACCTCAGATCACCCCAATTCCTGCACCTTCACACCTCAGATGACCCCAATTCCTGCACCTTCACACCTCAGATCACCCCAATTCCTGCACCTTCACACCTCAGATCACCCCAATTCCTGCACCTTCCCACCTCAGATGACCCCAATTCCTGCACCTTCACACCTCATATCACCCCAATTCCTGCACCTTCACACCTCAGATGACCCCAATTCCTGCACCTTCACACCTCAGATGACCCCAATTCCTGCACCTTCACACCTCAGATGACCCCAATTCCTGCACCTTCACACCTCAGATCACCCCAATTCCTGCACCTTCAATCTCAGATGACCCCAATTCCTGCACCTTCACACCTCAGATGACCCCAATTCCTGCACCTTCACACCTCAGATGACCCCAATTCCTGCACCTTCACACCTCAGATGACCCCAATTCCTGCACCTTCACACCTCAGATGACCCCAATTCCTGCACCTTCACACCTCAGATGACCCCAATTCCTGCACCTTCACACCTCAGATGACCCCAATTCCTGCACCTTCACACCTCAGATGACCCCAATTCCTGCACCTTCACACCTCAGATGACCCCAATTCCTGCACCTTCACACCTCAGATGACCCCAATTCCTGCATCTTCCCACCTCAGATCACCCCAATTCCTGCACTTTCACACCTCAGATCACCCCAATTCCTGCACCATCACACCTCAGATCACCCCAATTCCTGCACCATCACACCTCAGATCACCCCAATTCCTGCACCTTCACACCTCAGATCAGCCCCAATTCCTGCACTATCACACCTCAGATCACCCCAATTCCTGCACTTTCTCACCTCAGATCACCCCAATTCCTGCACTGTTACACCTCAGATCAGTCACTGCTAGAAAACATGTGCCATGCGGCAGGCCAGTTTGCTTGTTACATGTGATGTGCCAGGTGCAGATTTTCAAGTTGAAAATGTGCACCTGGCTGTCACATCACATGTAACAAGCAAATTGGCATGTCGCATGGCACATGTTTTCTAGCAGTGACAGTGTGTGTGTAGCTGTTTTCAAAACAGCTACACACTGTCACTGCCAGCAAACATGTGCCATGGTAGGAAAGGGCACAAAAACAAACACAACACCGCTGGGATTTGTGGTTCTGGCCTCCGGCAGAGCATTGCTCACTTCTGGCTTAGCAGCAGGCAGGCAGGCCGCAGGCATAAAAAACAGAAAACAGCTACACTCTGTCACTTCTAGAAAACATGTGCCATGCCAGTTTGCTTGTTACATGTGATGTGACAGCCAGGTGCACATTTCCAAGTTGAAAATGTGCACCTGGCTGTCACATCACATGTAACAAGCAAACTGGCATGGCACATGTTTTCTAGCACTAGTGACAGAGTGTAGCTGTTTTCTGTTTTTTACGCCTGCCTGCTGCTAAGCCAGAAGTGAGCAATGCTCTGCCGGAGGCCAGAACCACAAATCCCAGCAGTGTTGTGTTTGTTTTTGTGCCCTTTCCTTACATGACACATGTTCTAGCAGTAAGGGCTCTTTCACACGGGCGGTCCAATCAGATTCGCCTGTCAGTTTTTTAGGCGGATCTGATCGGAGCCTCCATGCAGCTCTATGGGGCAGCGGATGTCAGCGGAGACATGTCTGCTGACACCCACTGCCATCCGTGTCCGATCCTGTCCGTGAAATCTGGACGGATGGAAACCCTATTTTTCCATCCGTTCAGTAATCGGATCGGATCTGATGAGAGCGGACAGGCGGTCCGCTCTCATCCGATCCCCCATAGAGGGCATCGGGGGCTGAGACACCTCCCTCTCCGCTCTGCAAGCGGAGACGGAGGTGTCATCCGCTGGCTCAGTGGGGATCGCGGATCGATCCCCGCTGAGCAACACGGATCCGCCTACGGTGAAAGAGCCCTAAGTGTGTAGCTGTTTTGAAAACAGCTACACACTCACTGTCACTGCTGCTAGAAAACATGTGCCATGCGGCATACCAGTTTGCTTGTTACATGTGAAGCAAACTGGCATGCCGCATGGCACATGTTTTCTAGCAGTGCTGTGACAGTGTGTAGCTGTTATCTGTTTTTTACACCTGTGGCCTGCCTGCTGCTAAGCCAGAAGTTCCAGACCAGAACACTGCTCTGCTGGAGGCCACCCAGAACCACAAATCCCAGCGGTGACAGTGGTGTGTGGTCTGTGTGGTGTTGTCACTGTGTTTATAAATTGTGCTGCTGGCCTGCTGCCATTCTTTCCTTACCTGTTGTTGAGGCCTTGGCTCCTGTCCTGGTCGTGGGTGGTGGTGTTAATGCAGCTCCAGGGCAGGCACTAACTTGACTTGGCACTCTGAAGACTCCTCCACACTCTGACTCAGTTAAGTTCAGTCACTGTCTGTGTGCGGCGCCGGCCACTGCTCTTCCCACTTCTTCCTGTGACAACAAGGCAGCATGGGGTCCCCGCCGGCCTCTAGCTCCACCCCCGGCCTTAGTCACATGATGATTCAGTCAGACTCACACAGACGGTAACGGTCCACCCACCGACTCCACCCCCTCCTGAGCTACGCTGGAGCCTGGATGCCGCTGCGAATCCGGCTGCCAGCTGAGCAAAGTTAGCAAGGAGTGGGGAGTCGGGGATAGCGGCGGGCGGCCAGATTGCCGTAATGCGGGGCCCGGGCAGTCGGGGACAGTGGCGGGGCGGGCGGCCAGATTGCCGTAATGCGGCGGCCCTCAGACTCCGCGGAATCGGCCGCGGAGACTGAGAGGCAAGCAGCGGCAACGGCCGGACACTGTCTTGTCTCCCATTATAATGAGCCCGGACTCGGAGCGGAGGCCTCGGCGGCCCACCGGGCATATGCCCGCTGTGCCCAATGGTCAGTCCGGCCCTGCTTCTCACCCTCTGGTACTCCGCTACACTCACTTGACACTCAGTTGCACAACACTCACAATCTCACAGCCCGGTCAGTCGCACAACACTCCCAGTCTCACAGCCCGGTTCAGTTGCACCACACTCAGTCGCACAGCCTGGTCAGTCGTACAGCCCGGTCAGTCGCACAACACTCTGCTGCCCAACACTGTCAGTCGCACAACACTCTGCTGCCCAACACTGTCAGTCGCACAACACTCTGCTGCCCAACACTGTCAGTCGCACAACACTCTGCTGCCCAACACTGTCAGTCGTACAACACTCTGCTGCCCAACACTGTCAGTCGCACAACACTCTCAGTCGCACAACACTGTCAGTCGGACAACACTCACTGACACACAGCCCGGTCAGTCGCACTCAGGTAGCAATAGGTACTCCCAGACACTCAGGTAGCAATAGGTACTCCCAGACACTCAGGTAGCAATAGGTACTCACAGATACTCAGGTAGTAATAGGTACTCACAGATACTCAGGTAGTAATAGGTACTCACAGATACTCAGGTACTACACTACACCCTCAGTCAGTGTACAATCTCAGTCACCAGTCTTACTTACCTAGTGTGTGTCCCTTTAAGCCTGACACTAGCAGTTCCCGGCGGTGATTTCTCCCTCAGACGGTCAGTCTCCGCTCTGCACCCGCCTCCCTCTGTCACTTCCCAGTCAGCCTTTGCTCCGCTAGTCTCCTCTGCTCCCTCTCTGTCTGGGGGGGGGGGTTCCGCACCACTCGCCGCAAAAGGGGGGGGGGTTTACTGCACCGCTCGCCACCCGCAACAAGAGGGGGGGTTACCGACCAGCTCGCTTTTGCTTCTGGGGGGGGGGGTTAGAGCGCCGCTCCCCGCCGCTGCTATCCTGGGGGGGGTTTACTCACCCGCGGTCGGTCACACACACACACTCCTCACACACTCCTCTCTCCTGCACGCCCTGTAAGCCTCTGATCCCGCGCTCTGCTCCTCTGCTCCACAGCACCACCTGCCGGCCGGTCAGCAAGGTTCTACTTGTCAAAGTAGGAATGATACCAGTTCCCATCAGTGCTGCATATTAATGCCTCCGCATTAGTGGCGCCTCATCAGTGCCCATCAGTGAAGGAGAAAACAACATTTTATAATCGAAATTCAAAAAATTATTTTTTTTTTTTTAAATGTTGGTCTTTTTTAATTTGTTTGGCAAAAACTGAAAAAAAAAACCCCCAGTGGTGATTAAAAACAGCCAAAAGAAAGCTCCATTTGTGGGAAAAAATGATAAAAATTTAATTTGGGTATATAGTTGCATGACCGCGCCGTTGTCATTCAAAGTGCGACGGTGCTGAAAGATGAAAATTGGTCTGGGCAGGAAGAGGGTGAAAGTGCCCTGTATTGAAGTGGTTAAGCCATTATCACAGTTAACACGTTATGTTTTTTTTTTTTTCCAGCAAGAAAACGCAGATAAAAGCCTCTGTGTGCATGGACACATGAAAAAACATGTGTCCATGTCGGTCACACACACACTCCTCACACACTCCTCTCTCCTGCACGCCCTGTAAGCCTCTGATCCCGCGCTCTGCTCCTCTGCTCCACAGCACCACCTGCCGGCCGGTCAGCAAGGTTCTACTTGTCAAAGTAGGAATGATACCAGTTCCCATCAGTGCTGCATATTAATGCCTCCGCATTAGTGGCGCCTCATCAGTGCCCATCAGTGAAGGAGAAAACAACATTTTATAATCGAAATTAAAAAAATTATTATTTTTTTTTAAATGTTGGTCTTTTTTAATTTGTTTGGCAAAAACTGAAAAAAAAAAACCCCAGTGGTGATTAAAAACAGCCAAAAGAAAGCTCCATTTGTGGGAAAAAATGATAAAAATTTAATTTGGGTATATAGTTGCATGACCGTGCCGTTGTCATTCAAAGTGCGACGGTGCTGAAAGATGAAAATTGGTCTGGGCAGGAAGAAGGTGAAAGTGCCCTGTATTGAAGTGGTTAAGCCATTATCACAGTTAACACTAGTTATGTTTTTTTTTTTTTTCCAGCAAGAAAACGCAGATAAAAGCCTCTGTGTGCATGGACACATGAAAAAACATCCTGGAGAGTTTACTGGCTGTAGAAAAAAACACCAGAAGCCAAAAAAACATCAGCTGTAAAAACATCCAGTGTGCATGAGGCCTTCGGGTTCTATTTATAAAATATTTAGTGCACAAATGTCAGAAGCATTCGTACATGGTGGGCAAAAGAGATGAATGCCTGTATCTTCAGCTCTGTAGTATAGTTTTATCACTGAGGTGTTTCAGAAACCTATACCACATATTGGCTACTAGATGGAGCTAAAGATACAGGCATTAATTGCTTTTCAAAAATTAACAGGCACATTTTGTTCAGTATGCACAAATGCTTCTGACATTCATGCAATAAATGTTTTATGAACAAATGCAATATTTGCTATACCTGTGAATATTTATCAAAGTAAGAACTTCAAAATGAGAAAATGTCCAGTATAGTTGTTACTATATTTTACCCATCTTTTAAAAAAAAGAAAAATCTGCCCTTAGACTGTAAATTACACTGTGCGCAAATAAATGTTTGTGAAAACGTTTACGCGTGTACAGCGCAAATATACTCTATTGGAGTACAATCGTAGTTTAAAAAAAAAAAAAAAGTTAGGACACTGGGATGATGCCTTTCCAGATTTGCAAGCTGCCCATTCCATACACACTAATGCACCCGCATACCATCAGGGATACAGACATACCATCAAAACCTTTTGAACTGAGTGCTGATAAAAAGCCGGAAGGTCCCTCTCCTTTTTAGTCTATGCCAAAAAGAGAGAGTGTTCAATTTTGATTTGTCTGACCACAGATCAATTTTCCACTTTGCAACAGACCATTTTAAATGAGCTTGGGCCCAGAGAAGACGGCTGCGTTTCTGGATCATGTTCAGAAATCTGTGAATGAGAGAACTACAAGTCTCATCTTCTACCATGGCAGACTGCTTTTAGTTAAAGTGATATTAAAGGTTCGGCTTTATATTAAAAAACAAAAACACGGGGGCGTGGCCTGGAGCGTGATGGGATAGGTCGCATGTGGTGAGAGCTCCGTCTACCCGATCTCCGGTTTAGCTATCCTGTGGCAAAATCTCCGCTATTTACTTACCTCTTTGGGTGCCCTGAGTCCCGCTGAACCTCCGGGCATCATGTCTCCTCCGAAGCGCGGCACGGACGCCGGTGCACAGCTCGCCAAGTTCCGCCGGCAGGAGCCCTCTCCACAGGCCCAAGATGGCGCTGGCCCTTCCTCCATCCCTGAGAAGCCCGCGGCAGACACCGCTAAGGTCTTGGATGCCATCTCCCTCTGCCAGAGCACCCTTACCTCGAAAATAGAGGAAGTCAAAGTCGACATTTCTCTAATTCGGCAAGACATGTCTCAGCTGAGGGACCGGGTCACAGAGGCAGAGACACGCATCAGTGCCAGTGAGGACATCCTGCATCCCCTGCAGCACTCCACCGAGGAGCTCCGTCGCCAAGTGCAGCAGCTTCATTCTAAACAGGACGACATGGAGAATCGTCTCCGCAGATGCAACCTCCGGTTCATCGGCCTGCCTGAGAGAGCTGAGGGAAATGATCCGGCTGGCTTCCTTGAGGATCTACTTCTTACCACCTACGGCCGCGATTCCTTCTCTGTTATGTTTGCGGTGGAGAGGGCCCATCGTATTCCGGCGCGGCCTCCCCCATCTGGAGCCCCGGCCCGCACATTTATTGCCAAATTCCTTAATTTCCGGGACAGGGATAAAATCCTTCGCCTTTCCAGAGAAAAGGGTAATATTCCCTATCAGAATGGACATGTGGCTATCTTTCCGGATTTCTCCAGTGAAGTTCAGCGTCAACGGGCCCGGTTCCAGGAGGTTAAACGCCGCATGAGGGCATTACACCTAAAGTATGCTATGCTGTACCCTGCTCGCCTTCGGGTGGAGGTGGATGACCGCGTCCAATTCTTTGAGGATCCTGCACTGGCCATGGACTGGCTCGACCGCCGCAATGTTGCACCTGCCTGAGGTCCCTTGCTATCCTTGGTGACTGTTTGATTTTCTTCAGGGGGGGGGGGGGGGGGTTTTCCTTTTTTTGGCATTACCTTTTCCCTTTTTTTTTTTTTATGGGGGGGGGGGGGTTTGGGGGGGCTTCCCACTATCCTGACTGTGAGCCCTGTTTTTTGTGTCTTCTGCAGAGGGCCTCCCCCCCTCCCCTTACGGTCTGGAGTCCTTATATGTTTCATCTGCCCTATAGCTGCTATGCCTGGAGGTTTTTCTGACTCTTTTTTTATTTTCTCCTGCTTGCTGTTCTTGGGGTATTTGGGACTACTGACTGTCGCACGATCTTGTTGTATACTGGGTAGTCTACCTAGCTCTTCCTGAACTGTGCGGTGATCCTGTTCCTAAGGAATGGGATTTGCTCTCTCTCCACGTTACTCAGCGAGTTGATCGCCCCCAGATTGCACGGATGCATTCTACTGTTTCTTTTTTTCTGTTTTTCCCGCTCTGCTTTATATTTTCTGCTCATATAACGGTTTTATTTTTTTGCGGTGTGTTCAGTATTGTCCCCCGGTCCTTGCCTGCTCCCCCCTTTTTGGGGCCCAGGTGTGGGGCTGGAGGACGTGCTGCTATATGCCTGTGCTCTTTTTTTACTCTGTTTAGGGTTTATGCTCGCACGAGTTGGGGTTTGTGCAGAGCCGGGTGGTAATGGGTTTTATGTTTGCAATGTGATGTTTTTTATCTTTTATTGAGAGGTCCCCCCCTCTATCTGTCTATTTGTCTTCTATATGGTTCTACAGCACTTGTCCACCACCATTTCTTTGTTTTATGTTACGCAACTGCCCATGGATGCTCTGCCGGCTCTGGGGGTCCCTGTTTGCCACCGGAGGCGGCTGTTTTTTTTATGTTTTTTGTCTCCATATGGCGTCCCTGACCTTTTTGACGTGGAATGTCCGTGGCCTTGGGGATAGAGTGAAGCGTTCCGCAGTGTTCTCCTATTTGAAGCGCCGTCGAGCCGATGTTACTGTGCTGGTTGAAACCCATGCTGCTGGCTCTCTGCAGCGGGCGCTTAAACGCCCTTGGGTTGGCTGGGCGTTTCACTCTACCCACACTACTTCCTCCAGGGGCGTGTCGGTTCTGGTGGCTAAATCTGTTAATTTTGCTGTTCATTTGGTCGAATTGGACCCTCAGGGCCGGTATGTATTCCTTAAAGCTATTATTGATAACTCCCCTCTACTGCTACTGGCCTGGTATGTGCCTCCCCCCTATTGTTCGGGTGTCCTGGCAGAGGGTTTTGCCTTCATGTCTAGACACCCGACCTTTCCGGCCATGTGGTTGGGGGATTTTAATACCGTATTGAATCCAGCTCTAGATAGGTTGGGACAGTCCGGAGGCTTTGCCTACCCCTCCCGTGATACTCGTTTTGCCCGCCTTCTGGCAGACTTTGCCCTTGTGGATACTTGGAGACATCTGTACCCCACCTGTAGAGCTTATTCGTGCTTCTCCTCCTCCCACTCCTCTATGTCTCGTATAGACTTCATACTGATTTCCCGGCATCTTCTTCCCAGATTGATGGGGGCAAGCTTCTGCCCTCGCATTTTGTCTGATCATGCTCCATACTGCATCACTGTACGTAGGACGGTGGTGACTCCTTCCCCGACCTGGAAACTGAACCCCTTCTGGCTGACTGTTTTGACGGATCTTGCTAAGCTAGCGGCCGAATGGCAATTCTACTTCAGTTCTAACGCGGGCACTGCCTCCCCCTTAATTGTCTGGGACGTGTTTAACCACTTTACCACCGGAGGATTTTCCTGCTAAAAGACCAGGGGTTATTTTGCGATTTTTTACTGCGTGACTTTAACGGACAATCGCGCGGTCGTGCGACGCTGTACCTAAACGAATTTCACGTCCTTTTTTTCCCACAAACAGAGCTTTCTTTTGGTGGTATTTGATCACCTGTGCGATTTTTTGATCACGCGCTATAAACAAAAAAAGAGCGTAATTTTTGCAAAAACAACAATATTTTTCACTTTTTTTTATATGAAATTCCCCCAAAAAAAAATGTAAAAATCAAAATTTTTTAAAATTTTCGGCCAATTTGTTTTACGCTACCTATGTTTGGTAAAAAAAATCGCAAAAAGCGTATTTTGATTGGTTTGCGCAAAAGTTATCGCGTTTACTAACAAAGGGAAAGATTTTTGTCATTTTTGGTGTTTTTTTTTTTAACGAGTAATGGCGGCGATCTGCGATTTTTTTTGCGGTACTGCGACATTGCGGCGGACAGATCGGACCCTTGACTGACATTTTTGACACTTTTGGGGGTACCAGTGACATTACTGCAGTAATCAGTGCTATATATATGCACTGTTACTGCAAAAATGACACTGGCAGGGAAGGGGTTAACAGTATTGGACAGGGAGGGGTTAAGTGTGTCCTAGGGGCGTGATTCTAACTGTGTAGGGACATGGCTACTAGTGTAAAAACAAAGATCAACAGTTCTACATAGTAGAACTGTTTGATCTTCACTTTTACACAGGGAGAACTGACAGGTGGCTTGTTTACACAAGCCGCTCTGTCTTTCTCCCGCTGTAGCGGCGATCGTAGTGTGACCGGCGGACATCGGGTCCGCCAGTCACACTCCCGCACTCCTCCGTGAACGAGCCGAGGCGGGCGCGCGCCTCGGCGGGCGCGCGCCCGCCCGCTATTGGCTCTGGAAGGAGTGACAGGCGAGCGACGTAGACCTACGTCACTCTGCCTGGCCGGGGCCGACTGCCGCAGTAAATATACTGTGCGCAGTCGGCAAGCGGTTAAGAAGCACTGTCGTCGCTTGCTGAGCGAGCATATTAATCGTCACAAGCGCAACTCTGACTTGTCCTACACTCAGGCTCTTGCCCGGCTGCAAGAGTTGGAGGCTGGATATGCTGAGGCCCCCACTCCTGCTGGCTTGGCCGATCTTAAACTGCAATCCCGGGTGACTGACCAACTTTGTTTTGAGAGGGCTAAACGCCGTATGTTTTTTGCCAGACAGCGAATATTTGAACAGGGCGAACGGCCTGGTCGATTATTGGCATATTTGGCCCACCTTGACTCTAGGCCCCCGGTTGTTATCTCCTTGCTTTCCCCCTCGGGGGAGCACGTGACGGAGCCGGCTGCTGTAGCGGCCGAATTCGTTGCCTTTTTCCGGGAGGTTTATGCGACTAGGGCTGACTATTCTGCTCAGGAGCTCTCCTCGTTTCTAGATCAGTTCACGTTCCCTACTCTGACGGACCCACAGCTCCGGGCTCTGGAGGCCCCTATAACGGAAACCGAAATCGTGACTGCGTTGTCCCTATTTGCTCGTTCTAAAGCCCCTGGATCTGACGGACTTCCAATTGAGTTCTACCAATCGTTTTCTGAGACGTTGGTCCCCAGACTTCTTGAATTATACCAGGCGGCCTTTAAGGCTAATACATTACCGGACTCTATGCGAGAGGCGCTTATTGTGCTCATTCCTAAACCGGGCAAGGACCCGAGTCAGCCGAGTTCATATAGGCCTATATCTCTATTGCAAACGGATGTCAAAATCCTGGCTAAAATCTTAGCCCTGCGTCTGAACAAGGTGATTCTCTCGTTGGTCCATGCGGACCAGACCGGATTTATGCCTGCTAAGAACACTGCGTTCAACACCAGACGGTTGCATATGAATATCCAGGCTTCTCACTCGCAGATTGGTACCAGGGTGGTGGTTTCCTTAGATGCGGCCAAGGCATTTGATTCCGTTGAATGGCCATATCTGTGGCAATGCTTGCGTTGCTTTGGCTTTGGCCCCAATTTTATCAAATGGCTTTCCATACTCTATACCTCCCCAAGAGCGCGGGTCGTGGCGAATGGGTGGACCTCTGTCGCCTTCCCCCCTCTCTAGGGGGACGCGGCAGGGGTGCCCCATTTCCCCCCTGCTATACGCCTTGGCGGTAGAGCCTTTGGCGATGAAAAGGTGGGCTTATATGCCGATGATATGGTTCTGTATCTCGCTGACTCTGGGCCTTCCCTCGCTACTGCCCTCCGCCTCATTGAGAGCTTTGGGGTCTTCTCTGGATTGAAAATCAATTGGGACAAATCTCAGATCCTCCCTATTGATCTCTTCCCCCCCCCCGCTGGACCAGGCCTCTTTGCCATTGCAGAGAGTTAGTTCCATTAGATACCTGGGGATTCAGGTCTCTCGGGACTTGGCGGACTACGTACCCCTAAATGTTGAACCCCTCGTAGCGCTGACTAAGAGTAAGACACAGGTTTGGTCTAGGCTACCGTTGGGCGTCATGGGCCGCATCGGCTTGATTAAAATGATTTTGCTGCCTAAGATCCTATACGTCCTCTGGCATGCGCCAGTTTACATTCAGTTGAAATTCTTCCGGGTTCTGGAGTCTATCTTGAAGTCTTTTGTTTGGGGCTCCTCCGGGCACAAGCTGTCCTGGAGAGCCCTGAAGTGCCCTACCAAGCTTGGTGGCCTAGCGGTCCCCGATCTTAGCCTGTATTATATAGCGGCGCAGTTGTCCCATTTCTTTTATTTCGATAAGGTAGATAGGCATCGCTTTGAGTCCTTGGTTAGCACTGGTTCCCCCGGCCAATTCCCTCATCCCTTTTGTGATATCCTGCGAGGCCTTCCGGGTGCGCTTGGTAGCCCTGGTAGGCACACATATGCGTTCCACATTAAGAGGATCTGGGACTTGGCGGCGGCGAAACTGGGCTGCCCTCCCCTTCACGACGATACTCCCTTGTGGTTTAATAGAAGCCTTAGGGAGCTTCTGCTGATTCCGGATCCGCAGGTCTGGATACGACACGGCATATACCTGCTCTCCCATGTTCTCCGCGGTGGCCGCCTTAAACAATTTGATCAACTAAAGGCCGAATTCCAACTGCCTAACTAATGTTTTTCCGGTTTCTCCAGCTGTGTCACGCTTTGCGTGCGCAGTTTGGTGGTACTTACCCCCAGTTGCAACCGTTGGATGTTGTTCTGATCCTTCGGGGAGACGAACCTAAGCAATTGATCTCGTTGTTTTACGACTTGCTTCTTACCCCGTCGGCTACGAAGTTGGCGTATTCTCTAAAACCTGCCTGGGAGGAATGGGCTGGGGAGTTGGATGACGAGGACTGGAGTGATGTGCTGGAGGTGGGTAGGCTGGTGTCTCCTAAGATGTCTGACAGGCTGACGCAAACCTATATTTTACACAGGGTGTATCTTACTCCTATCCGTATGGCAAAGTTTGACCCCTCCCGCAGCCCGGACTGTCCCAAATGTTCGCTATCCGCTGGTACCTTTGAGCACCTGATCTGGCAGTGTCCCCGCGTTAATTGTTTCTGGCAGCAAGTGGTTCGGTTTCTGCACGATCAGATGGGCTCTCCGGTCTCACTGGATCCGCGGCAATGCTTATTGGGTTTATTCCCTGATTTGGAGGTACCTAAGAGCACTTTGAAATTTATGCACGAAACACTGTTCAGTGCCCGGAAGCTATTGGCGCGTAGCTGGATGCAACCCTCGCCTCCTACACTAAATGCCTGGATTGCCAAGGTGAATGCTACTCTGCCTTATAAAAAGATTATTTACGTTAACCGGGGCTGTCCCGCTAGATACCATAAGATCTGGGATAAGTGGCTGCAGTCGTCCTTAACGTGTTCCACTTGATGGGTTATGCATGTGTACGTTTTCTTTGTTTTATGTTCTCTGTGCTGTTGGACTGATGCTTTTTGGACTCTGGGGGATCCTCTCCTTTTTGGGGGGTTTTTTATTTTTATTTTTGTTATTTGTCCGGGGGGGTGGTGTGGGATGTGTTTATTTTTCCTTCTGGGTTTATTTCTTGTATTTTGACGCTTTCCTGTTTATTACTGTACATGTAGTTTTGTACCTTTATATGCTCCTATTTTATGGTACTTGTTGTACTTTTTCACAGTTTAATAAACTCGGTTTTTGATTCAAAAAACAAAAACACAAACAGATTTTATACTTACCTGCTTGTGTAATGGTTTTGCATAGAGCAGCCCCAATCTTCTTCTCAGGTTCCCGCCGTCACTCCTGCCTCCTTCCTCTTGACCACTACCCTCAATAGCAAGCCGCTTGCTATGGGGGCACTGGTGTGTCCATAAGACACAGCCTTGGCTCAGCCCCATTCCTCGCTCTCTTCTCAATGGCTTACTGTCTATGATTGACAGCAGTGGGAGCCAAGGCTCCTGAAGCTGTGTCACCCAATGAGGAGAGGGAGTCACAGGACAGCTGAGGTCTCATGCACATTGCTGGATTGAGAGGGGACTCAGGTGAGTCTTAGGGGGGCTGTGGGGGGGAGCAGCACACTTCACAGAATGCATGAAGGTAAAAAAAATATTCAGCCTTTACAACCACTTTAATTCAGAAGCCGTAAAGCTTTCAAACTGACAGCCCGTACAGGCTGAAAGCTGTAGGGCTTGTCTACAAGAGCCTGATCACAGGTGCAATGCTTTGCAAGTTCCTGTGGAAGAAATAATAAATGCACTTTTCTTTCCCTGAAAAAAATATAGTTTTTTTTTTTTCCATAAAGGTGAACTTTAGGCCCCTACATAAAAAAAAAAAAAAAGATGATGTACAAGTTGTCTTGACGTTCTGGCGATTTTATCCCTGGCTTTTCTTCTGCCGACAGCAACAGGGATTTGGGAAGTAAAAGGGGGGCGGGGGGAATTTGGTGCAGGCATTCCTTCAGGACAGAGCAGTGCTCATATGTAAGGGGGCTGTAAATGACAGATCAGGCTTACAAGAAATGGGCAGAATAACAGTGCCTTGCAGAAATTGTAAAGTCAGAAGGTTTTTTTAATTCTATTCATTAAGAAAAAAAAAGCCTTCTGTGTGTAGCACCCGCCCTCAGCCCCCCAATACTTACCTGAGCCTATCTCTATCAAGCAATGTCCACAAGTCCCTTGGCCGTCCGGGACTGTCCCTCCAGATTGGCTGAGACACAAAGTCAGTTAGCCAATCAGGAGAGAGAGAGGGCAAGGCCGAGCGCTGGCTCGTGTCTGAATGGACACACGGAGCTGCAGCTCGGGTCGGTGCCCCCATAGCAAGCTGCTTGCTGTGGGAGCACTCGACAGGAGGGAGGGGCCAGGAGCAGCAGAGAGGGACCCGAGAAGGGAAGGATCCGGGCCACTGTGCAAAACCACTGTACAGAGGAGGCAAGTATAGCATGTTTGTTATTTAAAAAAAAAAAAAAACACGAGACTTTGCAATCACTTTAAGTAGGATTGCTGATGCTGTACCGAACAAGAAGTTGAAGACAGCACTGGATTATGAAGACTACTACTATTGCAGGGACCTGTTAATCAAGTACAAATTGCTTCCACTAATAGGCATCAGGTTAAAATAGAAATGAAGGGAGGATAAAAAAGTCACATGTATGAAAGTTTTTATTATATACATTTCAGTCCAAATTCTTCATTTTTTTTAAGTTAATAGGGTCCAACAGAACCTACCTTTTACAGAGATAATACATCATCTACCATAAAAAGGGGTGAGAGCCACCAACATACTCATGAGAGTAGGAAACAGTTTAACCCCTCTGCTATTCATGTGGAAACAAAGGGTTTAAAAAGGAGGCTTTGGAGTAAGAGCATAAAATCAATTTTCATCATTTGGTCCATAGTTTGCAGATTAGAAAAGGAGCAGAAACATGCACACACGGCATTCTTATGTCCTGTCTCAATGCAGGAAAGGTGGTGACTGTCAAAAAGCTGGCATGGAGTGAAGCTCAAAGCTCAATTCTTCAAGATGGCTTCAATGGCTTGGAAGATGAATGGGGAAACCTCAGGTGCCCGGCACTTTAGAGACAGCTGTATGCAGAAAATAAAAGTGAGATTTCTCTTCCCATAATACAAGAATACTTCTAT
This sequence comes from Pelophylax lessonae, assembly GCF_965119305.1. Lineage (NCBI taxonomy): Eukaryota > Metazoa > Chordata > Amphibia > Anura > Ranidae > Pelophylax > Pelophylax lessonae. The sequence continues at coordinate 307,265,447 of NC_138768.1, forward strand.
ACTCAACGAAACAAGGACATTTAAGATATAAAAGCTTCCTCTCTGCAAACCACAGCCAACAATTTTTTATTTCTAACAAGTAAGGATTGGCAGTATTTAAGACCTTATCAACCTAAATGCAACTTCAACATAAAAACACATTGTAAGGCCTATCATACTGAAAATATTAATTGCAACCTTGGTTTCTAAAATGACAAAAACAGCACATGGGTACATTTCTAAATAAATGGGTGGGGTGAGACACATTATGAATACACAAAAATATTACTTTAAATACCACCGATATTAGGCCACGAAGAACCATGAAACCTTTTTGGAGAGGCAAGTATCCTGAACAGACTAATCTACTATAGACCTTACCACCTAGCAGAGCACACTGACAATAGCTGAGGGGAAATTGGAACTACCAGTAAATTTAGGGATATATATATATATATATATATATATATATATATATATATATATATATATATATATATATATATATAGTCCTGCTTTTTAGTAGGGAGGCATATATCCCAGTGTTTTGTGTGCTATAATATCCAGAAAACAGACTACAGACCCCAATTGAAATATAAACAGAAGAAGAGGTTTTCTTCCAGAATGATGAGTCATACTCAGAGAGCACTGCATGTTGAATAAAGAAAAAGCCAATGCTGGATGTCCTTGTTGGCAAAAAAATGATGCCATGTGTCTACAATATGGTTTGTCAAGTTATAAAACCCAACTCTCAGAATGGTTTGACAATCACACATGTTCTGGACAGATGCATTAACATTGTTTAGCACTGCAAGAAACCCTGATGATGTAACTAAGGTTAAAGAGAAATGGTGCGATATGCTGACTTCATCCACAATGTATGTAAAAAACAGACACTTTGTGTTGGACGAATGTTCACCAAATGTGATATCATACATTTAACCCATGTAACTCAAAATAGATCGGTCTTCGGCTGAGTTCACAAATGTGCAGCAGCGGTTTCCAGTCTGGGGTCTGCTGCGTTCCTGTTCACCGGTTCAGGTGCGATTCAGTTCCAAGACCTTTGCCTGAATTCGCACCTTAACCGGTCCAAAAAAGGCACAGGACCCTTCTGGAATTTGCACTGTGGCTGCCCTGGACATGTATGAACCGGCTTCATTGAAAGCTGGTCACACTCGCATGTAATGCAAATTGGATGCAGTGAAAACCGCATCCAATTCACACATATGTGAACCCAGCTTAACAGTTTTGTTACTCACATACTTCACAGTAAAATTTTGGAGCGATACTTACAGCACTGCTGGGGCTTCCAGGCTGAATCCTTAGCTCTGCCAGCACCCATATACCATTTGTGAGTTTGATGGACTGGTACAGCATGTCCTGACCTTCCACTGTACGCCGGGCCACTGTGAACACGTTGCTGGCCTGCAGCTTATTACTTACAACATCTGCGAAAACATAGTATTAGTGAGGTTTCAGTAAAGAAAACAAAAAATATTAAGAGCAAACAGATATTACAAGAGGGAGGTGGAGGGAGAGGGGGAGGGAGGAAAAGGGGAGGGTGGGAGAGGAAAGGGGAGGAGGGGAGAGGAAAGGGGAGGAGGGGAGAGGAAAGGGGAGGAGGGGAGAGGAAAGGGGAGGAGGGGAGAGGAAAGAGGGAGCGTAAGGCGAAGGGGAAGGGAGGGGGGAAGGGAGGAGGTAAAAACAGGGGTTTAGTCTGCACACATTAGCAAATACATGCATTAGCTACAGGCCCGTCAAGGCACCCCATTTTCTGTAGTCCTAACTCTAACTTCTGAGACAGGACAACATAGGGCCTATACCATTGAATAACATATCTGCAGCAGTCTGTGTGTTAAAGTAGAACTATACTCAACTTCAGTGTTGTGGTGTTCCAAAGCTCCCTATCCAGTCGGCCTTCTTCTGGGTTAGGATCTGCAGCCATTTTAAATGGCCAGACTGAGACTATATGTGGAGTTGCACGTGCCATAAATGTAAATGTTTTGGGAAACTGGTAAAGTGAAACTAAATTCATCTTTTAAGCATTTTCCCAAAACATGGATATTCAAGACATGCTGTGATTGACAACTGTCACATTTGCTTGTGCTCTCAACTGAACTGTCAAAACATCAAATGGATGGTGTCCTAAACTGATCACATGTGCAGCACCATGACAACTTCAGTTCAAACGGAGACTAAGATTGTAGTTTCTTTGGTTGTATAGGATGGTGGGAGGGATTTAAGTCTGCTTTAAAATTAATAGGCTTAGTTCTTTTTTTACAACAAAATTCCACCCAACACTGAATTTGGATTAAACTCATTGAGTGCAATTGCAGCATGACAAAAGAAAAACAAACAAGCAACACTATATGTAATAAAAGGAAGCCAACCATTTTCTGCATGTACCTCCAGCGATTTATAAAACTGTTTAATCCGCATGTAATCATCATATTTGTTAGTACCAGATACTCACCAGAATTTGGGGGACAGTCTCTAATCTGAAACTGTGCCTCATTTTCATTGGGAATGTCCTTCCATGTGGCCAAAAACATCTGCCTCTCTGAAGGAATGAAAAAAACACATGACAAGAGTAAACTTTTTGTTTACAGTGTAAATCACAGGGCATGACAGCTGCCAATTCTTAACAATTCTCACCCATTTTCCCATCTTCCACAAACAGAATGTGCAGAGGATATACTACACTGAAGTAAAACACATCAATGTTGTTCTTTACTGCCACCTATGGAGGGAAAGGATCATATCCATCAAAACGTAGTTTATATATACAATCCCAATACTGTACAAATAGAAGTTGCGACATTATGTAAAATCTACATAAAAACAGAATGCAAAGATTTGAAAATCTCATAAACCCATAGTTTATTCCCAGTAGAAAATAACAAAAAATATAAAAAGTTTGCAATGAAAAAATGTCCTATTTTAAGAAAAAATAGGGTCCCAAAAAAGTTGGGAAAGGGCAACACAAAACTGGCAAACTGGTACTAACAAGGAAGAGCAAAAATACATTTTGCAACTAATTAACCAAATTGGCAACAGGTCAGTAACACGATTGAGTATAAAAAGAGCATCTTAGAGAGCCGGTGTGTCTTAGAAGTAAATATGGGGAGAGGTTTGTTGATCTGTGAAAAGCTGCATGTAAAAATTGTCAAAGAATTTCAGAATTTTTATTAAATGTAAAATTGCAAATACTTTAAATATATCCTCATCTGCAATAAAAAGAATTTGCAAAAAAAAAAAAAAAAATTAGAGAATGTGGAGAAATCTAGATTTGCAAATCATTGCATTCTGTTTTTATGTAGATTTTACACAACGGTCCAACTTTCTTGGAATTGGGGTTGTAATAATATCCATGTATAAAAAGTATAGTTTAATGCTTTAAGAAAATGTGTATATGTATTTACCTGCAAGTTATTAAGAGGATCCATTTTCATTACAGAACCAACTGTATTTAACGGTAGGGACACCTCAGTAGACTGATTGGGGGCCAAAGGTGTAAGAATCTGAAGTGGAGCAGCGGGTGCCAGCCCAAAACTGTTAAAAAGGAAAACAAAGGCACATCAATTGGTAAAAATTTAACTCCCAAGTGAAACACAGTCTCCATAAATACTGTGAAAAGATTCTATACCTATTACGATTAAATTGTATGGCAAAATCACTCATGACCTGGAGGGCACGATTAGTGAAAATTAGATCCATAAATACAGCACCAGATCTGCGGGCAAAAGTACCACTTATCTCCAGGCCTTTACCTTTCATGGCATGAAGCCATACCTGAAAATAAACATAGGGAAAAAAATTACATTTTGCAATCTGCCTAGTGCAGCTAAGAGTATGGCAAGAGGTCCTAAATATCACTCACCGATTTTGGAGCCACATAAGCGCCTAAAACTGCCCCTGTTCCAGGTCCCAAATCAAATAGGTCCCCAAGTCCTCCAGAAAGGGGTGCACCAAGGGAGGCTGGTGCCACTGGAGGAGCCATGAAACCTGTTGGTAGCTGTTTAACACAGAAAAATAATAATTTAGAAAGCTAATGAAGAAAATTTAAATAAATAACAGAAAAGCTAGAAAGGCTTGAATAACTAAGCAGGGTATGACAACTTATACCACCTTTCAGAGCAATATTTGGTTGTACCACTAACATTTACGTACAAACTGAAAAGTGTAAAAGCAAGGCAAACAATATGCAAAACATTAAAGTCTAAAGTCCCGTACACACGTACCGATTGTCGGCCGTAAAGATTCGGCCGACGAACGATCGGCCGATTGTAGGCTTGTTAGTATGATGCTTCTGACAGCACACTTTCGGCCGAAAAGAATCTGTCGTGCAAGCATTAAAATTTTTGTTGGCCAACACCAGAACGGCCGATTGTTCGCCAGTCAGTACAGAATTCGGCCGACAGACAGCAGATTTGCAAGACTGGGCATGCTCAGAGAAGAAAAAAAAGACAAGGAAAGTTAACCATCACATGACATCACTTCTGCAGTCGGCTGTTGTTGGCTGACAAAATTCGTGTGCAGTCTTTTGCAGTTTTCAACAGACACGACAGCCCTGGACAAAAGACGGCCGATCGTTCGGCCGACGATCGGTACGTGTGTACGGGGCTTAACTCAGTTTTAGTGAGCTTTAAACTATTTCCTTCACTAAAAATGGCAGCAGTTGTCAATGCTGTATGAACAGTATTGTAGCCTCAGCTACACACAGTATACAGCTCTGTTCTGGCAGTGGGACAATGCTCCAGGAACAAAATTGAGTCAAGCTAAAGCTACACACCGTTCATACAGTGCTGACAGCCACTGCATGTGCTAGTGAAGGAAAGATCGCCAAAACATGGAGTTAGGCTTTAATAATTCAACAAAAATGTATACTCTTATATGTTTTGGCTGTATACCATCTGAACGGATATATAAAAAGGTGGGTTTATACTACCATCATATGGATAGAACAAATCTAATGCAATAGGGTATCTCTATAGCCCTTATCCACTCATATATATCTTATCACAGTAATTGCCCAGACCTTGAATATGGCGATGGATACATATTTACATACGCTGTAATAGCGAAACTTCAAAACTACTGCTGGCATTGGGGCTACTATACACTTACTACACCTATTTTTTCACCTTGGACACCTTTCTTGCGCACCTTGCCTGCCATCACTTGAGTCACATTGGGTCAGTACTATATTACTGTTTCAGAAAAATGTTAATATGCTATTTGGTAACATGTGTGGAAATATTTTATTTTGTTATTTACTAATTCTTACCCATTATACACAATTGTAGAAATATCGGTCTGTCTTGGTCTCTCTGGCCCTGAGGAAGCCTCGCGTGAAACGCGTCGGCTTGCTGGGGACCCTTAGACCGTGCTCCACCTGAGACCTCTTACGTCATCTTCTCATACAGGCTATTCGCTTTCCCTTGTTGGGAAGTATTTCTACTATGTAACATCATGTATCGTTTAATTTTAATTATGTTTGATATGGGCAACTATGCTTATGTATTTTAAATATGTATAATAAAATTACTTTAGTTTTACTTATGTTGTTGTTGTGATCCTTCTCCTCCCATTGGCCCGTAAAGCCCCACCTTTTTCTTTATTATTTTTGTACGATATATTAGGGTTATGGGCCTCCTTACACTGTATTTTTGTGTTTCAACAAAAATGTAATAAAATACAAAGCAGCATGTGAGCTACCTAGTTTATGGTGACCTATATAAGATTGCTTTCTAAGGTGCAAGACCAGAACATCTCTTATCATTCCCCCTAACATGACCAACTGTGTATAAAAGGATAGCACATGAAGCCCTTTTACAACATTTCAAGCACCAGGAAAAAAGATGTACAGTAAAATGACTTACTGTGAGATTTGGACCAGTATCTCCTCCTCCCAGCTGTAGAGACAAAAAAATAAATAAATAAAAAAAAAAAAAGAGGGGCTCATTCAAAGCAAGAAAAAGGTTTTCAACTTGTAAAAGATTTGAAATTAAGTCAGTAGGAGACTAGGAGTGCCCTAATTTCCTTAGGAATGTGATGAGAAATTCTAGTGTGATTTTCTCTGCTAAATGTCAAACACTTTGGAGGATGGTGCATTTCATGAAGACCTTGGAAACTTGTATTTGGGGTTACACAGATCCCACAAACCCCATGCAGTGTAGAAGTTAAGGACTCCCTAGCATACCCCTTCTGTGTCTTCCACAATCTTTGGAGTTCAAGCAGATGGGAAAGGAGGCAGAGCACAGGCAACCAGAAAGAGGCAGGGAGACATACACAAAAGCCGCAGAACAGCAGGCAGGAGCAGCATAGGAAAGAACATTGACAGAAAGAGAAAAAAAAAAATGAAGTAAGGGATCAGCCCAGATACACTATGTAAGACAGATGTATTATTATTAGATATTACTGCCCCCACAAGACAGGACAATATATTGAGTGTGATATCACATGTAGAAGTTACAGTATTGCACTGGAGGAGAGATCATCGTATGTAGAAGTTACAGTATTACACTGGAGGAGAGATCATCCACTGTTTACATACCAGGCTGTCCAGACCTCCACCCAAGAGATCCACACCACCCAGAGGTACAGAGCTTGTAGTTAGGGTGGGTCCACTTATAGGAGGGGCTAAATCCAGGTTTAGAAGGTCCCCAAGAAGATCACCTTGGGAAGGAATGACTGCAGGATGTGTATCCACTTGCTGCTGTCCTGCAGTTGCCACCTCTGGACTCTCTGCACTCTCACTACTGCAGTAAAGAAAACATAAATAAAGTGAATGTACTATATGCTCTTTACACATCACGAATACCGAGCTCTATGCCATATCTAACAGGACAGAGATCATAATTTTTGTTCTGCTATGTAGAAAGTATTATGTACAAATTAGAATATGACTAAATTCCTGCCAATTTTCCAATAAATACGGGAGAGTACAAAAATACTTACGAGCCTGTCCGCGGTGGCAACCTTTTGGGTACAACGCCACGGCTTCCCTCCACAAAAGCACTTGGAGGTTTGTGGTAGACAGAAGCTAGTGTTCCAATGTAACAGATAAGTTCCTCCAGCAATGTGGGCTCAATTAGGTCAGTTTCCTCGGAGATCAGAGGTTTTTCTGCCAGGACCACCTCTTTGGCAGCAACTGGGTCAGTTGACAACAGTCGCCAGTAGATGTAGCCACGATCTCTTAAGTCAGGGTTATCAGAATCCTGTCATTAAAGAGAGAAGTACAGAATCAGTTAAACAGTAATTTCCAAATAACCCTGTGCCTCTTTTGCAATGCACAGAAAAACAAAATTACAGCATTTAAGAGTATATTTATTTGTCAGCCTTTAGTAAAAATTTGGATCAGGGTATTTATTAGAACATTGCACTAAATAAAAGCTTTTTATGTCCTTTAAATAAAATAATGGAATTTTTTTAGGTTGCCAAACTATTTATCCAAATCTTGTCAAGTCAACAAAGCTGCTAAACTTGGTCTGGGTAACAAGACTTCAGTGAAGTGTGAACATGGAGGAGTTTTAACCACTTGCTGCTTGATTATTCTCATTCTATATTATAGAGAATACAGCAGGATGTTGGAATACACAAAAGTGGGCAGAAGCACCCAAAACTCCTAAATGGAAAGAAGTTGGACATTAAGGCAGGGGAAGTTCACTATTGATATATCCAAGACATAATACAAGTGGTTACAAAGACTAAACATTTTTTAACTAAATGCATTTCCTTAATGAAGTTAAAAAATCTCCCAGTGTTTGTATGCCCTCCCCTGTCTGTATCGGCTCCCTCCTCTCTCCCTACATTCAAAGAACAGAGAGGCAGCAGCTTGAGCCATTGGCTGCTGCTGCTGCTATTAATTAAATCCTGTGACCAGAGAGCAGGGCTGAGCTGCGCTGTCTATATAGACGCACACTGCCCAGCTTTGAAACCAGTCTGCACACACCAATAGGTAGCAGTTTCCAATGGTGGCACACGAAGAAGAGGAGAAGCCAAAACTAATGGCAGGGGACCCCCAGAAAAAGAGGTTTGGGTGCTGCTCTGTGCAAAACCACTGCACAGAGCAGGCAAGTATGACATGTTTTTTTTTAAAAAAAATACACATCTTTAACCACTTGCCGACCGCCGCACGACTATCTACGTCGGCGGTCAGCCCCTCACAGGCAAACTAACGTAGGGCTACGTTGCTTGCTTGTGAGGGTCTAGGGAGCGAGCGCGCGCCCCCCGGGGCGCGCTCCCGCTCCCGCATGGTCACGGACCCCCCCGCGCGTGTGACCAGCGGACCCGATGTCCGCCGGTCACTCGGCGATCGGCGGGGGAGAGGGAGAATGTCAGGCAGCTTGTGTAAACAAACTGCCTGTCATTCTCTTCGCTGCAAAGACACTGATAAAACGGATCTGGTATGTAGATCCGTTGATCAGTGTCTTTACAGCTAGAGCCACAGCCAATCACAGTAGAAACCACGCCCCTAGGGACACACACAGCCCCTCCCTTCCAAATAAAGTTAACCCCTTCACTACCAGTGTATTTTTACAGTAACAGTGCATATATATAGCACTGATTACTGCAGTAATGTCACTGGTAACCCCAAAAGTGTCAAAAATGTCAGTCAAGGGTCCGATCTGTCCGCCGCAATGTCGCAGTACCGCAAAAAAAAATCGCAGATCGCCGCCATTACGCGTTAAAAAAAAAAACAACAAAAATGACAAAAATCTTTCCCTTTGTTAGTAAACGCGATAACTTTTGCGCAAACCAATCAAAATACGCTTTTTGCGATTTTTTTTACCAAACATAGGTAGCATAAAATAAATTGGCCGAAAATTTTTAAAAATTTTGATTTTTACATTTTTTTTTTGGGGGAATTTCATATAAAAAAATGTGAAAAATATTGCTATTTTTGCAAAATTGACGCTCTTTTTTTGTTTATAGCGCGTGATCAAAAAATCGCACAGGTGATCAAATACCACCAAAAGAAAGCTCTGTTTGTGGGAAAAAAAGGACGTCAAATTCGTTTAGGTACAGCGTCGCACGACCGCGCAATTGTGCGTTAAATTCACGCAGTGCCGAATCGCAAAATACCCCCTGGTCGGAATGGGGGTAAAATCTTCCGGGGCTTAAGTGGTTAAGAGTCAGGGGCTCACTCAGCCCACCAAGCTCTACATACAACTAAAATGTCACTTTTTTGATGGAGCAACACTTTAAAATGGCCTGAGTCTAACATGCTCTTTATTACACTTACCTGTGTAGCTAAACTAAGTACTTGCTGCACCAGCTCCTGAGTTTCTGTTGGTTTCTTTAAAAACAGCTTCACAATGGCAGTTAGAAGTTGTAACTGGACCTTGTAAGGAAAAAAAAAATATATATGTCAGTTGCAAATCTGTCAAATGTGATGAAAGATCACAGTGTAGAGCAAATTGAAGCAATGCAGAATTACTTTTCTCTTTATACTGCTGTTATGGGTTAATCAGTAGGTAAAATTCAGCAATATTTTCTCCTCCTCCAGGCAGTACAAAAAAATTCAATTGTCTTTAGAGCGTTCCCCATCACCTTTATAAGTAACCACTTACCGCATACTAACGTCGTAGGTCTACGTCGGTAAACTTTGCGGTAGTGTACCGGGATGATGCCTCTAGCTAGAGACACCATCCCGGTACCGTGGTTTGAAGCCGACGGTTGGCTTTCCGTCTGTACCGAACGATGCGGCTCGGGAGCCGCTCGATCGGTACCCGGGGGGCGGGAGGGGACGTCTCTCTCCCCCCCGCCTTCCGTGGCTTTGCTCGGGGCTCCCGTCCCACCGGGAGCCCCGAGCACCCAGCCGGCGCGTCCGCCGGCTGGATGGAGTCCCGATGAATGCCGGAAACAGCATCGATCGGGTCTCCGTTGACGTAACCCGGAGGCGGCGTCCATGACGTCACTTCCGGGTTACTGTGCTGCAAAAGGCGGCAAATTTGAAAATCGGCTGTATGCAAAAACGCCGTTTTTGGCGTTTTGCATACAGGGAAGTGTAGTGGAGGGGTCTAGGGTTTTTTAGACCCTCGATCCCTCCATAAAGTGTACCTGTCACACATATTGCTGTCACAAGGGATGTTTACATTGCTTGTGACAGCAATAAAAGTGATCAGATTTTTTATTTTTTTTTTAAAACTGTAATAAAGTTAAAAAAATAAATAAAATAAATGGAAAAAAAAAAAAAAAAAAAAAAATTTAGCCGCCCCCGTCACCGTTAGCTCGCGCACAAAAAAAAACGTATACGCAAGTCGAGCCGCAAATGAAATCGCTGTTCAAACCACACATGTGAGGTATCGCCAGAGCGTGAGCAATAATTTAAAAAAAAGAGCTACACTCTAACTCTAAACTGGTAACCGTTAAATAAATTTAAAGCGTCGCAGATTGAGATCTCTATTGACCGTAGTTTGTCGCCATCCCACGGGGGGGCACAATTTTAAACCGTAACATGTTGGGTATCTATTTACTCGGCGTGACATGTTCTTTCACAATATACAAAAAAAATGGGCTAACTTTACTGTTTAGTATTTTTTAAATGCAGTGAAATGTGATTTTTCAAAATTTTTCCAAAAAAATGGCGCTTTAAAGACCGCTGCGCAAATACCGCGTGACAAAAATTATTGCAATGACCGACATTTTATTCTCCAGAGTCTTTGCTAAAATAATATATATATATATATATATATATATATATATATATATATATATATATATATATATATATATAATGTTTGGGGGTTCTAAGTAGTTTTCTAGGAAAAAATACTGGTTTTAAACGTGTGAACAAAAAGTGTCCGAAATAGGGCTGGGGCTTAAGTGGTTAAAAAGTATGTATTCAAATAATTTACAATGTAGTTAAAAAGGAAAGGACCGCAGGGCATATTATCGCATACTATTTATACGTATAGTGCTCAGCATAAAGGAGTACACCCCAACAGATTTGTCAGAAAACCTTTGGGGCTGCATAAGTGCTGCTGGTGTGGGGATAGCTGCATTTCATTGATGGTATCATGAATTCACAGATGTTCTGTATAGAAAAAGAAGATGCAACCATCACTCCGGCCCTTGGTCATCGTGCATTTTTCCAACATGACAATGATCCAAAACACACATCTAAGAACGCTGTTGCCTTTATGAATGCGAACAGGGTAAAAGGGATTCAGTGGCCAAATATGTCTCCTGATCTAAACCCAATCGAACACCTATGGGGAGTTCTGAAGAGACAAGTTTAGCATCACTCTCCATCCAGCATCCAGGCTCTAAAAATAGGTGGTTCTCGAAGAATGAAAAAAAAGATAGATGTTGCAATATGTTGCCAACTTGTTCATTCCATGCCTAGAAGACTTGAGGCGGTCCTTACAAATCATAAAGATCATACAAAATACTAAACGTAGTAGTTTTTGTTGTGGGGTGTATTCATTTTTCCATCAACTAATTTGAGTAAAACTGAAGATTTTGTAATCTAAATATATTATTAACCTTACTTTCATGTAATGGGCTAAACAAATGTTCTATAAAACTCAGTTTTGACAAAACTTTAGAAGTTTTTCTTGTGTTCATTGAGATATTGATAAAAATCTTACTTTTCAAAAGGGGTGTACTCATTTATGCAGAGAACTGTATATACAATAGCTCACAAAAGTGAGTACACCCCTCACATTTTTGTAAAGATTTTATTATATCTTTTCATGTGACAACACTGAAGAAATGACACTTTGCTGCAATGTATAGTAGTGAGTGTACAGCTTGTATAACAGTGTCAAATTGCTGTCCCCTCAAAATAACTCAACACACAGCCATTAATGTCTAAACTGCTGGCAACAAAAGTGAGTACACCCCTAAGTCAAAATGTCCACATTGGGCCCAAAGTGTCAATATTTTGTGTGGCCAGCATTATTTTCCAGCACTGCCTTAACCCTCTTGGACATGGAGTTCACCAGAACTTCACAGGTTGCCACTGGAGTCCTCTTCCACTCCTCCATGACGACATCACGGAGCTGGTGGATGTTAGAGACCTTGCGCTCCTCCACCTTCCGTTTGAGGATGCCCCACAGATGCTCAATAGGGTTTAGGTCTGAAGGCATGCTTCTTTAGCAAGGCAGTGGTCGTCTTGGAGGTGTGTTTGGGGTCATTATGTTGGAATACTTCCCATTCTCGGAAGGGAGGGGGATCATGCTCTGCTTCAGTATGTCACAGTACATGTTGGCATTCATGGTTCCCTCAATGAACTGTAGCTCCCCAGTGCCAGCAGCACTCATGCAGCCCCAGACCCTGACCACCACCATGCTTGACTGTAGGCAAAACACACTTGTCTTTGTACTCCTCACCTGGTTGCCGCCACACATGCTTGACACCGTCTAAACCAAATACATTTATCTTGGTTTCATAAGAACACAGGACATGGTTCCAGTAATCCATGTCCTTAGTCTGCTTGTCTTCAGCAAACTGCGGGCTTTCTTGTGCATCATCTTTAGAAGATGCTTCCTTCTGGGATGACAGCCATGCAGACCAATTTGATGCAGTGTACGGCCTATGGTCTGAGCACTGACAGACTGACCCCCCCACCCCTTCAACCTCTGCAGCAATGTTGGCAGTACTCATATGTCTATTTCCCAAAGACAACCTCTGGATATGACGCTGAGCACATGCATTTAACTTCTTTGGTCAACCATAGCGAGGCCTGTTCTGAGTGGAACCTGTCGTGTTAAACTGCTGTATGGTCTTGGCCACCGTGCTGCAGCTCAGTTTCAGGGTCTTGGCAATCGTCTTATAGCCTAGGCCATCTTTATGTAGAGCAATAATTCTTTTTTTTCCAGATCCTCAGAGAGTTCTCTGCCATGAGGTGCCATATTGAACTTCCAGTGACCAGAATGAGAGAGTAAGAGTGATAACACCAAGTTTAATACACCTGCTCCCCATTAACACCTGAAACCTTGTAACACTAACAAGTCACATAAAACCAGGGAGGGAAAATGGCTAATTGGGCGCAATTTGCACATTTTCACTTAGGGGTGTACTCCTTTTTGTTGCCAGCAGTTTAGACAATAATGGCTGTGTGTTGAGTTATTTTCAGGGGACAGCAAAATTTACATGGTTATACAAGCTGTACACTTACTATTTTACATTGTAGCAAAATGTAATTTCTTCAGTGTTGTCACAGTAAAAGATATAATAAAATATTTACAAAAATGTGAGGGGTGTACTTTTGTGAGATACTGTATATACACACAGTATATACAGTATGTATAGAGTCCTTGCCCACTGAGCACACTCCCATGCATGTAGCCACCAGGGCTTGCTTCAAAGGTTGACAGCCATGATCTCAATCTGTGCAATGCAGTGGGGATGGGCTTCGATTGGGAAAGTTACCCCTAATGAAAGCTGAAAGGGAAATGCAGTTAAATTCTACATAAAGCATATAATGCTTTTAATATACCCATTCAAGGACCTACTTGCATTAACTGGCTTTCTAAATGCCCAAAGTGTGATTTTCAATACACCCAATTTATATAATTTATTATGGGCCTATCCGCAGATTCAGTTAATATGGTCCCAAACTTTGGGCAATCTGACTCCATTAATTACAATTATGCCCTCTTTTTCTCCCCTTGTTATTGCTTCAAATTAGTTTTCTGAAGGACGAATGACCCTTTCTATAAAAAAAAAGAAAAAAAAAAGAAAAAAAAAAAAAAAGAAGGTTTGAACACCTTGTACTGTTGATAATTAAAAAAAAAAAAAATATTCTAAAATCGGATCACTCCGGTCCTTATGAAACCTGCAGATTTAACACAAGTTTTTACAAATTACTGCTTTTTGATAAAGTGGAAGCTTTTAAATATCAGGAGTCCCTTATGAAAAAGTTATTCGATACCTGGACTCTAAACCTGCTCAATACCCTGACATCTACCCAAGAACTTATGTCACTGTTTAGATACTCTAGTCTAGATTTTATATAATACAGAGAAATTGAAAGATTATTTTTTTTTTATTTTTTTTTTTTACTTGGAACATGCAAACGGGATGACATCTTGATATGTATCCTTGTGACCCATTCATGGGTCTTGAAGGATAGGTTCACCTTTAGTAATGTGTTACACCCATATTTAGGGTGTAACAAGTTATTAACTACTCAACCCATCGAGGATATACAAGTCCTTGCTCACTGACCACACTCCCATGAATATAACCATCAGCTCCTGTTTTCAGGTTGACAGCTGTGATTTTAATCCGTGTAGCATGGCTCTGGGGGTCCTGCAACCTGGGGCATTCTTTTATGGAATCTTGTTTGGAAAGTAGGTTAATGGTCTATTTCAGGTACAGGTAAAATGTCTCACCTGTGTACTCTCGTCGTGGAAACCCTCTAAGAAACTTTCCAGCAGCTCATCAGCATTGTCAATGCGCTCGGCATACTCCCCCACAATCCAGATCATGGCTGCTCGTGCCTCTGGCTCATCCAGTGAGTCCAGGTTCTCACACAATGTAGAGATAACACTTTCATATCTATAAAAAGAAAAGGCGTTAACAAAAAAATCTACAAATATCATTCAAGTTATGCTTATTTTTCCTATTGATAATGTGGACTCACAAGGTCTGTAATAACTACAAAGGGTTAAAAGAAATGTATTTGGGTGTGCAATAATAAAAAAAATATGGGATTTTTGACTAACTAAAATTCATTTCTCCGATGTTCATTGACAGACACAGCTCCTGATTCTTCTTAACCATTGGGTTAAACTGCCACCTACAGGAGTAGGACACTAGGCAGGAAAAAGCTTGGACTACGCCTATGAGCAGTCCCAGGGGGTATACTCCCACTCTCAGCTATAGGCACTCAGTTTTGTTACAAGCAGTGTCAGAAGAAAGCCAACTCCACAGAGGGGTGGGTGCTGTGTCATGAACATCAGAGAAATTAATTTTATGGTAAGTCTCTTTCATTGACGGACACAGCTCCTGATTCTTAACCATTTCAGCTCCGGAAGGTTTTACCCCCTTAATCACCAGGCCGTTTTTTGCGATTCGGCACTGCGTTACTTTAACGAAAAATTGCGTGGTCGTGAAACGCTGTACCTAAATACAATTGATGTCCTTTTTGTCCCCACAAATAGAGTTGATCACCTCTGCGGTTTTTAAATTTTGCGTTATAAACAAAAAAAGAGCGACAATTGTCAAAAAAAACCAAAACCATAATATTTTTCACTTTCTGCTATAAAACATTCCCAATAAAAAAAAAAACAAATGTAAAAAAATCAAATATTTTTTTTATCAGTTTAGGCCAATTTTTATTCTGCTACGTTTTTGGTAAAAAAAAGAATCCCAAAAGGCGTATTTTAATTGGTTTGCGCAAAATTTAATAGCGTTTACAAACCACGGGATAGATTTTTGGACTTATTTATTTATTTATTTATTTTTTTTTTAGTAATGGCGCCGATCAGCAATTTTTAGCTGGACTGCGACATTGCGGCGGATAGGTCAGACCCCCAATTGACATTTTTGACACTTTTTGGGGACCAGTGACATTAATACAGTGATCAGTGCTAAATAATATGCACTGTTACTGTATAAATGACACTGGCAGGGAAAGGGTTAACACTGGTGGTGATCAAAGGGGTTAATGTATGCCCAACGGTGCTTACTCACTGGGTGGGGCTCTTTGACAGGCATAGAGAGATAGGGGTTTCAGCTTAGCTGAAACTCCTGATCTCTCTCTGCCTGTGTGACAGAAGACTCACCTGCTTTGTTTACAAAAGCAGGCGGGTCTTCTGTCAGTTTCTCTGACGATCGCCGTGGGGACTGCGCACACAAAATCACGTAGATCTATGTGATTTTGTGCAGCCGAGCCACCCTGCCACAGTAAATCTGCGTGGGGTGGTCGGCAAGTGGTTAACCATTGGGACATTCCAAAGCAGTGTTAAACATGAGGGGTGGGAAAACATCAGAAAAAAACTTCCCAAGGCTAACCATAGCCAACCAGGTAACCTAGAGCTCAACCTTAAACAACTGGAGCTCACCTGAAAAACAATACAGTGCCTTGGAAAAGTATTTTTCATGTTTTGTTGCCCCACAACCTGGAATTAACATGGATTATTTGAGGATTTGCATCATTTAATTTACAGAACATGCCCACAACTTGGAAGATGTTTTCTTTTTCTTTTTATTATTGTGAAGCAAACAACAAATAGAACAAAATAACAGAAAAAGTCAATATGCATAACTATTCACCTCCTAAAGTCAATACTTTGTAGAGCCACCTTTTGCGGCAATCACAGCTCCAAGTCGCTTTGGATAAGTCTCTATGAGCTTACCACATATTACCACTGGGATTTTTGCCCATTCCTCCTTGCAAAACTGCTCCAGCTCCTTGAAGTTGGATGGTTTGCGCTAGTGAACAGCAATCTTTAAGTCTGACCACAGATTTTCTATTGGATTGAGGACTGGTCTTTGACAAGGCCCTTCCAACACATTTACACGTTTCCCCTTAAACCACTCAAGTGTTGCTTTAGCAGTGTGTTTGGGGTCATTGTCCTGCTGCAAAAGTGAACCTCCATCCTAGCCTCAAATCACGCACAGAAGCATGATGCTGCCACCACCATGTTTCACTGTGGGGATGGTGTTCTTTGGGTAATGTGATGTGTTGGGTTTGTGCCAGACATAGCATTTTCTTTGATGGCCGAAAAGTTCAATTTTTAGTCCATACATTTTGGGAGTCTCTCATATGCCTTTTCGCAAACTCAAAACGTGCCATTTTGTTTTTTTTGCTGAAAGTAATGGCTTTCTTCTGGCCACTCTGCCATAAAGCCCAACTCTATGGAGCGTACGGCTTATTGTCGTCCTATGTACAGATACTCCAGTCTCTGCTGTGGAACTCTGCAGCTCATCCAGGGTTACCTTAGGTCTCTGTGCTGCCTCTCTGATTAATGCCCTCCTTGCCCGGTCTGTGAGTTTAGGTGGGCGGCCGTCTCTTGCCAGGTTTCTGTTGTGCCATGTTATTTCCATTTGGTTATGATAGATTTGATGGTGCTCCTGGGGTTAATCAAAGATTTGGATTTTTTTTTTTTTTTTTTCTTTATAAACTAGCCCTGAGTTGTAATTCTCAACAACATTGTACCTTACTTGTTTGGAGAGTTCCTTGGTCTTCATGGCAGTGTTTTGTTAGTGGTGCCTCAAAAAAGGTGTGTATATGTAAGGACAGATCATGCGACACTTCAATTGCACAGGTGGACATCATTTCACTAATTATGTGACTTCTAAAAGGTAATTGGTTGCACCAGAGCTTTTTATGGGGTTTATACCAAAGGGGGCGGATACATACGCACATGCCAATTTTCTGTTTTCTATTTCTAAAAAATAGTTCTATATATATATTTTTCTCATTTCACTTCACCAACTTAGACTATTGTGTTCTGATCCATCACATAAAATTCAGATTAACAAAACATTGAGCTTAAGGCTGTAATGTAACAAAATAGGTAAAAAGTCAAGGGGGGTGAATACTTTTGCAAGGCACTGTACACCCTCAAAGAGAACCAGGTCCTCCAAACAACAGCCTGCGGCCAAAAGCAGCATCTGCAGATGCCAACACAACCACTTCACAGAAAACTTTGTAAAAGTGTGCACCGACGACCAGGTGGCTGCCCTGCAAAACCTGCGTCACTGACGCTTGAAGATGGAAAGCCCAGAATACACTAAGCGCCCTAGTAGAGTGCACCTAAACAGGGAAAGGAGGAACCTAACCCCTGATCCAATAGGCCTGAACCACCGTCTGTCTGATCCATCTGGGAATGGTAGCAGAAGAAGCGGACAACTCTTTGTGAGGTCCATCCGTGAGCACAAATAGAGAGTCTGACTTTCTAAAAGACTTTGTAGCTGCCGGGTACACCCTCATTTCCCGGACCACAACCAAGACATGCAAGGCAATTTCCTTCAAATGTTTAGGCCTGGGACACAGGGAAGGCAACACAATGTCTTAATTCAAATGACAGTCAGAGACCACCCTAGGAAAGAATCACAGACAGAGGCAAAGCACCACCATATCCTTGTGAAGCACCATAAGGTGAACAACAGAATAACGCCGTCAGTTCCAACACCCTGCAAGCAGAGGTGATAGCCACCAAAGAAGGCCACCTTCTGGGGCAACGTAAGCAGGGAAACCTCCTGAATATTTTCAAAGTGAAGCTTCAGTAGAGTTGAAAGCACCACATTAAGATTCCAGGGCGGCAACGGACCCCGAATGTCGGACACCCTGAAGAAAAGGTACGCACCAGGGAGTGTGTGGCCAGAGGTCGTTGGAAAGAGACAGTCAAAACCAGATACCTAACCCTTGATGGTACTCAAGACCAATTTTTGTTCAGCCCCCTGTTGAAGGAAGGTGAAGATCCAATTCACTGAGAAGGAGCAAGGATGAACCCCAAGAGACTCATACACACAATGTACGTCTGCCACGTATGATGGTACAGCTTTCTAGAGGCAGATTTCCAAGCTTTTACCAGTGATTCAAACAAACCTCCACCCTTCAGTACCTGGCGTTCAACAGCCAAGCCATTAAAAGCCGGCGACCATAAAGCAGGATGGAAGATTGGTCCTTGGGACAGCAGATCCTCCCTGAGAGGAAGTTCCCAAGGAGCACCAGCGGCCAGCTGTACCAGATCGGCAAACCAAGACCGGCGAGACCAGTCTGGAGCCACTAGAATGACCGGAATCCCTTCTGCCTGAATCCTGCACCGGAGTCATTGCAGAAGTTTGAGAGGGCTGGAACAAATCAGTCAGCCCACCTTAGAACGCCAGGACACTTCTTGTACCCCCTTGGTGATTGACATAGACCACGGTCGTGGCATTGTCCAAATTAATTTGTACCGGACACCCCTGAAGACGACTGTCTAATGAGCCAGACAAAGTCTGATCACTCGGAGTTCCAGTACACTAATCAGCAGTCTGGGCTCTGCCAGAGAGTCCAGACCCCCTGAGCAAGTCTGTGCTGAGGTCGCCTCCCCACCCAGACAGGCTGGTTTCCGTGGAGACAACTGTCCAACACAGGAGGAGAAGGATTTTCCCTGTTGAAGTGCCAGAGAGCGAAGCCACCTCTAAAGACTGTGGATCCTTGACCCATTTCACCAGAATCTCTTTAGCAGAGATCTTGTGTGGAACTGAGCAGACAGACTGCCTCGAGGTTTGATACCATCAAGCCCAGCACGCGCATGCAAGCCCGGAGGGATAACCGTCTACTGAACAACAGAAGCTGAATTGCCTCCTGCAATGTCTGGAGTTTTTCCTGAGGAAGAAACACTCTGGCTAAGGCCGAGTCCAGAGTCAGACCCAGATAAACCATTTTTTTGTGGACAGAACCAAAGCAGACTCCTGAATGTTCTGGATCCCACCGAACTCCCTCAGAGTTCGCAGAGCAATCTCCAGTAGTCCATCAGAGCAGGTACCCCCAGAACCACGATCCCCGCTCAAACAATGCCAGCACCTGGGCCAAGACTCCTGTGAGGACCCAAGGTGCGGAGATGAGACCAAAGGTCAGTGCCACAAGCTGATAACGCTCCTCATTCAAGGCAAAACGGAGGACGCGCTGGCAACCAGCACATATTAGAATGTGCAGGTAGGCATCCTTGATTGCGAAAGAAGGGAGAAGAAATCTCCCTGATGTAGGGACGCCACTACCATGTGAATGGACTCTATGCGGAACTTCTACACTCACACAAAGCAGCTTAGCGCCTCGAGGTCCAAAATTGGACGTATCTTGCCTTCCTTCCTGGGGACTGTAAAGCGGTTGGAGTAAAAAACCCTTGAAAACGTTCTGCGTTTTGGACAACCCCACTGTTTGTGACAAGGTTGTCAAGGTAAGCAGAAAGAAGAACATTCTCGCCGCTTTGGATTGCCTATGGGTATCAAAAGAAACCGATGCCTCTGACAGGGCATCAGCCGCAACTTCCATTTTTAAAGTTTCACTGACACAAACAATGCATCCACCAGTGTCTATTTAAGCGCGGCTAAAGGAGCAGAGGAATCATCCTCACTAACTGAGCACTCAGGGTGCGTGGCCACAGACCCAGTAATGTCGCCATATTCTGAACTATATTATACTGAAAACAAAATCTGGGGAGGCCGCCCACTGCGATTACGTAAAGGGGACGCCGGCCATGGGTCCACAAATGGACCACCAATTGGAGCCCGCAAAAAACAAGAGGGTCACCCTCCGAGCCCTCCATAGAGAACATAATAGGACATAGCCCCCTTAAAATGGCACCGCCCGCTGTGACACGGACACGCAGGCAGGGAACCCTCGCTAAAACAAGGCAGGTGCCCCAGACAATGATGGCAGCAAGACTGTCATTAAAAATGAAGCGCCCCCACAGCGCCACCCGGTCCAAGGGAGGTGCCAAGCTGACCATATGGACCAGCAGGCCTCAAGCCATGGCATAAATTTTTGTGGGGACTCAGCCACAATTGCACGGATCCTCAGCCCGGCAGATGCCCAAAGGTAGAGTGGGGGCTTCAGCTACACACACTGGGGCCGCCCCAAACGGCGGTGCCCGACTCGGCCGCATAGCCTAGTAGACCGCAGCCTAAATTTTTGAGGGCACCCGGCTGCCAGGACGCGAGCCCCAGCGGAGCCGACCACCCAGGGGCAGCAGAGGGGAAGGCGGATGCCCAAACAGGAGGCAGTGGCTTCAGCCATCCTCACATGGGCCGCCTCACATAGGGTCCAACGAGTAGGCCGCAAAGCTACGGCCTACATTTTTGCCCGGATCCGGCCGCGTGAGTTGCATACCCGCAGATGGTAAAAACATCCGCTCCCCCAGCCCAACAACCGCCGCAGGGAGCCCTAGTCACCAACCCCCAGGATGACAGGGAACTCTGCTCAACCCCCCGTTGCCCACCAGGAAAACCCTGGTCAGCAGCAACTGCAACCAGCCCTCTCTTAAAGCGGTAGTATACTCCTTTATTTGACTTTTACCTACAGGTAAGCCTATAATAAGGCTTACCTGTAGGTACAATTAATATCTCCTAAACCTGCACAGTTTAGGAGATATTCAACCTGCATGCAGCCGCTGACGTCAGCGGCGCATGCGCTCTGAAGGTCTGGCGGACCTTTAGAGCTCCTTGCTGGGCCTTGCCGGAAAGTGAAACTACCGCGCATGTGAATTCATCGCGGCTCCGGCCACCCACAGCGCCGGAGCCGCCGAGGGAACATGACGGCGCCCTCAGTGTTCTCAAGATGACCGTGTCGGGGCTTCGTTCTAAGGAAAGTATTTCATAATGTCCTGCAGGGATTGTTTTTTTTTTTTTTCTCTTTTCGAGTATACAACCTCTTTAAGAGAATGTGGCAAAGCCAGCTCATCACCTCACCTGGGGAGGGGGCCAAAAGACCCACAGTGGCCGACATTTTAGAGGGGCTGAGGGGGAAGGGAGGGGAACCCGGGGTCCAACCATCCCAGGGAGGGGCCAATTTCCACCCCAAAACCCTACAGGGGTGGCGGGGGACAGCTATTTACCACACCAGGAAAAGATCGGATACAGCTCAGGGCAGGGCACCGCTCCCTCGTAATGTGGGTGCTGTCGGCCAGAAGCTGAGAGTGGGTATATACCCCCTGAGACTGCCTACAGGCGTAGTCAAACTTTTTTCTGCCTACTGTCCTACTCCTGTAGGGAGCAGTATAACCCAATGGTTAAGAAGAATCATCAGGAGCTGTGTCCGTCAATGAACGAAAGAGAAAATACATTTAACAGCAGATGTTCTAAAAAAAAAAAAATGAGAAATAAGGGGTCTGCTTGACAAGAGAGACTTACTTGTTTGGATACTTCCTAAAAATGTCCTTGATCACTACGATAGCTTCTTGGACCACATAATTCACTTTGGTCTGAATAAGATCCAGTAGTGTACTAACACAGCGTTCTGCAGATTGCTAGAGAGGGAAAATAAACAGGATTATTAACTAATAATAATTCTTTTTTTGAATTTTTTATGAGCACTACAAAGAACATATCATTTAGAAAGACAATTGAAATGAGTTACCTCAACTTTAATGGCACAGCGTCCAATTGCTCTTACAGCTTTCCTTACAAAGTCCACATCCACTTCAGTGGCATATTCCTTCAATTCTGCAAGAACCTACAAATGGAACAGAACTTTTATTAGCCAATATATACTGGTCAGCCATAACTTTATGACCACACACCAAAGAGATTTCCCTTTTATTGCCAAAACAACCATGACATGGTGAGGCATGGAATCCACTAGACATCTGAAGGTATGCTGTGGTATTCTTTAATTCCTGTAAGTTGTGAGGTGGGGCCTTCATGGATTGGACCTATTTTTTCAGCACATTTCACAAATGTTGGATTTGATTGAGATCTGGAGAATTTGGAGGGCAAGTCATTACCTCAAACTCTATATCATCTGCCTGCTCAGCGGGGATCGATCCGCCGATCCCCGCTGAGCAGGCGGATGACAGGTCCGTCTCCGCTTACTTTGCAGAGACAGACCTGTCAGATCCCCACTCTCCTCTATGAGAGATCGGATGAAAACGGACCACCTGATCAAGTCGGATAGGCTTCAAAAAAGGTATTTATACTGATTTCTTCTTTACAGGGCTAGATAGGTTAGTGTTGGATCGTGGAGATCTATAGATGCAGGGATTTCAGTGTTAGGGTGGACTTATCCTTTAATCATAACCTCTGCTGCCCTGCACATACCCACAAAAGTTTAGATAGGGGATACATGTCAAGGAATATTGCCCAAAGGATCACACTGCCTCCCCCAGCTTGCCTTCTTCCTATACTGCATCCTGGTACCATCTCTTTCCCAGGTACGTGACGCACACGCACTCAGCCATTCACATGATATAAAAGAAAAAACATGATCCATCAGATCAGACCACCTTCTTCCATTGCTTTGTAGTCCAGTTCTGATGTTTACAAGCTCATCAAAGGCGCTTTTGGCTGTGGAAGCGGTTCAGTATGGACACTCCGACTGGTCTGCAACTATACAGCCCCATACACAAAAAACTGCAATGCCTATTTTTTCCTGCTTTATCAAATCAACTTCAGGGACAACATGTTTACTTGCTACCCAATATACCCTGCCGACTTTCAGATGCCATTGTAATGAGATAATCAAGGTTATTCAATTTACTAGTGAATGGCCATAAAGTTATGACTGATTGGTTTATATCAACTATGTGCAGTATATGCAGTATTATGTAGGAGATTAGAGTTCATTTTTGGTAGGAATCTAGTTGTTTTATTAGAATATTTACCACTGAATAATTTATAATGTCACTTTCACATTGTTACATGCTTGCTGTACAATATTGTCTCATTACTGCATTAAATATGCCGATTTGTGAATACTACCAGAAGATCTATATTTCACTGTAATAATACAGCTCTCTTAAAAGGAGAAGTATAGCCAAAGCTATTTTGGCTATACTTCTTCTGTAGGTCACAGGAGTGCAGTTTGTTCTGCACTCCTGTGACTCGTTTTTCAGCCGGCAGCACACTAAAGTCACTCAGTCGGTCCAGGCTTGGGACCATATAGTCAAGATCCACCCAGGTGCCTGGACCGTCACCTGGCTCAGCCACTCAGCAATCCACCGAGAGCCAGAACCAGCTGCTCCCATCCCCTCCACAGCCCAATGCTCCAGTGAGCACTAGAGGGGCAGAGAAGAGGGATCCTCAGTGTTTGATTGCTCAGTTCTCAGTGCAGAGCCGGCAGAGGACAGATGCAGCATGGGATCGATGCTGCATCCACCTAGGTTAGTATAAATGTTTTTTAAGTTCATACTTCTCCTTTAAAGCAGAACTACAGCCTTATCTTTAGTTTTGCACAATTGCACAGGTTCTGCTCCTTTATGAAACTGCTTACAGTGTGCATTGGAAGCTGTAGTAAGTGAGATAGAGCCCACCTCATTTACAGGCTGAAGGACATCCTCCCTAGCCTGTCTCCTGCCTGCTTCTTTCAATCATGCAAAAGGTTGCCGTGTAGTTTAGGCCCTTACCCCTATTGAATGCCAACAAAAATTTAAATAGAAAAAGATGGGGCTTTGCGGGCCAGTGGGAGTAGAAGGATCAGACACAAAACCAATTTATAAAACCATATAACATTTTATTATTTTACTTTCGCAACTAATAAAATGTTATATGGTTTTATAAATTTTGTGTCTGATCCTTCTACTCCCACTGGCCCGCAAAGCCCCATCTTTTTCTATTTAAATTTTTGTTGGCGTTCTTTCAATCATGGTTCAGTATCACATGTGGATGTTATCTAGAGCAGGCTGAATATCTACAGACAAAGACCCACCTATCAAGGCATTTTAATATTTGCATAAGAGCTAGCCCAATGTTTTTATCAGGGCCCAGGCTCCGAAGAGGAGCTCTGAGGCAGGGTGTTGTGATGTTTCAGGAAGCTATGTACAACACCCTACTCTCCATGATATGCCCGCAATGCAGCACATCAGCATGTGGATGAGGGATAAAAGAAGGAATCAGGGAAGGTAAAATATAAGCAGATTAAACTAAAGTAGAGAGTAGCATCATAGCCATATATTGGTTTTAGTATATCAGAACTAAATGAGATTCGAACTGATGGAGATAAACAGTAAATCAAATCTATCTGCACCACAACAAAGCAGGAAGCATAACCTGCACATGTAATGTGCAAATATGGCTGTTCTGTTGTACATATAAAATTAAAAACTATGCAAGCTTTTTAAAATAAAGCTTCCTTTTTCATGCGATCGTCTTGACAGTAAGGCAATAGCAGTTTTACTAACCTGTGCAATATTTGCAGGCGATGCCAGCCTGATCATGATATCAAGCTTTTCTAGTTTAACATAAATCGGGTCATTATATTTAACAAAGAATACTTTCATCTCATGCTTCAGGATCTCAGGTCTGTGAAAAAACATAGCACAACAGAATGAGCATCAGCTTTTAGTTTACAGCAAGCACTTATAATGCTGTTCAGCTTAGGAGAACACATCTTACCGTTTCTGCACAATGAGGTTAATGTTACGCAACGCCACATACTGCAATTCAGGCTCAGCAGAAAGCAGTGTGACCAAAGGAGGGGCCAGTTTCTTCAATAATGTCCCATAATAGTCTAAATCTTTGGACAGCATCTCCATCAATTTCATCAACACCTTCACTGCTGACAGCACCACAGCTGAATTTGCATGCGAAAGGCGCGGTGTAACTCGTTCACATACACTGTTGGAAACATAAAAAATTGTAGCCGAAGGATTTGGTCATGACCATAGATTAGGTCTCCAATCACCTTTAACAATAAATAGTTCATGTTTTTTCTAAAGACAGCAACAACATATAATAATAAAGAACACATCTGCTAAAGCACTGTTGGTAATAACTGTATTACATGCAATGTTAAAAAAAATAAAATAAAAATCTATATTCTTTCTGGGTAACTTCCTAACTTCCTATAAGCACCGACTGCCATAACACACAAGGAGAGTGGTTGCTAGCCCCCCCCCCCCCCCCCCATCAGCATAATATAACTGTGCAGGTGTAAGCCAACAAAAAAAAATAACCAAAAGGCAAAGTTTCTGTGACACAATACAGATGTAGAATGATTTACCCAAAAGCTGCGCTGTCAGCCATCATAATGAATAGCAGAGGGTTGGCAGAGTTACATAGGTCTGAAGGTCTCAAGGGTTTTACCTGGCTACATTTAGCTTTTTCAGCAGTTCCATGTTTTTAAGAAATGTCCTGTGTTTCAATTTAACCATGCCCTTTAAAGTATATGTCAAGCACAAAACATTTTCTTGTTTTGTATAGATCAAGAAGTATCCTGCTGGATTTTTACACCTTTTGGAGTTAAACCTGTGTTAAAAGAGTAATGCTAACAAGGATTTCACCTATCTGGTAAAAAGTGGTCAGCAGGATAGGACGTGAGGGTAAATCTTTCTAAATGAAGCCCACGATATAGTAGTAAAAACATGTTGGGGATTCAAACCCATCCCCACTCTATCCAAACAAAAGGAAAAAAAAAAAGTTTCAGCTGGACATATGTTTTTCATAATGCATTACACATAATCAGAAATTGTGGTTTTGGTGTTCATGCATGTGTCAAATTCACCCTTCAACTTGCTAACAATGTTCCCTGGCATGACACATCACTTTAATTCTTTACCTCTGGGCTTCACGATCATCTTTGGGGATATAGTTTGCCAAACAGTCCAAAATAAAGATCTGACCCCATTCAGTACATTCATTTAGAGCAGTCAGCAGCTTGTTAATTGACTGAGGATTCAGGTCCAATAAGTTACTACTTGGGTGAGATTCAGCAATCTCTGAGAGAGCTGCTACTGCATTAGCCACAACCTAGAACAAGATGGAAACAATAAACACTCTGTACATGCCAAGGTATGTTTTTATAATATACACAGTTACACAGAAAAAGTACTAACCATTGGATTGGAATCAGAGATGAGATCTTTCAATGTGTCCAGGAAACCCTGGTCTTCCACTAGCTGAGCATTGATGTCATGCAGTTTGGCTACACACACTGCTGCTGTCTTGCGCACATATGGGTCCTCATCTTTCAGGCACTTACGAAGTGGTTCACAAAGATACTCTGTGATTTTGTCCACACGTATACAACCCATAGTGCGTACAGCTAAAGCACGGATTAAAGGGTTGGGGTCTTCACAGTCCTAAAGGAAATAATAATAATAATAATAATAATACAAATACAATAATATTTACAATAAAAAATTGTACTGGGGAATATGTATGCCACCACTGCTGGTTTTCCTTCTAAAAATGCTTGTCGGCCTCTTGTCATGGAGATCCAATGTATTCAATATTCCCAGATTCAAATGCTGCATGCTTGTTCTGAGCCAGCGACTGAAAATATTCAAGCTACAGACAACCATCATATTTCTCTTAGAACAGGTGTAAAGGGTAGCTTAAAAGAGAAGTTGGGCTTTTTTTTTTTTTTCTTCAAAAGAAAATTATACTTACCTAGGTGGATCCTGCATCTGTTCCCTGCTGGCTCTATGACTGAGAACCGAGCGATTAAACACCGCTGATCGCTCAATTCTCAGAGCTCCGTGACCAGAGATCGGTGACTGACAGTCACCAGCTCTCTGCTTAAGGAGCTCTGAGAACCGAGCGATCAGCGTTGTTTAATCACTCCGTTCTCAGTCTTAGAGCCGGCGGGGGACAGATGCAGCATCAGGCCATTGCTGGATCCACGTAAGTAGTTTGTTTTCAAAAATCAATGCCCAACTTTTCATATAAGCTAGCCTTTACACCTGTGTTGACAGTCATCAGCTCTCTACTCAACCTCCCCAGCCCCCATATTCTTACTGGAGCGCTGGGCTGTGGAGGGGCCAAGAGCAGCCGGCTCAGGCTCTAAGCGGCTCATTAGGAGGCCGAGACAGGTGCCGGTCCAGGCATGCGGGCAGATCTCAACTTGTCGCACTCAGGCCCGAGCCCGGACCGGCTGTGACATAAGCCGACAGCTGGCTTCAGTCTGGCTGTACTATTTCTAAAGGCTTTTTCCCCTAATTTTTTTACCTGATGATCCGGCTGATAAACACAGATTAAGATAACACTGCAGCGTGCACAGGAACCTACAAATGCACTGTTACTGGCAGGATCACACACTGATCATTTCTTGTCCTAGGGCGACAACAATGCACTATATCCATGGAGGAGTAGTGTTGTCAGACTAAGACAGAAAGAGTGCTAGGACCATAGAAGACATCCCCCTTTTCTCACCTACATACCACAGGAGGAGGCGTTCTGTAGTTCAGAGGTGAGCTGACATTGCTCAGAAACATTCAAGCTTAGTGGACATCTGACAGGTTCAACAAGGTTTTTTTTCACACAGATATAACAGAACACTTTTTAAAATGATAAGTGTATTGTTAAAATCGGATTTTTGTAAGATCTTACCGTAAAATCCTTTTCTCTTAGCTCATTGACAGACGTAGTCTTCTTGATTCACAAGAACTGGGTTATGTTGTCTCCGCAGGAGCAGGACTAGGCAGAAAGAAAAAACGTTCTGGCTCCACCTTAGGGGCAGTCCCTGAGGGTATATCCTCCCTCTCTCTGCTACAAGGCATCAGTTCTGTCACAAAGCAGCAACAGAGAATTTAACCCAACCCAACTCAATGATAGAGGGGTGGGTACTACGTCTGTCAATGAGCTAAGAGAAAAGGATTTTACGGTAAGATCTTACAAAAATCCGATTTTCTCTGTCGCTCATTGACAGACGTAGTCTTCTTGATTCACAAGAACTGGGACATCCAGAAGCAGTGCCACAAATGAGGGGTGGGATTGACCGAAATCAAAATCCAATCTAGAAGGCCCAAATGGTGCCAAACTAGAATTTTTAAAGGCTCATTATAAACAAAGAATGAGACTCAAATGAAAATTTCCAACGGAAAAAAACCCTCGAGGCAGACCACTGGTCTCCTCAAATGGCGGCCTGCAAAACCTTGCGGCCAAACGAGGCATCAGACGATGCCATTACATCAACTTTATAATGTTTTGTAAAGGTATGCACCGACGACCAGGTAGCCGCCTTGCACACCTGGACCACTGACGCCTGATGGCGAAAGGCCCATGACGCACTAAGTGCCCGAGTGGAGTGCGCCTTAACAGGGAACGGGGGCTCCCGACCCTTAATAGAATAAGCCTG
Source organism: Pelophylax lessonae (assembly GCF_965119305.1). Taxonomy (NCBI): domain Eukaryota; kingdom Metazoa; phylum Chordata; class Amphibia; order Anura; family Ranidae; genus Pelophylax; species Pelophylax lessonae. The sequence continues at coordinate 307,294,107 of NC_138768.1, forward strand.
TACCACCGTCTGTCTGATCCATTTGGAAATAGTCGCGGCAGATGCAGGCAACCCCTTTTTGGGTCCATCCGGGATCACAAAAAGTGAATCCGTCTTGCGAAACGAGTCTGTCGTTTTCAAGTATACCCTGATCGCCCGGACCACATCCAAGGAGTGTAAAGCAAACTCCCGAGGATGACTGGGCTTAGGACACAGGGAAGGTAATACAATTTCTTCATTCAGATGAAATTCTGAAACCACTTTTGGTAGGAAGGATGGATTCGGACGAAGAACCACCTTATCTCTATGAACCACCAGATATGGGGAGCGACAAGATAAAGCGGCCAGTTCTGACACCCTGCGTGCAGAAGTGATAGCCACCAAGAAGGCCACCTTCTGGGACAACGTAGGTAGAGGAATCTCCCTAATATCTTCAAAGGGAGGTTTCTGAAGAACCGACAATACTAAATTAAGATCCCAGGGTGGTAACGGCGCGCGCACTGGCGGAGCCAGATGTCGCACCCCCTGGATGAAATTCCGCACCAAGGAATGAGTAGCCAAAGGCTTCTGAAAGAAGATAGCTAATGCTGAGACCTGACCCTTGATAGTGCTCAAGGCCAGTTTCTGCTCAACCCCTTGTTGCAGAAAAGCTAATATTCGACTAACCGAATTAGACCGTGGACGGAACCCCAGAGGTTCACACCATGCAATGTAGGACTTCCATGTACGATGATAAATCTTTCTGGAAGTCGCTTTCCTTGCTTTAACTAGAGTAGGAATAACTGAAGCTGACAATCCCTTGTCCTTCAGCACCTGGGTCTCAATAGCCAGGCCGTTAAAGCCAGCGATCGTAAAGCAGGATGGAAGATCGGTCCCTGAGACAGTAGGTCCTCCCTGAGAGGAAGTCTCCACGGGACGTCCTCCACCAGTCTGACCACGTCGGCGTACCACGCTCGGCGAGGCCAGTCCGGAGCTACCAGGATTACTGGAATTCCTTCCTCCTCTATCCTGCGAAGAAGTCTTGGCAGTAACCCGAGAGGAGGGAAGGCATACATTAGCTGGTATTGCCCCCACGGGGCGATCAGTGCGTCTGCGGTCTCTGCTAGAGGATCGCAGGAGCGAGCCACGAATCTCTGTACTTTCCTGTTGAATCGTGATGCCAACAGATCCACATCCGGGGTGCCCCACCGTAGGCACAACTGGTGGAAAACTTCTGGATGGAGGGACCATTCCCCCTGATCCAGAGTCTGACGGCTGAGATAATCTGCCTGCCAATTCTCCACCCCCGGAATGAACACCGCAGAGATAGCTGGAACAAATCGTTCCGCCCAGCAAAGAATGCAAGCCACTTCTTTGGCCGCTCGGACACTCTTGGTGCCCCCCTGGTGATTGACATAAGCCACGGCCGTGGCGTTGTCCGACTGGATCCGAACCGGGCTGCCCTGGAGCTGCTCGGTCCAGTGAATCAGACAAAGTCTGATCGCTCTCAGTTCCAATACATTTATCGGCAACCTGGATTCTTCCAGGGACCAAAGTCCCTGGACAGATAACTGACCGAGAATTCCTCCCCATCCGGATAGACTGGCATCCGTGGTCACCATCGTCTAAAATATTGGCAGAAATGACTTTCCCTGGCTGAGCATCGGAGACCGAAGCCACCAGACCAGAGACTCTCTGGTCTGTTTGCTCAATCGGATCCGATTGTCCAGGGATTCCGGATTCCGATTCCATCTGAGAAGAATCTCTTGCTGAAGAATTCGGGTATGGGACTGGGCAAATGGGACTGCTTCGAAGGAAGCCACCATCAACCCCAGAACCCTCATGCAAGTTCGAAGAGAAGACCAGCTGTTGGATAGTAACAACTGGACTGCTGATTGAATCTTCCGGAGTTTCCCTACCGGAAGGAAAACTCTTGACCTGACTGTGTCTAGAATTAGACCCAGATATTCGAGCCTCTGGGTGGGAACCAGAAATGACTTTTGCTGGTTCACCAGCCACCCGAATTCCTGTAAAGAAATTATAGTAATTTCTATGTTTTGTAGCAGGGTCTGAGGAGACTCTGCATGAAGCAGGAGATCGTCTAGGCAGAAAAAAACTGATGCCTTGTAGCAGAGAGAGGGAGGATATACCCTCAGGGACTGCCCCTAAGGTGGAGCCAGAACGTTTTTTCTTTCTGCCTAGTCCTGCTCCTGCGGAGACAACATAACCCAGTTCTTGTGAATCAAAAAGACTACGTCTGTCAATGAGCGACAGAGAAAGTATATTTAAAAAATGAAATGGGAACAAATAGGACAAGTTCAGTTCAGTTAGTTTGCATATGCTTATGACAAAGCCAGATGTTCGGCCTTATTTAGGATACTTTTATATAGTTAAATGCAGAGATTTAGCAACATTTTAGAAGATAATGTGCAGCTACAACAAAGGTATTGCACATTTCAGTTCTTCCTTCTATGCCTATATGTAAATAGGGATTTTACTGGTAAAAGTTACAGAATAGTATGGGCTAGTTATTTAAGCACATTAAAGAGACCTTTACATCGAACAAACTTACCTTTACAAAAGTGTTTACAGCCATAATGGCCATGTCAGGCTGGCTTTTAGCGTAGTTCATCAAATACAAATAAACCAGCTTCTTCAGCTCCAAGTTATCTGTCTGCATGCAGTTCACAACATCAGGGAAGAGGGCACTGTCACATGAGCAAAACTACATTATACTGTGCATTAAGAAATACAAAGTGACGTACACAAGGAAAACAAGACAAAAATACACACCAACTGAATTATTTAGTTAATAGTCACCAGTATTGCCTGTGGGCTACCTGCAGTTAATCTTGCTAGGCACTAATAGTCAGAGGTAACCGTGTCTTAGATCTCACATTGCAGGTATACAGCTATGAGTCTCGTGGGCACAGAAGTGCTTAGGCGGCCTCACATGCTCGGAAGTATGCAATATCTTGCAGGTGGAATTCAAGAGAAAAGGTCAAGATTTCAGAATACTGAACAATTAACATTCCTAAATGGTCAGTATAACTTAGGAAACCTTCCCTTTTAAACCAAAAACGTAGTATAATGCAGCTTATTACTTCTTTTTTACCCATTTTGTTTTTCCATCTGTTGAGCCGGCCAATAATACACTCTGGATGGAGGCACAACAGAGACACCCTCACACAGCTGTATTATCAGTCTGGGGTATTTTTTTCTTAAATAACAAACATGTTATACTTACTTGCTCTGTGCAAGAGTTTTGGACAGAGCAGCCACGATCCCTTTCTTCTCGGGTCCTCCACTGGCTCCACTCCCTCCGAGACCACCTATAGCAAGCCACTTGTTATGAGAGCACTTGTGAGGGCTCGATCCCTAGCTGTGCTGTGTGTCCATTGACACACAGCACAGCTTGCACCTGTTGCCCTTTCTCGTCACTGGCTGTGACTGACAGCAGCAGGAGCCAATGGCTCCCACTGCTTCCTCAATCTCCAGAGAGGAGAGAGAGCTGCTGCTCTCGGGCAGAGGGGTGGACACACACAGCGTGGCTCGGCCCCTGCCCTCTGCTCTCTCCTCACAGGCTGCTATTGACAGCAGCACGAGGAAATGGTTCCCCTGCTGCCTCCATGGCCACCAAGGAGAGAGAGGGAACAGCTGCTCACGGGCACATTGCTGGATTCAGATTGGGTTCAGTAAGTATTTGGGAGGAGGGGGGGGGGAGGTGTGGAGGAGCTGAACACAGAAGGTTTTTTTACTTAATGCAGGGAGTGCATTAAGTTAAAAAACATTCTGCCTTTAGAACCACTTCAAATGTGTGGGTTTAGTTCTGCTTAAAGGCTAAACTCCAGCTAACACGCTTCAAGCAGTTACAGCAAACAGTTTCTTCAGCTGGGATAAAGCTTCTACATCATGGGTGTCCCACCTTTTGGCTTCTCTGAGCCACATTGAGTGTAGAGATATTTTCTCGGCCACATATATAATATATACTATAGTTAAGGTATACAAGTAATAAAATGCCACCACGCCCTCCTGTGCTGCCGCGCCCCCCCCCTCCTCCCAGCACTAATTTAACACAACTAGTGGATGATCCCCTCCGAAGCAGCCTCTGTGGCCGTGCCCCCGACTCGACTTCCTTCCTCCTGAGCAAAAAAAAATTGTCAGGGGGCAGTGGGCCGCATTGCCTGCGGTTCCGGGCCGCAGATTGGACATGTCTGTTCTACATAAATAAAAAGCTGATCATTTTAAGCATTCCTGTAGTGTTAAATGGTTTGTCCCAAACCTCCAACTAACAGACTAAGCTGTCCAGCAAAAGCGGCAGAGGAAGCTAAACAATATCAGACTTACTGGCTGGATCGTGAGTTGAAAAAAAAAGAAGGATAAAAAGCTTGGTAAGCTGCAATAGATTACTTTTAGGTTTAATGCCACTTTAGGAAAATTTGACATTTGGTGCCAATACGAGTCTGCTGAAGAAGAAAATTGAAATTAGCAGATCACCGTTTACCGAAATGGCTGACTTAGCATAGTCAGTCAATCACGTATGCAGTGACTGACAACTGGATGTTAGTAAAAGCCAAGTCAACTGTTCAGACTAAGAAACCTCTTCCATTTTCCACTAATCAGCCAGAGTGGAAACTATTCTTCATTCACTGGATGAAACCATGCAGAACACCAGACCTCATCAGCCATCTTCAATTACACCAGAAGCATGGTGAAATGGTACACCTCCTACTCACCTGACATCTTTCCCCACAGTCATAGAGGCAATGACTTTCTTTACAGCCTCCTTCTTCTTTTCCTTCTTGTCGCTGTTCAGTTCTGCTTTTAGCTCAAAGATCTCACCTGCAAGTGTGAAATATAAACTTAGAGTCTGCAGCAATTTCCAAACAAAACACTTTTTCCATTTCAGACCTCCCAAAACCCCTCACCTTTCTTGGTGGTTGTGAAATACTTCGAGTCTGTCATGTTTGCTCTGGGCTTTCACACCTAGCTGTAAGGAGAGGCAAAATGTCAGTGAAATGAACAGGGAATCGTTCTTCCAAGCGGTCAGCTGACTTTACAGGAAGGAGAGAAGCTACGCTACCCCCATTCAACAGGAAAAAAAACAGAGACAAGGTCAGAAGGGGAGAGACAGGATTAGATAAAACTATGGCTACAGCAACAGATCCTCCACCCAAACTTATCACTTATTTTGCAAAACATTCAAGCTGGAATAGAATGATATACCTAATCAGAAATAAAAAGAAAGAACCTCTAACGTGCATGTTTGTTGCCCTTTCATTCATTACTGTCAATATGAAGACGAAATGGTCGGCTTTATTATCGATTCATTTTACAAAATTTCAAAATAAATAAAGTGTGGTTCTGAATACAGTTTGAAAAGATGGCCGTTTCATATTAAAATAAGGCACCTTGGCTTTTGCTATTTAACCACTTGCCGACCGCAATACCGATAAACACTATATTACCAAAAGTATTGTGACGGCTGCTTTTACATGCGCAAGAACTTTAATGGCATCTCAGTCTTAGTCTGTAGGGTTCAATATTGAGTTGGCCCACCCTTTGCAGCTATAAAAGCTTCAACTCTTCTGGGTAGGCCGTCCACAAGGTTTAGAAGTGTTTCTTATAGGAATGTTTGACCATTCTTCCAGAAGCACATTTGTGAATAGGCACTGATGTTGGATGAGAAGGCCTGGCTTGCAGTCTCCGCTAGAATTGATCCCAAAGATGTTCTATTGGGTTGGGGTCAGGAAACTCTGTAGATCAAGAGCCTCCACCCCAAACTCACTCATCCACGTATTTATGGACCTTGTTTTGTGCACTGGTGTGCAGTCATGTCAGAACAGGAAGAGGCCGTCCCCAAACTGTTCCCACAAAGTTGGGAGCATGAAATTGTCCAAAATGTCTTGGTATGCCGACGCCTTAAGTGTTCCCTTCACTGGAACTAAGGGACCAAACTCATCCCCTGAAAAAAATAAATAAATAAAAAAAAAAAAAAAAAACCATAACCACACCATAATCTCCCCTCCAACAAATGATTTGGACCAGTGCTCAAAGCAAGGTCCATAAAGACATGGATGAGCGAGTTTGGGGTGGAGGCACTTGACTGGCCTGCAGAGTCCTGACCTCAACCTGATAGAACACCTTTGGGATAAATGAAAGCGAAGACTTCAAACCAGGCCTTCTCCCACACATCACAAATGTGCTTCTGGAAGAATGGTCAAACATTCCCATAGACACACTCCTAAACCTTGTGGACAGCCTTCCCAGAAGAGATGAAGTGGTTAAAGCTGCAAAGGGTGGGCCAACTCAATATTAAACCCACGGACTAGCACTGGGATGCCATTAAAGTTCATGTGCGTGTAAAGGCAGGCGTCCCAATACTTTTGGTAATATATTGTATATGTTGAGGTTTGCCAGTAGTTTACCGAGATTATGGATAAAGATATCAGCCATAATCCCAGTACCAATTTTTTCAGCAGGCAGCCAGCTTTTTTATGAAACCTGTCCGGGCAGCTTATGAGCCCCCCCCCCCCCCCCCCCCAAAATATGTGTACTTGCTTGTGTTTCTTGCGATTATCTTTTCCGTCGGTTTGCCCGAGAGACGATCCAATGATGTGGCCAGCTGCTCCTATAGGCGACCAAAGACTTAATACTCTTTGATGGACTCTATAGCCTTGAACGTCACATGACTTCACTTCCGGTCCAGGCTGGAAAAGGATTTTTGATCTTTTGCTTGTAAAGGTAAAGAAAAGATTTGGGGTCTTTTTGACCCCAGACCTCTCCATTAAGAGGATCTGTCAACCTTAACCTTATGTTTATTACAAGAAATTTTTATATTGATCAAAAAAAAAAAAAAAAAGGGACAGAGTAAAAATAAAACAAAATAAAATAAAAAGTAAAGTGTCCTCATCCCTCCATGCTTGTGCGCAAACGCGAACACATATGTAAACGGTATTTAAATCACACATGCAGTATCGCCGCGAGTGTTCGAGTGAGAGCAATAATTCTACAGTTAAGCTGGCCATACACTAGCCGAAAAATCGTTCAAACTCCTTTTCGAAAAAACGAAAAATCGGCCGTGAGAGCAGACTATCATGCCATTATGTAAAGACCAAATTTCAAACGATAAATCGTTCAATGGACATAAATAAATTCAATTTTTCATTCAGTTTGTCACATATGCCTAGTGCAAACAGTTCGGCCGAGAAACACATTAACCTTTCAATCTATCCTTCGTTCAGCAGAATTTTCCAAACTGTTCCTTTGATTTTTCGGCTCTGAAAAGTTAAAAACGATTTTCTATTTGTGCCCATTAACTGGACAAAAAACAAATGATCAGACCAAACGACAGATTTTCAAACGATTTTTCGGCTAGTGTATGGCCAGCATTAGACCTCTGTAACTATAAACAGGTAATCTGTAAAGGCGTTTAAGCCCCGGTTCACACTAGGGCGACCTGTGAGGCGACCTGGTCGCCTCACAGGTCGCCTCCCATAGGGAAGCTGCGGACCCGTTCTAATAGGAGCCACACAAGTTGCTCCGACCTAGAAAAAGGGTCCGGAGCTTCTTTGGGGCGACCAGGAGGCGACCGCCATAGACTTCAATGTTATGAAGTCCGTGGCGGCCGCTCCGAGGTCGCGGCGCGCTGCTCGCACCGCGATCTCAGAGGTCGCCCCGGGAAGTAGCGTCGCAGTAGTGTGAACCGGCGCTAAAGTGTCGCCTTGAAGATTTTGAAATAGCGTAGTTTGTTGCCATTCCAGGAGCATGCGTAACTATCTATTTAATTGGCATAACATCTTTCACATTATACAAAATGTATATAATGTATGTAAAGGTGTGTTTTTGAAAAACCACTGCGCAAATACTGTGTGATATAAAAAAGTTGCAACGGTCCCCATTTTATTCCCTAGGGTCTCTGCTAAAAATAAATAAAAAATCATAATGTTTGGGGATAGAAGTAATTTTCTAGCAAAAAATACAAATTTAAACTTGTAAACAAAGTGCCAGAAAAAGCCTGGTCGGCAAGCACATGCAAGAAGGCTCAGTTGTTTTGCCTTTTTTTTTTCCCCAGCTTTCAAAAAAGAAGGTCTAGATCAGGGATCCTCAAACTACGGCCCTCCAGCTGTTGCAGAACTACACATCCCATGAGGCATTGCAAAACTCTGATATTCACAGACAAGACTAGGCATGATGGGAATTGTAGTTCCTGAACAACTGGAGGGCCGTAGTTTGGAGATCCCTGGTCTAGATCAAGAGTATCCCACAACTTTTTTTATACGATATAGGTCCTTTATGAGTAAAAGGAAGCTACTTATTTTCATATGAAAAAGCCAACATTTTGCTAGTGGTTTCTATCTAATATGGGCAATATGCTGCCAGCTTTCCTTTAAAGCCCAACTCCAGTAAATATAAAAACCCTTCCTTGTAGAGGGGCTGTGCCCGCACTGCAATGGTTAGGTGCTTGTTTACCTTTAGGGGATGGGAAAAGAAAAAAACTAATTTTCTTACCCGATCCTCAGCTCCCCCACCAGGCGGCCCTCCCTCATGCTCTAGCGGTGGACTGTTCCTTGTGTTCTCACATCTAATACAGGGTTATGGGCTCTACGCTGGTCTTAATTACTTGATATGGCATCTGACCGCCGGAGTGTAGGGAGAAAAGGCTGCAGATACCAGTTTAATAGTGTGGAACAGTCTGAGGGAGCAGAAGATCGAGTAACTCCAGTCAGCTTTAAATGTTGAAATTCTGTGCCCTTCTTAGTCTTCTGAATTCACACATGCATTGGGTTTTTCTTTTTTTTCCCCCAGCAACGATGGTGCCACTATTCATCATCTCTGATAGGAAACCGAATGTATATCAATTGCACGCCAGTAAACTTGCTTTAAATATTCCTAATTCCTGTGAGAGGAAGCTACAGCACTGTACAGGTGACTGTCCTCACAAGATTCGGGGTTCTCAACTCTCTCAGGATCCAATAAGAAGACCTGCTAATGTCACCTTGCCCAGGCAAGCCCATCGGAAGCCTGGGAGTATGGTTAATCTTTTTTTTACAATTTTCTCTAAAAGTTTTTTTTTTTTTTTTTTTAATTCTGCAATGGAGTGTTTTGACAGCAGGGGTTGGAGGGCAGCCACATAAGCAGATCTTACATTTCAGTGAAAGGTCCCCTTTACTTGATATCAATGCTCTAAAACAAGAGGTCTCCAAACTTTTTAAACAAAGGGCCAGTTTACTGTCTTCAGACTTTAGCGGTGGCCAGACTGTGGTCAGTGGGAGTAAAAAAAATATGACACAACACCTGTGGTCGGTAGGAGGAGAATTTTTGCCCCATCAGTGGTGCCCGTGAGAGGAAGAGCACCCCATCGGTGGTGCCCGGGAGAGGGAGAGCGCCCCATCGGTGGTGCCCGGGAGACGAATAGCGCCCCATCGGTGGTGCCCGGGAGAGGGAGGGCGCCCCATCGGTGGTGCCCGGGAGAGGGAGAGCGCTCCATCGGTGGTGCCCGGGAGAGGGAGAGCGCCCCATCGGTATTGTCAGTGAAATAAATGTTTCAACATTTACAGTTGTCCTCATAAGTTTACATACCTTGGCAGAATTTATGATTTTTTTGCCATTTTTCAGGCAATATGAAGCATAACACAAAAACTTTTCTTTCACTCATGGTTAGTGTTTGCCTGAAGCCATTTATTAGCAATCAACTGTGTTTACTCTTTTTAAATCATAATGACAACAGAAACTACCCAAATGACCCTGATCAAAAGTTTACATACCCCAGTTCTTAATACCGTGTATTTCCCCCCTTTAACATCAATGACAGCTTGAAGTCTTTTGTGGTATTTGTGGATGAGGCTCTCTCTTCTTAGATGGTAAAACTGCCCATTCTTCCTGGCAAAAAGCCTCCAGTTCCTGTAAATTCTTGGGCTGTCTTGCATGAACTGCACGTCTGAGATCTCCCCAGAGTGGCTCAATGATATTGAGGTCAGGAGACTGAGATGGCCACTCCAGAACCTTCACTTTATTCTGCTGTAGCCAATGACAGGTCAACTTGGCCTTGTGTTTAGGATCATTGTCATATTGGAAAGTCCAAGCACGTCCCATGTGCAGCTTCCGGGCTGATGAATGCAAGTTTTGCTCCAGGATTTTTTTGATAACATACTGCTTTTATCTTGCCATTAATTCTGACCAAATTTCCTGTGCCTTTGTAGCTCACACATCCCCAAAACATCAGCGAGGCACCTCTGTGTTTCACAATAGGAATGGTGTACCTTTCATCATTGACCTTGTTGACTCCTCTCCAAGTGTAGCATTTATGGTTGGTGCCAAAAAGCTAAAATTTTGGTCTCATCACTCCAAATGACTTTGTGCCAGAAGGTTTGAGGCTTGTCTGTGCTGTTTGGCATATTGTAAGCAGAATACTTTGTGGCATTTGCGTAGTAATGGCTTTCTTCATGCGACTCGACCATGCAGCCCATCTTTCTTCAAGTGCCTCCTTATTGTGCATCTTGAAACAGCCACACCACATGTTTTCAGAGAGTCCTGTATTTCACCTGAAGTTATTTGTGGGGTTTTCTTTGCATCCCAAACAATTTTCCTGGCAGTTGTGGCTAAAATTTTAGTTGGTCTTCCTGACCGTGGTTTGGTTTCAACAGAACCCCTTATTTTCCTCTTCTTGATTAGAGATTGAACAATTCCTTGGATATCTTTTTATATCCCTTTCCCGTTTTATACAGTTCAGCTACCTTTTCCCGCAGATCCTTTGACAATGCTTTTGCTTTCCCCATGACTGAGTGATTGCAGCACTGGATGAAAGATGCAAGGGTCTGTCAGGAGTCCAGAAAAGCCCCGTACACACGTACCGATTGTCGGCCGTAAATATTCGGCCGCCGAACGATCGGCCGATTGTCAGCTTGTTAGTATGATGCTTCCGACAACCGACAGCGCATTTTCGGCCGAACAGAATCTGTTGTGCAGGCATTAAAATTTTTGTTGGCCAACACCAGAACGGCCGATTGTTCGCTAGTCAGTACAGATTTCGGCCGACAGACAGCAGATTAGCAAGACTGGGCATGCTCAGAAAAGAAAAAAGACAAGGAAAGTTAACCATCACATGACATCACTTCTGCAGTCGGCTGTTGTTGGCCGACAAAATTCGTGTGCAGTCTTTTGCAGTTTTCAACAGACACGACAGCCCTGGACAAAAGTCGGCCGACGATCAATACGTGTGTATCAATACGTGATCAATACGTGTGTACGGGGCTAAACTCGTTTACCTTTTACACACACACACACACACACACACTAATTGCAAGCAAACAGGTGAGGATGGTTACCTTTAATAGCCATTCAAACCCCTTTGTGTCAACTTGTGTGCATGTTTATCAGGCCAAAATCACCAGGGTATGTAAACTTTTGATCAGGGTCATTTGGGTAGTTTGTTGTCATTATGATTTAAAAAGAGTATACACAGTTGATTGATAATAAATGGCTTCAGCCAAACACTAACCATGAGTGAAAGAAAAGTTTTTGTGCTATCATTCATATTCTCAGAAAAAAGGCCAAGAAATCATAGAATTCTGCCAGGGTATGTAAATTTAAGAGCACAACTGTATATCAGTGTGAGGAATAGCACTATTTCTGTGGCAGGATTCCCTGAGAGAAGGCTAAAGGCAAGCAAAGGGCCGCATCCAGCCCACTGCTCTAAAAGATCAACTGGCCTAAAACATTTGAATGATTATCCACCTGAGAAATAATATGGTTGAAATACTGTACACAGGTTACCAACTACAGAAAGTCACCAGAAAATAAATGCTTGGGAGTGACAATCTTCAAGTGGAATGACACTGAGATCCTGATGAAGGAGTAGATTCCAAAATATGTCAGTAGTGGCAGAAGATTCATTTTGGTTACTCCACTTGAAATTCAATATTTTACCTGTAGTTTTGGGACAGTGCTCTGGATATGTAATGGGTTTATTTCAAGCACAACAATTGTACGTGCATCTCCATCATACAATATTTTGTAATTAAAGGGTTTTCTTCACAATTCATTGTGATTGTTTTTTTTAGGTTTTTAAATATACTTCAGCCCCCCTTCACATCGGTGTGATTTGACAGGTCAAATCACAGCCTATTGCCAGCAATGGGAGAGTCTCAATCAGTGCAACGTCGACTTTGCGGCCCCCCGCAAAGATTTCCAAAAGAAGTTCCTGCACTACTTTTGGCAACTTCGGGAGCAAATTTCAATAGACATCTGTGCATGAAGCTAAACAGATGTCTTTGAAGTCGCCCCCAAGTCCGACTGAAATGCAGCTTTGAAATCGTGCGAGTTCAGATAAACGAATTCAAAGCCACATTCAGTATGAACAAGGGCTCAGGGTTCTTTCATTGAAACAATGAGTTGTCTGTGGTCTAACCCAGTCCTCAGCAGTGGCCCTCTATCAGAATAATCTCAGGTTCAGTGAACCAATAGGCCGTTTATGGGCTAGTCCTGACCTCAGTGGAGGCCCTGTTAAACTGATCTCTGGTTCGATAAACCAATAGGGTGTAGTCCAGACCTCGGCAGAGGTCCTGTCAAACTGATCTTTGGTTCAGTGAATCAATAGGGTGTCTGTGTCTATGGGCTAGACCCGACCTCAGCGGAGGCCCTGTCAGAATATCAGGTTCAGTGAACCAATGGGGTGCCTATGGGCTAGTCCAGACTTTAGTGGAGGCCCTGTCAGAAAAATATCAGGTTTAGTGAACCAATAGGGTGTCTATGGGCTAGTCCGGACCTCAGCGGAGGCCCTGTCAAACTGATCTTTGATTCAGTGAACCAATAGGCTGTCCATGGGCTTGTCCTGACCTCAGCGGAGGCCCTGTCAGAATGATCTCAGGTTCAGTGAACCGATATAGGGTGTCTAGGGGCCTAGTCCAGACCTCAGCAGAGGCCGTCAAACTGATCTCAGGTTCCATGAATCAATAGGGTGTCTAGGGGCCTAGTCCAGACCTCAGTGGAGGCCCTGCCAGAAGAATCTCAGGTTCAGTGAACCAATAGGGTGTCCATGGCCTAGTCCAGACCTCAGTGGAGGCCCTGCCAGAAGAATCTCAGGTTCAGTGAACCAATAGGGTGTCCATGGCCTAGTCCAGACCTCAGTGGAGGCCCTGCCAGAAGAATCTCAGGTTCAGTGAACCAATAGGGTGTCCATGGCCTAGTCCAGACCTCAGTGGAGGCCCTGCCAGAAGAATCTCAGGTTCAGTGAACCAATAGGGTGTCCATGGCCTAGTCCAGACCTCAGTGGAGGCCCTGCCAGAAGAATCTCAGGTTCAGTGAACCAATAGGGTGTCCATGGCCTAGTCCAGACCTCAGTGGAGGCCCTGTCAGAATGATCGCAGGTTCAATGAACCAACAGGCTGTTGTCTATGGGTTAGTCCAGACCTCAGTGGAGGAATGATCTCAGATTCAGTGAATCAATAGGGTATCTTTGGACTAGTCCAGGATCAGCGGAGGCCATGTCAGAATGATTTTGATATCATATTATAGGCTTACCTGTAGGTAATAAATTACAAAGCGGACTTTACTATTGCTTTAACAAATGCATTTGTGTTATCCTATAATCAAACTTTTACCACTATTCCTCAACAGCAAAAAAAAAAAAAAATTACAATTACAGGACTTATTACAGGAAGAACTAGCTCCAGTGATGACTGTCTAATTTATAGGATTTCCCCGCAATACAAAAAACAAAGGGGAACTAATGTGTGTACACAGTTAAGTTTCAGTAAAAGCTGGTAGGACAAGCTCAGCCACTTTCTCAAAGAACAGAGACTAGCCCAACCAGGTCTTGGAACTCCCATGTGTTATATTATTATTATCCCTAGCAAAGAAATGACATTGTCCAAAATGAGTGAAACCTCGCAGTACAAAAGGGTTGGACAAATCCTCTATGCTGATCAGCCACTGCTACTAAAAAACAGGATAGTGCCACACGTTTGTGCCTTTTCCATTGTTTACAGTACAATTATTTGTACATTCCTTGGCTATATTTCCAACTCTGCTGTCCAAGATTATACACTTGTACTAGTATAACAACATAGACGATCGTCACAAACAGGGTGCTGTATTCATACACATAACCCCTCAATACACTAATCCAGCTATGCATAGATCCATCTTTGTAGTCAATACAGGCAGTTCCTGAGTTACAAACATCCAACTTACATACGACTCATACTTAAAAACAGAGGCAGCATGACTTCATGCTGGCCCCAGAAACCACCTGTCAGCAATCCCACATCACCGCATGGCCAATAACCCTTCCCTATGCTATCCAAAACCTACAAATATTTCTTTGGCTGGAGTTACACTTAAAAAATGTACCTGTTCCAACTTACATACAAATTCAACTTAAAGACTAAAGGCACAACTTTTTTTAGTTTGGGATAGAGTGCAGATAGATTAGAACCCATCAGTTTTTATTGCTGTCTGTGCCCCCGTTAAGGAGATTCCCCACTCTCCATTTGTCATTTTTATTATGATCATTGAAAGTAAAAGAAAATTCCAAATTTTGGGTTTCCCCAAAAAAGTAATGGGGGGAAATCTTCCAATTAAGACACTAGTTCTGGGGGCCCCAAGGAATTCTCTTAATTTGCAGGAAATTCCTCTCCCTTCCTGTTTGACTATGGGACAGGAAGTGAAGGCAAATCTCTGCAATAGGACAAAAAGAAAATGGTGGAAAAAAAATCTGACACGGGTTATATACCTTCCCTTGCTCTATTCAAAATTAAAAAGAAAAAAAGTTTGGCCTATAGTTCTACCTTAAGAACAAGCCTATGGAACCTAGCTTGTTCGTAATCTGGTGACTGCCTGTACCAAGACTCAGTTCACACTACTGCAATGCAAATTTTGACACAATTGTGTGACGTTGGTTGCTTTTTGGATGTGGTTTGCATATACTATATGGCCAAATCGGGCCAAAGTAGCACAGGACCCTTTCCCAAATCACATCACAGCTGCACTGCCTTTGTGTGGACGGACACCACTGGAAGCTGTGGAGGATATTATTTCTACTGTCATGTGATTCAGTATAACCCAAGTCGCATCTGAAATCATATCAGTGTAAACCAGGCCTGAGAGTGCCATCTAAAGTATATAGTACTTGTTTTTTTACAGAAAGGTACCCTCTAGGATGCCTAGTGATGTCAGTCAACCATTCCATCTCCCAACTATGTGTGGCACAATTCAGATACACCACAGCAGCTATAGAGGATTCATTCACAAAACATTAAAGCCCAACCTTTCCACATTTACAATTTAGTGCACTGCAAATATACATTTCAGGAGTACCATTCATCCCGACACAAGTCTGTTTATACCCGACTGCCCATAGAGAATGGAGGGTCAAATCGGGTCTGGCTGAAAAACGGACAGAAAGGGGTCTAACTGCTGTAGATGCCATTACAACAATGGGTGCTGCCATCTTCCAGGTCCAGTGCTTAGCGAATTGGACGAGGTGAAGGTTGTAATGTTGCTGACTCGCCTCCCCATCTCATCCGATTCGAGAATGCATTAATTGAGGAAAATTAAAGTTATTTTCTGAATGGTGCCCATGCTGAGTGAGTGAGTGTGGTTACTATGTACCAGGCAGACACTGCATTGAATCGGAGGGTAGCAAGGATCACTGCAGTTGTGGAGAATACTACAGTGATGTCCAGCTTTTCCAGGGATTAGCCAGGTATGAGACACGCATACTTAGGACCCATCCAGACTGGGTGTAGTGGGACAGCTTTGGCTGTCTATTCCAATTCAGTGCTACTGCAAGACATGGTAGAATGTCTTGTCTCCTATGTGCCCGAACTACATCTGGCCATACTTTTTAGCTCAGCACAAGGCAATCCACTGCCTCACACCTTGCAGAGGTCTGACCCGGGCCGCCTAGGCTCGGGACTTGGTAGAATCTATGTTGATTAGCGGGATGTACTTTTGTTCTGTGTTCCTTTTGGGGCTGCATCCCTGGATCTCCTTTTCATACTGAGTTGTTATGTCTTATAACTACTGCTATTCCTATGTTTTATTATGTATGTTTAAATTGCACTTAAACCAAATAAAAATCTATTGAAATCTAAACTTAAAGTGGAACTATACTCACCTTCAATGCAGCGAAGTGCCGTCCTGGAACTCTCCGCCGGCTGCTGACATCTTTGGATGGCAGGCTTCCGGGGTCTTGATTGCCAGATGTAGGAGTCATGTTAGCTTTGTCAATGCTGAATTTGTGCAGGGACACTGTACATGGGTGGACAGGCAGGTGAGTAGCTTTAATGCAGAAGACACAAAGCATGTCTCTTCTATATTAAAAATCCGGTCTGCCTGCCATTTTCATTAACTAGCCTAAAGTACCACTTTAAAGAAGAACTCCAGGGGACAACAAAATCCCCATGCAGTGGAGCTGTGTCCGCACTGCATGGGATAACTGCTCATTTTGTCCAGGGGTGCACCGAATAGTTATACCTACCCGATCCTTCGAAAAAAACAGTGCCCCCACGTCCAGCGGTGGCCTATTCCTGCTGTTCTCACATCTACAGCCAGTCTATGGGCATGATGACATAAGGAACAGTCTATACACAAAGCCACTAGCGTGGAGCGGTAGGGACCGGTCTTGTGCTTGGAGGATAGGCGGATTAGGTAAGTATTTCTCCGCTCTCCTCACCCCTAGGCAAAAAATAAGCAGTTAACTAATGCAGTGCGGTCACAGCTCTATCGCATGGGAAAAAAATAATTTGTAACTTGAATTCTTCTTTAAGGAAACGTCACACAACAGTTTAACAGGGGAAAAAAAGTGACCAGTGCGATACGCTGTGATTGGTGTGTTGTCACCACAGTTATCCAGCCAGATCGCAGCATACATAAGACGGTACGCTGTAACACAATGGCGGGTGTGAATGACCCCCAACATTGGTCCAATGTAACTAGACCACCCAATACATAGCTGGAATAGAGGTGGAATGTGCATTAGTGCAGTGCTGTCTCACAGCAGGGGAATGAATGGACAGAGCAGGGAAATAACAGGACAATGTCATTGTATGTCAGTGTCACCCCTTACTACAGACCCCCACAGTGTCACTCACCTGTCCTCCTCAGCACGGTGACCCTACTACACTGACAATCTTTCACCACCCCTCCCCCCTCATCAGCTGGTCGCCCACTTCCGGCTCCGGCCTCCCCCGCCCCAATCCCCCCATCTAGGAAAATAGCGGCACAGGCTGCCGGGCTGACCTGAGCGGAGGACACGGTGTCCGGTCCCGGGGCTCGGGCTGTTCGGATGACGAGGATGTTTAGTGTGTAGACCGGACTCCTCCTCCCTGTACTTCACCGCAAAGATGGCGGACACCTGCTGCAGGAAGTGACGCCGACGAGGAGCCGTCGTAATCCACGTCTACGAGGTAGAGTTACCATAGGAACACGGCAAGCTGGACCGGGAGAATGTCCGAGTTTAGATGAGGGAGAGGGCGAGCAGGATGGGAAGAGGGCGGCTGTGAGATGGGCGGAGTGATCGGTGCTCCCGGAACTGGCTGCTATTCATGGTACTGATCAATGGCAGCCATCGCTCCTTAGGGCTCTGTGTATACTGTCACATGTGATTGCTTGCTCAGGGTTAGTGCACGCTTTAGAATGGGGATGATGTCCTGTGTAATGTGCTGGTGAGGTAAGGGACACTGGGGGTATAGTAAGGGCCTGTGGGACTGTGCCTGTCATTTAGGCCTCATTCACAATGGCAGGTAGGCCTCTGTGTTCACACCTGGCTAAACACTGCCTCAGGACGCAGCAGCTTAGACCTCATTAACACTGGCAGGTAGGCCTCTACGTTATGGCTAAACACCGCCTTGGGGTGCAGCAGTGCTCCATGCAGCTAAGGGGCTCATTCACACTGGCAGGTAGGCCTCTGTGTTCACATCTGGCTAAACACCGCCTCAGGACGCAGCAGCTTAGTCCCCATTCACACTGGCAGGTAGGCCTCTGTGTTCACACCTACCTAAACACCGCCACAGGGCGCAGCAGCTAAGGCCTCATTCACACTGGCAGGTAGGCCTCTGCGTTCACACCTACCTAAACACCGCCTCAGGGCGCAGCAGCTAAGGCCTCATTCACATTGGACTTGTCAACGTGCGTAGGCGTCATTCGCTTAAGCGTACCTATACCTGTGCAAAGGGCCATCTTTGTCCACACAAGTGTTCCATGCATCTGCATGCAGGCGGTCCCATTTGTGTCTATTGGAATGCAGAAGCTGCATGTACATAGTCACTGGTCCCAGTTTACAGTTGTGGGGGCCCTCAGCCACTGTGTCAAAATAGACATGAATGGGACCGCCTGCACAAGTGTTCCATTCATGTCTATTGTGACACGGTGGCTGGGGCCCCATGCAGCCTTTGCATCCCAATAGCCATGAATGGGACCACCGGCATGCAAATACATGGAACACTTGTGCAGGCCTTCCCATTCGTGTCTATTGAGACACAGTGGCTGTTCGCCTGTCAATTTTTCAGGCCAACTTGATTGAACAGTCCATTCACTCCTATGGACTGGTGAGTGTAAACAGACTTGTATCCTGGCTACCCATACAGCAGAGCGGGCTCTGTCTGCGTCTGCTTAACAGAAACTGAGCGGACACAGACCTGTCTCCACTCAGTAGTAATGGGGTATATGTCATTGTGTGTACATAAAGGTCTATGCAGAACAGCAAAAAAGTTCAGAGTCCAGTTGGAATGTTCAGGATACCTTTCCACTGATCTCAATGCACCAGATGCAGCACCTCTGAAGAGAATGAACTATCTCTAGGCAAACAGATAAGAACAGCAGTGCTGCGATCTGATTGTAGTATATTAACAGATTTATTGTGGTTCGGGTGAAAAGACTATGCAATTTGCATAGTGACAGTTAAAATCAGGCTTATCGCATAGTAAGGGCTTCTGATGGACAGTCTCACAACAGCAGGGAACCACAAACCAAGATAGAAGTACTGGGTAGATACACCTGCAGGACCTAGAGAGCACACAGCGGGGTACCAAATTAAGTGCAGCATTAACCGCTTGCCGACCGCCGCGCGACTATTTACTGCGGCGGTCAGCCCCTCACAGGCAAAGTGACGTAGTACTACGTCGCTAGCCTGTGAGGGTCTCAGGAGCGAGCACGCGCCGCCGGAGGCGCGCTCCCGGACAACCCCGCGCGTGTGACTGGCGGACCCGATCGTCCGCCGGTCACTCGCGATCGTCGGTGGAGAGGGAGAAAGGCAGGTGGCTAATGTAAACAAGCCGTCTGTCATTCTCCCCTGTGTAGAAATAGTGATCATACGGTTCTACTATGTAGGACCGTTGATCACTGTTCCTACACTTCAAGCCACAGCCAATCACAGTTAGAATCCCGCCCCCTAGGGACACACATAGCCCCTCCCTCTTAAAGTTAACCCCTTCACTGCCAGTTTAATTTTACAGTAACAGTGCATATTTATAGCACTGATTACTGTAGTAATGTCACTGGTAACCCCAAAAGTGTCAAAAATGTCAGTCAAGGGTCCGATCTGTCCGCAGCAATGTCGCAGTACCGCAAAAAAAATCGCAGATCGCCGCCATTACGCGTTAAAAAAAAACAACAAAAATGACAAAAATCTTTCCCTTTGTTAGTAAACGCGATAACTTTTGTGCAAACCAATCAAAATACGCTTTTTGCCATTTTTTTTTACCAAACATAGGTAGCATAAAACAAATTGGCCTAAATTTTTGTTGGGGAATTTCATATAAAAAATGTGAAAAATATTGTTATTTTTGCAAAATTGACGCTCTTTTTTTGTTTATAGCGCATGATCAAAAAATCGCACAGGTGATCAAATACCACCAAAAGAAAGCTCTGTTTGTGGGAAAAAAAGGATGCCAAATTCGTTTAGGTACACCGTCGCACGACCGCGCAATTGTCCGTTAAAGTCACGCAGTGCCGAATAGCAAAATAGGCCCTGGTCAGGAAGGGGGTAAAATCTTCCAGGGCTTAAGTGGTTAATAGTATTAAGAAATACTTGTAAATTAGCAACTCGCATGGGGAGAAGAAATGGCACTTGTATGTAATCTGTGAGCGGTCGGCTCATGCATCTGGGATAGAGAGCCTCTTCCTACAACTTGTAGCCTGGCAAGTCCAGACATTAGGCTGAATGACAGCTTAGACGAGGAAGTGGTAACCAACAAGGTGGCATAGAGCTTCTTGTGGGATGCAGAGTAGACCAGAAATTATGTCACCTGGGTGTAAGGGGGCGGAGCTATGCATTTCAAGGCTGCCCAGCCACCTGGGAACTGAGGACTTTAAACCTGAAAGTGCTCAGAGGCAAACACTTCCAGTTTTAATGAACACAAGGAAGTCTGAGTACAGACATTCTCTAATAGCCATCTTGAATATTCACTAGTGTCAAACGCCTTTGTGAGGAAGCATTTTTTAGGTTAAAGAAGAACTCCTGGTCTCCTGTCACTTTAAATACTTTGGACAAACTTGGGTAAAACATATTCTTACCGTGCCAGAATGGTATGGCTGCTGGGCCTGCTATAATAAACTGTAGCATTTGCTACATACAGTAAACACTAGACGCAGATGGTCACTCACAGTGCACCTCAGCAATTCCCGAATAGCTTTGTATGGGTGTCAACAAAGATGACCCAAACAAGGTATTGAAAGTGACAGGAAACCTGGAATTCTTCTCTAAAGTAGCACTAAAGCCTAAACATTTTTACCTTAATGCATTCTCTGCATTTAAGGAAACCCCCCACCCCCATCTGTCCTTTTGAAGCATTGTCTCTGAAGCTTTTCAAACACCTTGTAAAATATTTTTTTTTTCTTTTTGGAAAGAAAACCATTTAAAGAGGATGTGAGTTAGTGATTTGATTGGAGGTGTGTTTTTTTTTTATACAAGTCTTGGCTGTTGCCTATGGCAGTTTTTTGTGCTATTTTTTTTCTATTTTAATTCTTTCATTTTTAGAACCAACCGATAAGATATGGATTCCTATACAGTCCTCTACCTGATGTTGGGTTTGGTGCAGCTGAAGCTGCTTTTGGAGCAAACAACGCAGCGGAGGAAGAAGAGGCCAAATCGTAGGTACTGGGTGCATCCCACTGTCTCCCGCCGACTTACCAAAGGTCACTTTCATACCCTGTACCATGAGCTACGCAGGTACCCACAGAAATTCTATGATTATGCTCACATGAGAGTGGCAACTTTTGATGCTTTGCTGGAAATACTGAGACCGCGCTTAATGCGAGCAAGAACCAATATGAGGCTTCCAGTTTCTGCAGAAGAGCGTCTGCTGGTAACACTGCGGTAAGTTGGGTTTTCCCCATTTCCAGTTACTAGATTTATTTACAGTGTAATCAAAGGTAAAAATACTTACCGCTCTTCAGCTGCCATGATTGGCTGACGCAAAGAGCTGCGCATCTTCACTGGTCTCACAATTCGATTTGATTACAATTATCATGTCATCGATTCTCCGATGCATCACGATTACTGCCCATGGTTTTAATCAAAAACCCATCAGTGCAGCCCCACCAGTGCCTGGATCACACAGAGCGGCGATCTCCCGATGTATCACAGAGCTTGGATTTGAATTGCCCACTGTCAACAGTCCTGCCTCCTAGACCGACTCCTATGATAGACGTCTCACTGATTCAATTTCCAGGCATTGGATCAGTGTGCTGTCTTATCATAAGAGCCAGTCTGGGAGGCAGGACTTTGTTACAGCGGCCACCGAACATTTCAGATCCAAGCTCTGTGACACAGCGGGGGATCCCCACTCTGTGTGACATACACAAGGAGAGGAGGAGGGAGGGAAAGGTGTATGACAGGGGCGTGCTGGGATGATGCCATTGATGCAATCTCGATTCAGCCTTTCTCTGCATTGATGCAGAATAGTTTATGGCTGAATCGCGATGCATCGATTACATGATTATTTTCAACACCCTTACTGACGTGGACTGACCTGTGCGTGCGGTGGAGTGACATTACCCTGGCATGCAAGCAGAGTGCCAGGATGTAAACTGAACATAAGTCCACGTATCTTTTGCAATAAAGACCCTGTGCTTGTTCACAATTGTTTTATTTATTTTTTTCAACTTAGGTTCCACTTTAAATGACTGTTAAATTAACCACTTGACCTCTGGAAGATTCACCCCCCCCCCCCTTCATGACTAGGCCATTTTTGCGATATGGCACTGGGCTACTTTAACGGACAATTGCACAGTCATGGACTCTGTACCCAAAAACATTTATGTACATTTTTTTTCTCCCATAAATAGCTTTCTTTTGGTGATATCTGACCAAAAATTAAAAGGTGTGTGTGTGTGTATATATGTGTGTATATATATATATATATATATATATATATATATATATATATATAATTTTTGCTATTAAAAATATCTTAAAGAAAAAAATGTCTTCATAAAGTTTAGGCTAATACATATTCTGCTACATAGTTTTGTTTAAAAAATTCCTAATAATCGTATACTGATTGAGTTACCAAACATTTTAGTGTCTACAAACTATGGGTTATTTTTTTATAGAATGTATTTGTATTTATTTTTATGAAAGCGAGAAAGGGGATCCGCGCTAAGGAGTGGAAATTGAAAAAAAAGAAAAAATTAGCTGCGGCCCACTTCAAGATATAACCCTGAAAGGGATATATAGTAAATGAGGGGGTGTGAAGTGATTAGCGCTGCCTGTGTTGTGTTAGTAAATTAGTATATATAAAAATGTGTGATGTCAATCTCTCAGTAACTAGTATCCTCTGGCCATATATAGTGTGCAAATGACCTCAAACAAATGATCTCACATGTGTCACATATATAAAGATGTATATATCAAGTGCGATTTATTTTTATACTAGTAATAGCGGCGACCAGTGACATATAGTGGGACTGCCATATTGCGGTGGATAATCGGACCCTGACACTTTGTGGGAACCAGTAACACTAATACAGTGATCAGTGCTAAAAATATGCACTGTCAAAGTACTAATGACACTGGCTAGAAAGTCTTTAATCATCTAGGGCGATCAAAGGGTTAATTGTGTGCCTAGCCAGTGTTTTTGTGTGCTGTATGTGGTGCTTTTACTAGGGAAAGAGATGGATTTTATTCCCTGCTTTGTAGGGACACAAAATCCATCCCTTCCCTCCTGTCAGAACAGAGATCTGCCTTGTTTACATAGGCAGAGCTGCATTCTGTGTGTTTTACACACGATCAATGGGTGCTTTTGGACATCCAGTACCCGGTACTTGATCGGCTTCAGCTGTAATTAATCACAGCAGAAGCAGGCTACCGGCCATGCGCGCGTGTTTTCCCTCGCCGGAAATGTATAATTGCGCATATACAGTATCTCACAAAAGTGAGTACACCCCTCACATTTGTGTAAATATTTTATTATACCTTTTCATGTGACAACACTGAAGAAATGACACTTTGCTACAATGTAAAGTAGTGAGTGTACATCTTGTATTACAGTGTAAATTTGCTGTCCCCTCAAAATAACTCAACAAACAGCCATTAATGTCTAAACTGCTGGCAACAAAAGTGAGCATACCGCTAAGTGAAAATGTCCATATTGGGCCCAATGTGTCAATTTGTGTGGCTGGAGGAAGGGCTGGAAATGCACGTAGATTGGTGATCTTACCCACAAGTGGAAGCGGGTACCTGTCAAAACCAGGTACCCGCTCCCCCCAAGAAGTGCCAATTGTTGCAATAAGGGGGGGGGGTGCAAACAAGCGGAGCTTCCCTTTTTGGGTGGAGCTCTACTTTAAATAATCCCCAATAAACATCTTTAATATGAATTACATTTAGGATTACCCAAACTGTTTGTAGTATCCGCTTTGTTGTACCATTCCATATATTTAAATGCTGACATAAATTGTTGCATCTCCTCCAAATCTAGGATATAATTTATGAATTGTTTCCAACTCTTAATAAAATGAAACTTGAGAATAATTTTAAATTCACACCAAATTTTTCAATATACAGCATTTTTTTCATATATCTTATTAACTCAGGAACCGTAGGGATGGCACCTTTTTTATATTTTACCAAAAAAATGGGTATTATGTATTTTGTGTGCACAAATATTGTGTGACATAAAAAAATTGCAACAGCCAACATTTTATTCTCAAGCGCCTCTGACTTCAGAAAATACCCAGTTGGGGGTTCTTAGTAATTTTCCAGGAACAAAATGCCAACTTTAATATGTATGTGAACAATTTCAAAATTGCCCCAGTAAGGCTTCTTTTATTTGGATAGAGTGGAGAGGGATTAGAACACCTGTCAGTTTATATTGCTGTCTGTGCCCCTGTTAGGGACATTCACCCTCTCTATTTGTCCTGTTTACTGTTATGAACGAAAGTCAAAGAAGGAAAAAAAAAAATTCGGATTGACATCAGAAAATGAGTAGAGGGTAAATCTTCCAATGGGGACACTAATTCTGGTGACCCAGTTGACACACCAGGATTCCCTCAGTTTGAAGGTATTTCCTCTCATTTCCGGTTTTGGATATGGGACAGGAAGTGAAGGGAAATCTCCGCAATGGGACACAAATGACAAACAGAGGTTTTAACCCTCCCTTACTCTATCCAAAATTTAAAATCAAAGTTTTTCCTTTTAGTGACACTTTAAGTAATATAAAATTAATTTCTTATGTTGGTTACTTTTTTTACAGGTTTTTGGCAACAGGGGAATCCTTCTCCGCCTTGCATTTCCAGTTCCTATTAGGCAAAGTCACAATACATACTATTGTGCATGATACATGTGATGCTATTTGGACTCTTCTGAAGGATTTTGTAATGCCAGAGCCGACTGAGGAAAGATGGATCGAAATCAGCAAGGAGTTTGAAAAGAACAGCAACTTTCCACACTGTATTGGAGCATTAGACAGCAAGCTTATTCGGATTCAAATGCCCCCAAATAGTAGCTCTAAATTCTGCAATTATAAAAAATATTTTTCTGTTTTGCTGATGGCTATTGCTGATAGCAATTACAATTTTGTTGCCATTGATGTTGGGACGTATGGAAGCTCTACTGACTCCCAGGTTTTCCGAAACTCTGCTATGGGAAAGAAGATTATGGATGGAAGATTTCATATTCCCAGTCCCAGGCCTTTGGAAGAAAACGGAGATCCCTTTCCTTATGTAATAGTGGCAGATGATGCATTTTCACTGTCTACCTCCATCATGAAGCCTTATCCCAAGCGGGGTCTGGATGTGAAAAGAAAAGTTTTTAATTACAGGCTAACTCGAGCTCGACGTTTTGTGGAGTGTACCTTTGGTATACTAACCAATAAATGGAGGGTGTTTAGAGGCGCAATTCAAATGAACCCCAACAATATTGATACAATTGTCAAAAGTGCATGTGCTCTCCATAATTTTGTGTGTCAAAAGGAGGGGGGATATAATTATGACGATTCCCTTTCCCATGATTTAGAGGATGTTTCCTGGCCCTCTGTTCGAAGTACCAATGAAGCATGCAATGTTCGGGAGAAATTTGCCAATTACTTTATGTCTCCTGCTGGAGAGCTTCCGTCACAGTATTCCAAAATTTAAACTCCTTACTTTTTTTTTTTGCTAATCTCTGATAAACCTTATCCTCTACTGTGAAATTGAAATGTATGATATTTGTTTGACTAGCTGAAGTATTTTTTGGAATGTTTCTTCTGAGTGTCAGTTTAGTATTGGGTAAAGTAGGGATTGGTTAGAAACTTTATATGCCTGTGTCCTTAGTGGGGAGATTTGTGTTCTCTTTTGGCCAGGTGACCATTTGTATATAGTGTACGTTATGGGCACATACAGGAATCAAAACTTAACTGAGGGTGTTACCATTTTTTGAATATTAAAAAAAAAAAAGTTTGCTATAGGTAAACTGTAATCAGAAGGGAAAATGCAAGTTGTCTGGCTGTTAAACTGCAACGTTTAAACTAGCAAAAACTTGCAGCCTAAAGCATACCGACAGCTAACATTAGGAGATGTCTTACCAGTTGACTAAAATAAACTTCAGAAATGGACAAGATAACCTATACCAAAAAATCTAATTTTGTTCTTCTGTCTACATCTGTAGTAATATTCAACCCAACCCCCCCCCCCCCCCCCCCCCATATAGCCATTAACACCCAACACCCCATTTATTTGGTCACGCTGTATTCACAGTCAATACTATTGTATTATCTTTACTTGCCTTTTGAATCCTGTATTGTGCCCCTCGGAGATCTTGTAAACCTTTGAAGGGAGAGGAGTGCTACTTCCAACTTCTGTACATCTTCTGTTTATATGTATTGGAAACTTCAATAAAATGTTTATTTGCTAATGGAATAAAGACTGTTACCTTCGCTAAGTGTATTTTCACATTGCAAATTATATGTTAAATTGGCTTAGTGAATAACATAAGGCTGTGTCATGTCATGTCATTCAATCATGTCTACAGTAAGTAAAAATATAAAACAACCTCTTTCAAGCTATTGGAGTTTGCAAAATGTTGGAACGTCGACCCAGTTGACATATTTGTATAAGTGCTTGATATGGAATTATTTATTGAATTTAACTATCTTTCTTTCTACTACCTTAACTTTCTACCAAACAACCCAAAATAAATTCTGCTGCTCCTGAGGGTTGCAGCGATACCACATGTGTATGTTAGTTGTTGTTACTTTGTACCCAGAAACAATGCGCAATGCGCATTTTGCTTTTTTTTTTATCCTACCTACAACACAGTGATCCTAATTAAAAAAAAAAAAATACTGACCCTGACCTTAACCTGAACACTAATCGTGGGGCTGACCTACATCAAACCTTGATTTATCCATTTTCTTTTAATTTATTTTTATTTATTTATTTTTTACACGCCCTCTTTTTTTTCTATCTCTGCAAGGACAGAGAGAGATACAATGTATCTGTCTTGTCCATTCACAGAGGCAGAAAACATGGGGGTGGGCTTCACAGAGACTGATCACTTTGATGGCCAGTGAGGCTAATCGGGATCCTGATATTTAGAACTGGGATCACGGTGAGATCCCGGTCTCTGCGCTGGGAGTGCACTGTGCGGGGCACTTCAAGCACAAAGGAAGATACACAATTATACAGCCCCGCAGAAAAAAAAAGCCCAGTCCATCGGGGTTGCATATTTGCGTTCAGTCCTCGTGAAGGGGTTTTTTTTTTTTTTTTTTACCCATTACTCGCTTTACTTACCATCCCTAGCTTTACCACAAACTCCATACTTCGTCTTCATTTTACCTACTACTTCAGCCCAAGAAAAAAAAGGTATGTCAGTGCCAGACACATGACTTTTATTTCTGTTGTGCTAAGCCACCACCTGTGGGCATATTTCTAATTGGTAAGATTGTAGAATGGTTTTGTGAGTTGGTGTACTATATCAACTGTACTGGAGTCTGGAAGAACCTTGGTCAATTTGTTTTTCCTGCTTACTCCTTTACTAATCTACTGGTCAATGTGTTGGCACTTATATATATACCTCAAACTCATTGCTGAGGCTTTCTGTATTTTACTTTATGTATGCTGGCTTGCACTATGAATGTGGTTTATAATATTGTTCTCTCAATAAAAATTATATTAAAAAATAAAATGGGGATAACAGGATGGAGTCCTAGCCTTTTATCTCTAAGAACAATGTTGGAGAAATAACCAGTGGAGATTAGAAAGACCTCTATGACAAGAGCCCATATGAGGGCATATAGCCCCCCCTATTTATTGGAGAAGGCCTCGTGTATAGTAACCAGGTATGTTTATGAGAACACTGTCAGTGTCTCTATCCTAAAATGAACATCCATGGTATAGACTGTGGTTCAAAGTTACCTACAGTGCCTCTTTGCTACCTAACTCTGAAGGAACCAAAAGGCTTAATTATGACCGAATGATGACTCGAGTCAATAAACTTGCCCAGAGTATGAGTATGTCCTCTGTAGGAAGAATTCAGCAAATGCCAACAGATTGTGGTAAATATGAATTGAATAATGACAAAAAGCAATTAAGAGGGTGTGAAAACACCAGAATAAGGGTTGGAGATGTAAGTGTAATTAGATTGACTGTGGTCTTTTGTAGTATTTAAAGACTGGGGCTAGTAACCCTCTCTCTCTAGTGAACCCAGCCAAGACATATACTTCAGAGGTAAACTTTCTATGTAATCTTTATAATTGCATTGTTATTATTTTGTAGCATTTACTTTATTTGTCCATTTAATGGCAAGAGGCTTTTCTTCATTAAAAATTGTAACGATGGCCCCTTTAACCACTTGCCTACTTGGCATTTTCACCCCCTTCCTGCCCAGGCAAATTTTCAGCTTTCAGAGCT